>NW_006291007.1:2755044-2772196 GCF_000327345.1 Myotis davidii
GGTGGGGGAGGGAGAGGGATAAAGTCAAAGACTTTTGGAAAGTATTTTGCAAATATGGGAACTTTTTAGAAGTTATTATCTAGACCATATAGACATGAAATCACAGAAATCACATTAAAGTTTAAAAAGATCCTATTTTACAATTGGGAAACTGGAGAGAAGAGATGACTTAACCACAGTCACAGGCTTGTTAATGGCAGAGGATCCACACTGACCCCAGAAAGGGGGAAGGGTTTGGAGTAAACTGGGGGTAATATTTTAATATCAAACATTTTACTTCCTCTATCCACTAAGCAAACTCCTATACATCCTTCAAAACCCTACTCAGGTGTGACCTACCATGTAAAGACTCCCCCCCTCCCCCGCCCCATAGTACCACTGGACACCTAGGGCTATGCAGTAAGCAGGTGCCCTTTCAGCCATTAGCAGGTGCACATGTGTGTGCTGGGTATGTAAACTCACCAGTGAGACCCTACACTTAGGTGCTGGGGTCCAAATGCTGCCTCAGTTGCCCTAACATCTACATCCTCAAGCAGCAGTTTCTATACACAATGGGTCAGGAAGCGTTGTGGGGTCCTGTACCCAGCTCTTGTAACTCCAAGCCCAGGCTCCTTCAACCCCACAGCTTGGCAGTTGGGCTGTGCTCTCTGCTGGGTCACCCCAAGCCCCCACAAGAGCTGCTCTGGAATGCAGCCTGCCCACCACCCTCAGGGGCTCTGCAAAAGGGTGGGGCCCAGGAGGCCTCTGAGCACCCGCTCTCCACGGTCGCTGCCCACTCCTCAGGTCCTGTGAGGTCTCACTGTATCCTCATTCTCAGACTGTAATTACAACCTATACAAGGGTCACTCCAGGGTGGTGGTCATTAATCTCAGGAATGCATCCCGCTCCCGAGAAGAGAATCACGTTTAGACAAGGATGGTAGTCAATGAAGGCAACTGCACGTCTGATTTCAGGTCGGAAGGACATAGACCAAAGGGCTTGTAATTCCACTTTGAAAGCAAACACAGTCCCCCCACAATTGTGCCCTAAATGATCTTGGTCACTATAATTAAAAAACACCCCAAACCCACATCAAGCAAGCCACCCCATAAACACAGAATTAGGGCTGCGGGCTCTGCCCTGTGAGAAGGCAGTGAGGGGGGCTGGGGAGAAAGCAGCCTGGTCCTGAAGGTGGTTCCCAGAGGGACCCGCCCAGGACGGGCGAGGCTGCCGGGGAATAAACAGGCAGTCACAGCAGCAGACAGCAGACGGGATGGGCTCATCTGGAGACGGAGCGGGCCTCCTGTCCCAGGCACACACACCTCCTTTGTGGCTCCCCTTCCAGGGCAGGGCTCGGCCCAGGGAAACCAGAGGCGCCTGGCCCCAGAACACTGAGCCAGTGTTCCTCCCACTTAGGGAAAACCACAGGCCAGCCCGGCTCTGTGGCCGCAGCCGCGCGGACTGAAGGAGCTGCTGTGTTCAGGTAGACCCTGGAGAGGCCCCAGGCCCAGAGGAGGCCAGTGCAGGGGGAGGCAGGGCTGCTCTCGGGATGCCCTAAAAAAGAAACCTTTCTTCCAGGCCAGGCCCCAGCCATCCCCCTAGACCACAAGGCCACATTCATGGGAGCGAAGTGCTCCTGTGCCCGGCCCGGCCAGGCCAGGTTCAAGCCCAGCTCTGCCACTTACCTCCCATAGCTTGCACATAGTCAACTCTATTTTTAAAAAAATACACTTTTATTGATTTCAGAGAGAAAGGGAGAAGGACAGAGAGATAGAAACATCAATGATGAGAGAGAGAGTCATCGATCGGCTGCCTTCTGCACACCCCACACTGGGGATCAAGCCCACAACCCAGACATATGCCCTGACCGGGAATCGAACTGTGACCTCCTGGTTCATAGATTGACGATCAATCACTGAGCCACGGCAGGCAACCCTTGTAATTTACAGTAGCTCTCTGAACACTGAATCAGTGACTACTGAACAATAACTCCTATGAGCCTCTGATTGCTACAACATTGTCATCAACCAATCAATATGTAACCTTGCTTTGTGTGGGTTTGTTTAAAGAGCCCTCATTTAATAGATGTTGTTGATTCGTTAACATTAAACTCAGCCGGCAGCCCTCCCACTGGCGCCTGCACGAAGCCTGTCTAGCACATGTTCTCCGTAAGGCCCAGCACAGCTGTCTGGCACGAGGAACACCAGGCGGCACGGCAGCACCACACGTGGGGGTCACTTAAAACAGCAGAATCACCAACAAAAAGCCCCCAAGTGCAAACAACTAAAAGGACACATTTACAGTATGAGCAGGAAGAGGAGTAACATCTTGTTCAACCTCGGCGGGCGACCCACGTTGTCGATACTCTGATATTGACACCAATGATCGTGAAAACGCTGCCGGTATTGATTAGGGGATGGGAGACAAATTTCTGCAAGCAGGCAAATGTGCAAATACAGATTCTGCCAAACATGAGGACCAACTGTGTGTTTTTAGGGTTATTGGGGGTGTATGAAGTGAAATAATGCATGAAGAGTACGTAGCATAGCAGTAGCTCAATACATATTTCTACTGTTACTTCTATTACTTGCTGAACACAGAGGTCTTGAGGCCTTTGCTATTCCCTGTTGAAATGTCTTTCCTTGCGCTTTTCCACCTAGGGAAGCCCAGAGCCTAGGGTTTCAAGTTCCCCCGGGGCTGGGTTTTAATCACACCTCTTCCTTTTGTCAGCCGGGAGCCCTCAGGCTAAGATCCTTCTCCTTTCTCCCCCTTTCATCTCCAGCTCTGCTTCCCCACAGCTCACCAGCCACTGATGACTGTGTGTCATAGAAGTGACCAGAGAGACCTGTCCCCTCCACCGAGTCTGCAGGCCCCGCTGTGCAGATGCCTGCACGGCCTTCCTTCTGCCTCGATGTATGGTTCATAGGTTGACCCTCCCCCTCCCACCCCGTCAGGTCCTTTGCTCCTGCGCCAGCCCCCCACCCACCATGCCACTTCCTGCATCCTCAATTTCTCCTTCTCCATTAGTTCATCTCCTTACCACAGCGGTTCTCAACCTGTGGGTCGAGACCCCTTTGGAAAACACATATATAATTACATATTTTTGTGATTAATCACTATGCTTTAATTATGTTCAATTTGTAACAATGAAAATACATCCTGCATATCAGATATTTACATTACGATTCATAACAGTAGCAACATTACAGTTATGAAGTAGCAACAAAAATAATTTTATGGCTGGGGTTCACCACAACATGAGGAACTGTATTAAAGGGTCGCAGCATTAGGAAGGTTGAGAACCACTGCCTTACCAGGTTACACCCTGGCTTTGAAAAATCCCTCCTGAAATCCCAGGAGGTGGAAACGAGCAAACCAGAGAGCATCATGGGTCCTCATCCTACCTGAACTCGCTTAGCTTGGCTCCTAGGACGCCACCCTCCTGCTTTCCTTCCTCCTCCCCAAGAGTGACTTCTCAGTCGCTGCTGCTGGCTCCCCGGCCCTTCCTCGGCTCTAAATGTCCCCAGACTGTAAGCCTCAGGCCGCTCTCCTCTCTTTCCCATCGGTGGGTAGGGGTGGGGTCCCATCATGTGCTGATGCCTCCCAGCCTGGACCTCTCCCCTGACCTCCAGACTAATGCATCCAATCGCCTGTGGAGGGAGATTATTGGGGCGTACCTTAGGGATCACCCCCATCAGGGAGGCAGGACGGGGCCGGGAGAGGGATGCGCTGAGATGCGTGTCACGAGGCCCCAGTCGATCCCACAGGCCTCTGAAGGAAGAATGGCCCTTCAGAGTTTCCCCCAAAAGAGGCCAGGGGACAAAGCCCTGTGTCCCCACATGGGCCCGTCGCGGGATAAGACTGCCCCAGGAAAGGGCCAGGTAGCCCCCCGGAGGGGGGAGGGTGTCAGCGGCAGCGGCCCTTTCTGCAGATGGGAGACCAGGGCCTCTGACCTACAGCCCATCTGTGCGCGGCACACCACCTGTGGGTGTCTTCACCGCGACCTCCACAGGCCTCTCAGGCAGCAAATCCACTGCAGAACGTTTCCCTCCAAACCTGCTACCTGCCCTGGTCCCCACCCCCAGCCCCGCCAAGGGCACCAACATTCCCCCAGGCCCCCAGGTGAGAAATGGGCAAGTCCTGTCCGCTCCAGAGGAGCCCCTTCCTCTCCCCCCCCCACCTCTCCCTCCCCACCTGTCACCGGCCTTGACCATCTCTTCCCTACGTGAAGGCACAGCCACCTACTGCTCGCCCTCATTCACACACCCACCCACTTAAGGATCTCTTCCAAACAAACCGAAAACCTTCACCTGGCCTCACGACCCCAGGATACGCCCCAAACTTCTACCCCGAGACCCCTGAGCTCTCAGGCTCCTCTGCCTGGATCCTCCCGCCAGTCCCCACTCCCCATCACTCACCAGCCATGTGGCCTCCTTGCATCTCTCACACCAACCACACACTCCCACCTCAGAGCCTTACCCTTTCCGGCTTTTTGTCCCACCCCACCTCCACATGCCTCTATCCCTCCCCAGCCCCCACCATCACTCTCTCGCTCTGCTTTATTTCCCTCAAAGCCCTGCTCTCTGTCCGTGATTATATTACTGACTTTCCTGTTTATGGTTTGCCTTCTCCCCTCAGAGTAGTTCTTTGAGGTTTGAGAGGACCTGGTCTTCTGGGGCAGCTGGATCTGTGGTGCTCCTCACCACTGTTGAGTGAGTGCATGGCCGAACCTCCTCAGGGCACTGGGGCTTCCCCCACTGGGGCTCCCCCGCGCCCCCCCTCCACCCCCGTGAGTGTGAGGACTACCGAGGAAGAGATGGTACTTATATGGTGATCACCATGACTCAGCTTTGCAGGACCAGCTTAGAGCCAGCTCCCTGTGCTGGCCCCACCCCCGGGCACAATCAGCTGTGCAGCCGGACACAGCTCTGCACAGTGCTTTTTAATCCTCACCCAAAGATATGCTTCTTGATTTTAGAGAGAGAAGAAGGAGGGAGGAAGGAGAGAGAGAGAGAGAGAGAGAGAGAGAGAGAGAGAGAGAGAGGAACATTGATGTATAAAAAAACATAGATCGGCTGCCTCCCTTATGTGCCCCAACTGGGGATTGAACCCTAAGCCAAAAGTGACACTCCAACCCACGGAGCCCGCCCCCCAGCCCCCCGCCAGAGCTGCACATAGGCTGAGCTCCCCCAGGTGGACAGGGACATATCTCCACCCCCCGGGTCCTGGCCCCAGGGTGTCCTGGCCCCAGGGTGTCCTGGCCCCAGGGTGGCGTGCTCAGCCAAGGGCTAGGGAGCTGACCTCAGGTGAATACTCTTTCCTCAGCATCTCAGGGCTTAAGCCAGCGGTTCACAACCTGTGGGTTGCGACCCCTTTGGGGGTCGAACGCCCCTTTCACAGGGGTCGCCTAAGACCATCGGAAAACACATATATAATTACATATTGTTTTTGTGATTAATCACTATGCTTTAATTATGTTCAATTTGTAACAATGAAATTGGGGGTCCCCGCAACATGAGGAACTGTATTAAAGGGTCGCGCATTAGGAAGGTTGAAAACCAAGCTTAAGCCAAGGCACCTCGCCACCAGACCAGCTACCTGCTTTGGGATACAAAAGCCTAGCCGGCCGGGCCCACTGCCAACGTAGGCACCAGGCAAGGGGCCTGCCAGCTGGACAGTGACAGAGGGTGACTCTCATCGCCACACCTGCACTGAGAGCTCGGGCAACTGCTTCTGTCAACACCAGACTGTCACCCTGCACCTCCTGGCTCCTCAGCTCCTGTCAAGACCTGCTCAGGGCAGCACTGGGCTACCTCTCTCCTCTGTGAAAGACCTGACTTGGAGGCGGGGCTCCACCGCTGAGCTGGGAGCCGTGGGCAACCTGTTGAACAGCTGAGCCTCAGTCCCGTTAACTGTAAAATGGGGATAATAATAGTGTCTCTCCCATGAGCATCTCTCATGGGGGTGGGGGGTTGGATGGGGAAGGTCTCGAAAGGGCTCAGTTCCCATGACCTCAATAGGTACATGCTGTTATTACCACCCTGGCAAACACTTATTGTGCAGATACTACAACCTTGGATCCTTTTATAAAGCTTCCATCTCCCACAAACACACTTTTTTTTCCACAGATGATTTTCAAACATTTGCTTCAGCTTTTACCCAGGACTAAAAGAAATATGAAAAGTGTCTTACGAAATATGAAAATTGATTTAAAAGTAAAACTTGTGTAGAAAACTCATCTACTATGTGGCTGACCGTCTCCTCTATAATGACCCTCACCAGAAACTGTCAGATTCAAGGGTAAGAATCCTATATGTTCACTGACCTCTCTGAACCTCAGTGTTCACATCTTTGAAATGAAGATAAAAGTACCTACCACACAAGACTGTTATAAGGACCCCCCAAAACAGGTTTCAAGCACCTAGCAGAGAGGGTGGCACATAGCAGGAGCTGAAGAAGTGGCAGCCCCTATCCTACCCCACCCAGCCCATCTGCTATGGACCTGCTTCCCCGTGTTGGATCATGAAAGCTCTGGATCACCCGTTCCCCCTCCTGCCAGGCCTGTCTAGGAGCTCAGGGGCAGGCTTGTTGCCCCACGGTGGTTTCCTGGGTCCAATAGTTGGGCTCCCTCTGCTTCCCTGTTTGTATTTTGAACTCTGACCTTTGTCTTAACGGTTTGAGTGCATCCTGTGCCTCTCACTACGAGTACCTCCAGGCCTCACAGCACCGATCGCCCTTCTAGGAATAAGTGAGCCGAGTGGGCAGACCTGCAGGAGGAGGCTGGTGCCTGTGGCCTTGGGCACGGCTCTGTGCTCTGCACTCACAGGGCATGTGCTGAGGACGCCGGGAGGGCTTTCCACAGTTTGGGAAACTGCTCTTGGACACCAATGCCCCAGGGAGGTCACAGCCACTGTGGTATTAGGAGTGGCAGTGTGACCTCTGAGGTCAGGAAGTCACATGAGCCTGTGGGGGGTGGGTGGTGGGGGGAAGGTGTTGAAAGGGCTTTTGGTAGTCGGTGGAGGTTACATCCCAGCTCCACCATTTAGTACACAAGACAGCTCAGTAAGTCCACTCCCCCCACCTGCCTCTCCGCGCTCCCCATCTCAGTGTTGTCGGGAGGATCAATGAGATAACAGTTGCTTAGCTTTTAGTTGGGCCTGGTAATTGCTATTATGACAGGCTGCCTAACAGATAGACATGCAGAAACTATCAGCAAAGCAGAAATTAGAATAATGAGAATTATTTCCTTTCTTAATGTCTCAAGAAAGGCCTTTCCGTATATCCCAAGTCAAAATTATTTCCCCAGGCCTCGTCTAGCTTTCTCATACCGTCACCACTGCACTGTGCATCGCCTATTGGATGATCAGCTGGCCTGGAAATCCAGCTCAGACCGAAAGCTCCAGGAGGGACAATTGGGCCCCAGCACAGCACCTGGCCCCTGGTGAGCACTAACTACTAGGCAAGCTCATGAATGAGCGTATCAAGGGCACAGCCTCCACCAGCACCCTGCTTGGTGCTTCATGCACGACATTGCGACATCTCATGCTCATGACAACCCCGAGTGGTAACCCGAGGAAAAGTTAACACGGGGGCCTTACCCCGTGCCAGGCACTGCTCTAGGAGTTCTAGATGCTGGCTCATTTAGTCCTTCACAGTCCTACCAGGTAGACGTGTACACATCTGGATTTCCCATAAACTAAAGAAGCTTAGACTTCTAGGACCCTCACGTGCTTGGGAGGGGCCACATGACCAGTGTGCTCACACTGGTCATGAGTTTTGTAAAATGTGTAAAAGTAGGAAACATTGAGATCCTTTACCTTAAAGAGAACTCCATGCATTGTAAGAGCTTGGGGTCCCACAACATCTGGTCCCACCAGAGTATGCACCTACTCTCCCCATTTCACAGATGAGAAACTGAGGCTCAAAAAGCTTAAGTAACCTGCCAAAGCCCTTTCTCTTCTGCCACAGACCTCTCAAGTCCGGGGACAGGATCCTTGGACAGCGGTGACATGTGTCTACCCAAAGGCAGCTTTGTAGTTGTGGGTTCTTTGCTGAGGGAGGGAGGGAGGAAGGAAGGGGGGAAAGAGACGCTCGGAAAAGAAGGGTCCCAAGTCCAGAGCCCTGAGCCCCAGCTATTTGGCATCTGAATCCTGGTTAATCTGACTTTCTCCTTCCCCACCCCCACCCTTGTGACCCAAATCTACTGTTTGCCTTTCCAACTCCTGAAAGCCAGCCCAGCTCACCCCAAATAAACCTGGTCTCCGTCCCCTTCTTCTTCCTGGGCCCCTCTGCCTTCCCTATACCAGGCTGAGGCAAACAAGAGCTGGCAGGCTCTGCCCTCGGGGACAGCCCTCCCTTGCTGTTTTGCAAAGGGCTAGTTTCAGCTGCGGGGCATTCAGTTACCTTCATTAGAATGGGCCCCGAGAGCCGAGAGCGGCCGGGCACTGGCCGCTCAGGGCAGATTCTATCACCGCTGGGATGAAAGGAGAGAAAAGCCTGGTCATGGAGCTGCCTTTCCCCAGGCCACTGGGAGGGAGCGGTGGGGCAGGAGGAGGGGGTGCAGTGCCCTCCACAGGCTCCAATGGTTCACTCGGTTCCTCAGTCCCCAGAGCCAATTAAAAAAATAAAAATAATAAAAAATATATATTTTTATTGATTTCAGAGAGGGAGGGTGAGGGAGGGAGAGAAACATCAATGATGACAGAATCATTGATTGGCTGCCTCCTGCACACCCCACACTGGGAATCAAGCCCACAATCCGGGCATGTGCCCTGACCAGGAATCAAACCGTGACCTCCTGGTTCATAGGTCGATGCTCAACCACTGAGCCATACTGGCTGGGCCCCAGAACCAATTTTGATGGTGAGTGACAGCCAGATGCTGGGCCAAATTTTCCAATTCCATCAGAACCAGTCAGAGGGAATTAAGTGAGAAAGAGAAAGACTAGGGGTGCGAGGGGTGGGGAAGGGGATTATCTCAAAGAAACAGCTTTCTGAATTCTAGAAAACTATTGATTTAAGGATACCTTAAAGGCTTTAACGCTGCTCCCCCCACAAGAAAGTGACCTTGTTGATACTGGGATCAGGAGAGCTGCTGATTGAAGATATTCTTAGACCAAAATGCAGAGATTTTTTTTTTTTCAAAATGCAGAGATTTTAAGTGCAATTTTTTTCCAGAAAGTGAAAATGAACTTGGAGCATAAATGGACATTGGCATAATAAAAACTGAGCTTTGGAGATGGAGAGTGGCAGCCGCCCCAGCAGCCTCCCCAGCAGCCTCTGTCCCTATTAGGGACTTTGGGGCAAAGGGAAGTTGAACTGCAGTGACACTGGGAGGCCACCTGGTTTCCAGAGACTCCGCCTCCCCAGTGAGCAGAGCTGGGAATGAACCCCGACCCCAGCGTGTGTGAGTGAGCGCATGAGGGAGTGGGTGACACCGAGAGCCCTCGGCACCCCCCCGCTAACTCTGATCTAGTGCCCACCACGTGCCAGACACTGCTTGGGGCTTCCTTATCGCACTCATCCACACACCAACCTGAAGCAGGGGAGTGCTGTTGTGCCCAGTTTACAGATAAGGGCACTGAGGCCCAGCGAGGCTGCAGGTCAGGGTGAGGCAGCACAGCTGACAAGCGGCAGGGCAGGGCGCAGGCCTAGCTTCCCTGGAGCGCTGCCTCCCCGCGGGTGTTCATCACAGAGTGGGATGAGCTCAGGGGTTGTGAGGGGTTAGCTCTCCCGGCTTGGCGTGGCCGGATTTATCGTTTCTGGCTTCGGGGACAGTGTGCCGCGCCGTCCTGAGCCAGGGCCAGCGAAGCCAGAGCAGAGGAGATCACCGATCGCAACCCAGCCGAGGCCTTGGCTTCCTCAAGGCCCAGGGCCGGGGCGGGTCCAGGAAGAGTGACTTTCAAGTGGGAGGTGTGGAGGGAGCGACTCTAAGAGCCTGGGAACCTCAGCCCTGGGCCAGGCTCTGCGACCAGCCAGTGGGACCTGGGACCTCGCCTGTTGTCCCTGTGCCTCCTGGGGCAGTTCCCAGGCCCAGATGCTTCCCGGCCCGTCTCCAAGTGGCAGCTCCTGATCTGTGGTCGCCGTCCACACCCTGGCCGGCAGCCACCTTATCGGTGTAGCGATGAGACAGAGCAGTGATCCCCAATCGCTCTGCAGCTAAAGTCACCTGAGGAGCTTCTAAAACGCTCCATTGGCTCCAAGCCAATCTCCGGACCCACTGAATCTGGATCTGGGTGGGGGGCCGGGGCCTCAGTATTTTTAAAGTTCACAGCGTGATTCCAACAGCCACCAGGCGGAGACCAGGGACTCCCCAGAGTGTGGCTCAGGCTTTAATGAGCTTGGGAACGAGTCGCCGGGGCCTTGTTAATGCAGGTTCGGGTTCAGCGGGCCTGGTCCGCCTGCGACGCTGCAGCTCTAACAAGCTCCCAGGTGGCCTCCCGGTCCCACTCTGAGCAGGGAGGACTGGGGTGTTGGTAACAGCCGTTCCTGCAGGAGCTCCGGAGGGAAAGGAGGGCTCCCTGGCCAAGGCTCCCACCCTCTCTGACCGTCCCGAGGGGCGGGAGCACACTGAGCTCTGAGGACTCCTGCACCCACTACTTTTGTCTGACCGCTGGCTGGAAGCAGGGCTGGGTAACCTTGTGGTGGCCCTTAGCTGTGTACTTTGGGGATGGGGATTGGCTGAGGGGCGGTGAGGGGATGGAGGTGTGAACAGGATGGAGGTGTGAACAGGATGGAGGTGTGAACAGGATGGAGGTGTGAACAGGATGGAGGTGTGATTTGAGTCGAAGGCCAGGCCCAGGCTCAGGCTCAGGCTCAGGCTCCTGTGTGGGGAGGGGGCTCCTGCCTCAACCGTGCACCTGGTCCTCTGTGGCAAACGGCCTGAAGGTGTTTATCGGACAGGTGAGCTGTGGGGCTGTGAGGCTGTGAGGTTGGGGGGAGGGGTGTGTGGGGGATGGAAGCAGTGGGTAGGGGCTCAAGGGAGGGTCTATGGGTGGGAGGATTCATGGGTCGGGGGTCCATGGGCAGTGGGGGCCTCTATGGGGTGGGTAGGGGTCCATAAGGAAGGGGCTATGGGTACAGGTAGAAATGGGTGGGAGCGGCGGGTGTCGGGGGCTCAGCACGTGACCGAGCCAGGGTTTACAGCAGTGCTGTCCCTTACTGACCGTGTGTAGTAACTCCTATGAAGTGATTTTTAAAAACTCCACATTTCTTTCTGTGAAAACACAGTCCCAGAGAGAAAGCCACCAGCTACCGGGAGTGATGGAAAGCGAGAGAAAATGAAGAAGTCCAAGAAATGAATGGTTCTGCCCTGGCTGGTTTTTATTTTATTTTTTTATATTTTATTGAGTTTTTACAGAGAGGAAAGGAGAGAGATAGAGAGCCAGAAACATCAATGAGAGAGAAACATCGATCAGCTGCCTCCTGCACATCCCCCACTGGGGAAGCGCCCGCAACCCAGGCACATGCCCCCGACCGAAATCGAACCGGGGACCCCTCAGTCCGCAGGCCGACACTCCATCCACCGAGCCAAACTGGCTTCGGCCTGCCCTGGCTGGTTTTGCTCAATAGTTAGAACGTCGGCCTGCGGACTGAAGGGTCTCGGGTTCGATTCCAGTTAAGGGCATGTACCTCGGTTGCAGGCTCGATCCCCAGCGCTGGTTGGGGCGCACGCGCGAGGCAACCAATCGAAGTATCTTTCTCACATCGATGTTTCTCTCTGTCTCTCCCCCTCCCTTCCACTCTCTCTAAAAATCATATCCTCGGGTGAGGATTAACAAACACAAAGAAATTAATGGCTCTTTGCCGGAAGATAGAAGCCAAGGAGTAATCCTGACAGGTGCCCAACTTCCAGAGGCCTGTCCCTGTCAGCGTCCATCACACCTGCCTGCGGCCCAGGCTGTGCCCTCCCCGTGCTCACAGCGAGCCTGAGAGGGCACCAGGCAGGAAACTGAGGTTCGGAGGCGTGACCCCACCTGCCCAGAGTGTCACTCGGAAGGAAGGAGCCGGAGTCAGACCCAGGCCCGGTGACTCCGAGTCCACGCTCTCCTGTGAAGCCACCACGCCGCCGCCTCCCGGGCGCAGGCAGGGCCCCCTGACACGGGAAGAGCACGGTGACGGCCACTAGATCCGTCCTGTGCACCTGTGTCCTCCTTCCTGAGCTCCGCGCTGCACCTGGCACCATGCAGGCTCTGGGGACCCCAAGAGGGTGCAGTAAAGTGACAATCCTCCATCCCACCCCACCTAGAGAACAACAGAGATGCCCCAGAGGGACACAAATGGACTGCCCCTCCCCTCCCCCCAGTCAGGCAGAGGTGTGGGGCCATGGGGGAGGGTTGGTATGGGAGGAGGAGGCTGCTTCCGGTGGGGGGAGAGGGTGGAAAGGCTCTGGGGTGGCAGCTGAGCCATCCCCAAAATAATGAGAGCTGCAGACAGAGCAGAGGGGAGGTCTAGGAGAGAGGACACCGGCAGAGCCGAGACGCAGGAAGGGCAGGCGGTGCTGGGAAATCCTGGGTGAGCCAATCACGCTCAAGAGAAGCTGCAGAGAAGCTGTCGGTCAAAGTGACTGACATGCACTCACTTAACAAACATTCACCAGGACCAAGTACATGCCAGACACCGGGGAACATCTGTATCATAGAAGCCTAAGCGACCGTTATGGTGGAACGACTGGAACGACCAGTCACTATGATGTGCCCTCAGCCAAAAGTCAGGCTCATGGCTGGCGAGCACAGCTGCTGGCAGGAGCCTCTCCCAACTCTGCGGCAGCACTATTGAGCAGCAGGCTGGGATGAGTGTGAGTGGCGCAGTGTCCAGCCCCGATTTGGGCTCCTCCTGGCCTCCTGTCACTTGGCGCACTGCTACATCTCCCCAGGGGCCCCGGACTGCAAGAGGGATGTCTGACTGCCAGCGTAGGTCCGATCCCGGTGCCGTTCTCTGTAGAAGGCAGTCCGTCTGAACAACTCAGTGACTCAGGGAAGCGCAGGGAACTCAGGGTGAGCTGCCTCCACGCTTGACTCACCCACTCGATGGTGTTTGCAGGACGGACCGTGGTGGCCCAACCTGTGCCCGTGCAGCAGTTGCTGAAGCTCAAGCAGCAGCAGAAGGCCATCCAGCCACAACCTGGCAGTCAGACATCCCCCGAGGGATCCCGGACTGCAAGAGGGAGCAGGCTGGGCTGAGAGACCCCTGCCCCAGTGCACAAATTTTGTGCACCAGGCCTCTACTAGTGGAATAAGAGGCAATCTCTGACCTCCTGAAGCTCTGTATCTAATGATAAAAAAGGCAATAACCTGGTGGGTATTTTATCCTCTTTTTACAGGTGAGGACATTGGCCCCGGAGCGGTGAAGTGATTTGCCCAAGACCACTCGGGCCCTGCACAGCTGGAGGGCAGTTGTGGGCTCCTCTGGTCGCTGGCGAGGCAGGACTGGACACCTAACCCACAGGAGGGCTGCAGGAGAGACCACAGGGAGCAGATCGGACCGGAAGTCAGCAGAGAGGCTGTTGCAGAAGTCGGACAATGCTAAGGGCTGGGACGGGGACCGTCATGCTCGGCTGCACAGGCTGCACCCACACAAGCCCAGAGGGGCCGGCTCTGCGGGCAACGACAGGAACAGTGCTCCTGGGAGCGGTGGCGCTGGTGACCCTGGCTAGGGAAGGGGCCGGACGTACATGGCTGTGGATGAGCCGCATCCGAGGGTCCCTGGGGAACAGCTATTAACCAAACCCCACTGTTATCACAGGGCCACGGGCTGCTTCCTCTGAGGACAAGGGGCAGCGATGTCTTAGACATGTTCCTTCCACACCCTGGGCTACCACAGGACCAGTGGGGTCCGCATTTCTGTAACAAACATGCGGGAAAGGGAGGGCTCTGGGAGCAAATAAGGCAGGTGATGGGGGGCTGTGAGGGGGGGCGGGCAGAGGGGCAGGGGCCCCGGAAGTCCTGCAGCCCAGAGGCAGGCTCACTGCTCCTTGGTGCATCTCTCAGACTCCCTTGCAGAGGACACCCTTCTGAGGAACACCTTTCAACCACCCGCCCCGGGGGCTCTGCCACCTGCCCCTCCACCCGACGCGGCGCTGGCTGCAGGACCCTCTGTGGCCAGGTCACCGCCAAGCCCGGGCTCCAAAGGCTGGTGAACAGGCTGGGAAGCGTGCTTCCAGCCCCAGCCCAGGCCTCATGCTGCTCCAGGAACACATCATTTTGTTCCTTTGAGTGAAAGGCTGTCCTCCAGCAACGCAGACGCTCCAATAAGTTGTCTCTGATGCCATGCACACCCCTCAGGGCAAGTGAGGCCTGGTCCTTTCAGGCTGCTGGGTAAGGGTACTGAGGAGAGGCCTGGGACCCTGAGACGTGGCAGGAAAAGTGGGCGCAGAGCCGGCCATCTGAGCTACCTGGCGGCAGGCGGGTGCAGAGGCAGGTCCTGGCCTTGGGCAAACCACTTAATTGCTGTCTGAGCCTCAGCTCCCTCATCCGTGAAATGGGTATAATAGTACCTACCTGGCAGGGTTAGTCTAAGTAGACAGGGTGGGAGGGGGGGTAGTGACTGGAGATCTGACAAGGTTAGTACCTGTGTGTGGCTGACATTCCAACTGTTCCTCCCTCCCACCTTCCCAGCCCTTGTGTCTGGCTCCTGCTGAGACCTAGGTCCACTGGAAGGCCTCCTTGTGCTGGGATGGGGGTATCAGAGGGCCAGAGAGAGATGGGATGGAGTGGGACAAGAGAAAGACGGGGGGCGGGGGCGGGGGGATTGGACAGACAGGCACAGAGATGGAGTCAGAAACAGGGGCAAAGAGAGAGAGAGTCAGAAAGAGAAGCAGGAAGACAGAGAGAGAGAGGGTAGAGGCAGAGAAAGAGAAACAAGGTGAGAGAGAGGGTCCAGGCAACAGGAAGGGGCAGTCAGTCAGGCGCCACGAACAGCAAAAGGGGCCCTGCCCTGCCCACTCCGGCCCCCAGCACTGCAGCCCGATGTTCCCTCTGGGTCTGTCCCCACCCTCTCCTCCACGCTGCCCCTGCCCAGCCCCGGAAAAACTGACTGGGTGGGAGCAGGAACCAGCAGTGCTTCCTGGCGTTGGGCGCCCTCTGGAGGAGAGAGAGGAGAGGGGGTGCGAGGGCCCTGCAGAGAAGGGGTGCAGGGCAGGCGGGGAGCGGGGACCCTCCTGGGAAGAGCTAGAATCCCTGAAGGAGGGTGTGGGGGTCACAGCCAGAAGCTGGGACCCCTCAGGGAGGGGGTGGGAGAATAGTCCCGTGTCCCTGGACCTCCCAGGAAGGGCCTCATTCCTCCAGGCAACAGGCACTGACCATCACTCCGGCCAGGACTGGGCCGGGCAGAGCAATGGATGAGGCTGGTCTCTGCCCTGGGAGGGTGCTGTCTAGACGAAGGGATACTAGGAACAAACACTTCCCACCCTCCGAATTCCCACCTTTCCTCCAACTGCTGGCCCCTACCATCCACCCGAACAAAACGCTCGTTAACCAAACTTGGATTAAACTTTTCCTCTTCCCCGGGTTCTGTGAGCCTGCCTGAGCAGCCTTCAGCTCTTCCCCGCAGCCCTGAGCAGAGGTTGGCCTCTGGGAAACCTTCTCTGGTCTACTCCACCGACAGGCACCGCCTCTCCCCGTCCCCTGCGGCTCTTCCCAGCCTGGTCTGTTCTTCCCTGTAAAAAACCCCTGCAGCCTAACCCTGGAGAAGCTTGCCAATGTTCCCGTTCCCTGCCCTCCTCCCTTCCCAGCCTCCTCCCTCCTGCGCCGCCCCCCCCCCCACTTGGATTAACCCTTTCAAATAGCCCCCCGGGCTACCCACGCCGGGTTTGTGGTTGTTGACATCTGTGAAATCATTTACAAGGAAGACACCCACAGCTGAACTAATGAAATCAACCACATAGGAAAAAGGAGGCAGATAACTAAACTGAAAATTATCGATTCACCATTGGCACCAAGTGTCTCAATTACCAAGACGAAAACAGCCAGGAGTAGTTCTGTTCCAAGTCTCATCCGATGAGAAAAGGATGATCATCTCACCAGGAAGGGCCTGGTTTGGGTGTAAGAATCCCCAACAGAACGTATTGGATCAAAGTGTACAAGACGGCAGATCGGATCCGGTTTCCGGTAACCGTTTGAAGGAAGCTGACACATTCTGTGTAGGGTTGCCTTTCGCCGAGACAAGGAAATAAAAACCAAACGTCCGTCCAGGGAGAGGGTTTTGCAAGAAGGTGAAAGGAAACAGTGTTTGTGACAGGGAACTCGGTATTGGGGATGGACAATGTACAGGAATGCGGTTAGCATGTCCCCGACTTTCTCCCCTCTCACGTGTATCTGAGTGTCCGCCTGTCCCTCCAGGACCCGGTGCCGCTGCCTCTGGCCTCAGGCGACGCTCACTGCCACACCTGAAGGCCCCGATGTGCCTCCACCTGGGTGCCGGGCCTCCCACAAGTCTCAGGGGGCCTTTTAGCCTGGATTAAAATCCCGGTGGGGCCCTAAGTGGTTTGGCTCAGTGGCTAGAGCATCAGACTGCGGACTAAAGGGTCCCAGGTTTGATTCTGGTCAAGGGCATGTATCTTGGTTGCGGGCACATCCCCAGTAGGTGTGCAGGAGGCAGCCGATCAATGTTTCTTACTCTCTATCCCTCTCCCTTCCTCTCTGTAAAAAATCAATAAAATATATATTTTTTAAAAATCCCCGTGGTGACAGCAAGAAGGTTCTGTCACAGCGCACACCGCACCGGAAGACCACCAGGCCGGGTGCGGTAAAGGTGGCTGTTCTGAAATGGTTCTCAGTGTAAAGTTACAGCCTCAGAGATGGGGAGACGCTCAGCTTCCTAGCCCCTGAGGTTAACAGAGCCCCCCTCTGTCCAGCTGGAGACAGAGAGCAGGTACACAGGGGGCAGGCAAGGCACTGAGGCCGGGGCTCCTGCCCTCGCTGGTCATCACAGAGGCTTGGGGAGGACGGACAACTGGCCTGGGACGCCCACCGGGAGTGCTGTCTCCAGAATCAGACTGTCTGCTGTGTCTTATGCTCCGTGGCCTTTGGTATGGTCAGGAACGCAGCCAGGCCATTGGTATGGTCAGGAATGCAGCCATGTCAGGTGGGAGCCGCTGCTCACCTCTGACAAAGCCCTTGAGCATTCTCCCTGAGGGGCAGCAGGTAGGCCACGCCCTCAGCCCTGCCCTGGCCCGG
>NW_006291007.1:2772317-2780465 GCF_000327345.1 Myotis davidii
TTCCTGGGAATGTGCAGGGGCTGGGTTTCCTGGTTGTGCAGGAGCAGCAGGTGGGTCACAGGATGCAGGTATGGAAGGCAACTCGGGGGCAAAAGGTATTCGCTCCATCTACGTGGTATGTCCACCCCGATGCATTGTGACCTGAGAGATTCCAGCATTCTCCAGGCACCGCACGGGATGCTTTCCATGCCTCCTCTCTTCTGCAATCACCCCGAGAAGACTCCAGTTACAACTCCATTTAGCAGGGGGAGAAAGTGAGGCTCAGAGAGGCTAGGTAATTGGCAAAAGGTGGCCACACCGACCACCGGCAGGGTCAGGATTCAAACCCTGGACCCACAGGCCCCAAGGCTCATGCTCTCCCCATGTTTAAATGAACCCTTTGCCTTGAGGGCCGGGCAGGCACGCTATACGTGCCTCCTCCCTAATCCAAAGCTTGGAAAGCCCTCAGCCTCCAGGTTTGGATGGCAGCGGCAGTTCCAGCCCGTCAGCTGCCCCGTCCTGCACTGGGGGCAGCTGGGCCTGAGGCTGCAGACACAGCGTCCCAAGGAGTCGGCCTTAACGAGAGGAGAGGAGCGCGGAGGGAACGCAGCAGACGCTGAGCAAGCGGCTGAGCGCAGCTTCTGGCAGAGATCTGTGCTGTCTGTCACCGCAGCCGGAATGTGGAGACAAACCCAGCAGGCCTCGCACATGGGGAGGTGACAGTCACCCCTAGAAACAACACTTGCGGGTGAGGGGAGGGCAGGAGGAGGGGGAGGAGGAGGAGGAGGCCACGGAGGGAGGGACCCTCTAGTTCTTCCCGTGGCGTTTGTGGGGAGCGCTGGGGCAGGACCCACAGTCACTGAGAGCTCTGCGTGTGGGCCCGGACCAGCAGGGTCACCACTGGGGAGCCTGCAGGAGACGCCCTGACCCTAGACCTGCTGAGTCAGCGTCTGCATTGGGGTCAGCCCCGGAAGGATTCAGACGCACAGGAGCTGGTGGTCAGAGCAACCGGTCACCTCCCTTCCAGCTCCTTTCGAAGGCCCAGAGTGTGGTGTTTATAGCCTTTTGGGGGAGACCCCCAGCTCCCCATCCCTCCCTGCAGAGCAGGTCTCCACATCTGAGATGCACCCATCTGCTGTGCAGCAAATATGTACCCACAGTGTCTCCATGCCAGGCCCTGTGCTGGGAGCGGAGGGCACAGCCATGACAGAGGCAGGCCAAGTCCCTGAACCACAGAGCTACAGGCTAGTGGGGGCCATGGGGGGCAGACGAGACACACCCAGATGACTGAGACTGTGCATGCTCTGAAGGAAATGTGCCGGGTGTTATGACAGAGATGGGGATGGGGAATGGAGGGGTGCCTGAGATGGGTGGTCAGGGAGGGCTTCTCTGAGGAGGAGACATTTGTGCTGAAACTTGAAGGATGGGAGGGCAGCTGTGCAAAGATTTGAGAGGATGATGTGGCCACAGTTATGGAGCAAGGACTCACGTCTCCTCAGGCTGCTACCCAGGTGCCAGGGTTGACCAGACATTCACGCAGCCCACAGCACGTTCTCAGAGGCAGCAAGGACCAAGACCTGCTGCCTCCTCCCCCTTCTGGGGTCAGGTGCCAAGGAGTGGACACTCTGCCCCACAGAGACAAGCCCTTCTGCCCATGGTGATGCCCGAGCAACTTCACATCCTGTTTGCTGGCTGCTTTGCCGCTGGGGGCTCTGAGGCAATCCATACAAACAAATCCAAACTGAGGGCATTCTCTGAAGCAACTGGCTTGAATTAATAAAAAATGCCAATGCCATTAAGGATGAAAAAAAAAACGGGGGGGTGGGGGGCTGAGACATGACAATAAATGTATGTAGTATGTGACCCTGCATTGGATCCGAGATTTTAAAAAAAGCTATAAAAATATTGGAAAACTTGCATATGGAGCTTATATTAGACTAAAGGCTCAGTGCACAAAATTCATGCACTCACATGGGGGAAGAGGGTGGGTCCGTCAGCCTGACCTGTGCCCTCTCACAGTCCGGGAGCCCTGTGATCAATCGCCCCGCCCACCTGCTGCAGCCCACTGGCTGGTGGCCTGGGCCTCCCTCTTTGGGGTGATCAATCATGGAGCCCCCCTATCGATCGCCCCACTGGCCGGTGGCCTGGGCCTCCCTCTGTGGGGTGTTTCAGGGGGGATGGCGGGGCCCCCAACCAATCACATTGCACCCGCCTTGGCTGGCCTGGTGTCAGTGCATGTCATAGTGTGGTCATCCGGACGGTTGTTCTGCTGTTTGGCAGTTCGGTTAATTTACATATTACACTTTTATTATTATAGATAATATATTGAGTCAATGTTAAATTTTCCACAAATGATAACCATATTGTGGTTTTGTCCAGATTATTATAACGGTATCAGGAGGGTATTCTTGCCCTTAGGAATGGGACAAGTATTTAAGAATAAAGAGTCATGCCCAGCTGGTGTGGCTCAATGGTTGAGTATTGACCTATGAACCAGGAGGTCATGGTTTGATTTCCGGTCAGGGCACATGCCTGGATTGCAGGCTCAGTCGCCAGTAGGGGGCGTGTAGGAGGCAACCAAGCAATGATTCTCTCTCACCACTGATGTTTCTGTCTCTCTCCCCTTCTCCCTTCCGCTCTAAAATCAATAAAAATGTTTTTTTATAAAAGAATAAAGTGTCAGAATGTTTGCAGCTAACTTTCAAATGAGCCAGCCCCCCCCCCCAAAAAAAAAGAAAGAAAAAAAGTAAACACACACACATTTGCAGAGAAAGAAAGTAACAACATGCTGACAATGGGTGAATCTAGGGTGCCGGGTATATGGGTCTTCACTGTACTTCTCTTACAACTTTCGGGAAAGTGGATTTAAATAAAAAGTCGGAGGGAAGTTAATTTGCTAGGTCTCTATTGCGTCAGTGTGACCCGCTCTGCATTCCTGGCCCTCCTGCAGCCGGAGCCTGGCTCTCAGATGAGGAACCCGCACTGAGATTCCCGTTCAGGCTCTGACACAGGAGCGCCCTGGCCCTGTGACCTGAGCCCCTGTGGGCATTGCGGGGCCTCTCTCTGGAAGAGCAGAGCCATGGCTCACTGGACCCCAGGAATGCTCCCTCCCTGAGCCTGCGCATCCCGGCAGCCAGGCTCCACAGGGACGGACGCCTCAGGCCAGGCCCCTGAAATGCCAAACCACTCTCCCCAGAGGACGCCTTGGGGGCCCTATGAAAAGGAGAGCCATTCTGGAGGGTGAGGTAAGACACTGATAAAGGGCACAGGGCCCCCCAGAAACTCAGCACAGGTCCTCCTCCAGGCTGGAGGGCAGGTTGGGACAGAGGAAACCAAGGCAGGCTTCCTGGAGGAAGAGGTACCTATGTAAGATTTAAATGGTGAGCAGAAGTTTGCCCAGCGACAGTGGGTGGAGGACAATCCAGGAGAAAGACAACTTGTTCAAAGTCTCAGAGGCAAGAGAGAATGTAGCTTTTTCAAAAAAACGAGAAGCAGATGGTTGCTACCAATTCCAGGGTGTGCGATGTTCTGTGAGAAATGGGTAGGAGCCGAAGATGGATTTTATCCCATGGGTGATGAGGGGCCACAGAAGGGGTGGTGACATCCTGGGGGCAGCTCCTTAGGAAGATCCTAAGGCAACTGTGGGCTGTGGGTCTGGAGAGAGGAAG
The DNA here is from genome assembly GCF_000327345.1 of Myotis davidii. NCBI lineage: Eukaryota > Metazoa > Chordata > Mammalia > Chiroptera > Vespertilionidae > Myotis > Myotis davidii. The sequence continues at coordinate 2,775,965 of NW_006291007.1, forward strand.
GCGGGGTGACGAAGACAGACAGCCAGTAGGTGGCAGTGGGAGCGGGAGGAAGGGGTGGGTCCCAGGGGAGTCAGGCTGGCTGTGGGGGTCAAGGATGGCTTTCTGGCTTGGGGGCTGGATGGGTGGTGACACCATTTGCTGAGATGGCGGTTACAGAGGCGGGGCAGGTGGTCTGGCCCTCTCCGTTTGCTTTGTTGTTGTTCCTCCTCACCCGAGGATATTTTCCCATTGATTTTTAGAGAAAGTGGAAGAGAGAGGAAAAGACAGAAGGAAATACCGATGTGAGAGAAACACATCGATCGTTTGCCTCCTGCACGGTTCCTGCACGTACCCTGAACCAGGGCCCAGCCGGGGAGAAGCCTGCAACTGAGGCACGTGTCCATGACCAGAATCCAACCCGGGCGTTTGCTGAGATGGCGGTTACACAGGCGGAGCAGGTGGTCTGGCCCTCTCCGTTTGTTTTGTTGTTGTTACTCCTCACCCGAGGATATTTTCCCATTGATTTTTAGAGAAAGTGGAAGAGAGAGGAAAAGACAGAAGGAAATACCGATGTGAGAGAAACACATCGATCGTTTGCCTCCTGCACGGTTCCTGCACGTACCCTGAACCAGGGCCCAGCCGGGGAGAAGCCTGCAACTGAGGCACGTGTCCATGACCAGAATCCAACCCGGGACCCTTCAGTCTGCAGGCCAATGCTCTAGCCACTGAGCCAAACTGGCTAGGGCTGTTTTGTTGTTTTTCTAAAAAATATATTTTTATTGATTTCAGAGAAGAAGGGACAGGAGAGAGAGATAGAAACATCTATGAGGAGAGAGAGTCACTGGTCGGCTGCTTCCTGCATGCCCTCCACTGGGGATCGAGCCCACAACCTGGGCATGTGCCCTGACCCAGAAATGGAACCTTGACCTCCTGGTTCATAGGTCGACACTCAACCACTGAGCCACACCAGCCGGGCGGCCTTGTTTGTTTTACGGGGTCCCCACTGATCAGCAAACGCGGAGAACGACCAAGTGCCCAGGACCTGACAGCACGGGTCGGGCAGGTTTCCCCTCACCGCCGCCTCGCCTTCGAAGCCTGGGGGTGGCTGTCCACACCTGCCCACGCCCTCGCTCCATGTGGGTTGGGGCTGCGGAAAAGGCCAGTGGGCAGCCGCTGAGCAGGCCAGCCTCAGAGGGACTCCCAGGGCGTTTCCTGGCACCTACGGCTCAGGACACCCATCCATGGACGCCAGAGACACCCAGCACCCCTCTGACCACACCCCAAGTCCCTGCATCGAAAACCTGCCCACCGATGGGTTCACCAAGCCCTCAGGGAGGCGCTTTGTACCAGGGCCCCACAGGCTCCGGGACACAGGCAGGGAGGGTGGCATCCAGGAAGTTCAAGAACTGGCACGTCACAGGTGCCACCTGCTTTGGGTGGACTCGTATTGACCTGCAAGTCTGGACAGCAGGCTGAGAGCCCCTGCTGTATAGCCCCCTGCGTCCCCGTAGGGGCTCACAGGGCAGGGACAGGGCTGAGTGGGGCAGGGTGCCCTCTGGATGCCCGGTTTGCCACTGTTTACCACCAGCCAACACAAAAGCATTTCCCTATTTTATCTAGGACCCTCATCCAGTGGTGACATCGGAGGTCCCCTGCCCCATCTGGGGGCGGGAGGGGCGGGGTGGGGGGCTGCTGCTGTCCCATCATCTGTCATCCCTGCACACTCCCCAAACCACTCCTCACATTTCCGTTCCCCAGTGGCTCCTGGGAAGGCAAAGTAGTGACCCCGGCTGTCATCAGTCTTAAGCTGACCCCTAGGGGACAGCTGGGACACAGCAGGGCCCTGAAGGCCGGGCGTACAGGATTAGGACCTGTCCCAGGCCGGGCCCCCTCCGCTCCCCACACATAGGAGCAGCTGTGGTCTCCCCGTCCTGGCCTTTAGCCAAATGGAGCCCAGAGACCAACGTAACAGGAGCCTGAGGCAGAAGGGGATTCATTCACATCATTCACATCACGGGGCCTGGGGCCTCTAGGCCGTCAGGATCCACCACCACAGGCTCCCACTGGACCAGCAGGCTGACCTTTGAATCGTCCCGCCCACCCCACCCCCTGCCAGCACACGGGAGCCCATGGTGAGGAACAGAGCCCAGATCAGCCAGGCTGTCCTACTGGGTGCTCACAAACAAGGCTGCCCACTGTGTCTGGCAATCAATTGCCATCTCGCTGAGCTCTGGCCACCTGGAGGGCCAGACCCACACGGAGGGCAGAAAAGAGCTCACGCAGAAGGAGCTTATACCAAAAGGAACGAAAACCTATTCGCGTGCAAAGTCCTGAGAGAGGAAATGAGGGAAGTCCTGGGGTTGCTGAAATTTGACTGACATGATCTTTGCTTTTCTGTCACTTACAGATTTTGTATTCTGGAAAAACAATCTGCCTTAAGAACAGGCAACCCTCTTGCCGGAGATTGGGTTATAAAAACTCTTCCTGTACAACGAGATTCAAGATTCGCAGAGCTCCCAGGCTGGTGAGCACGCTGTACAGGGAAGGCACGAGCCAGCTTCAGATACCCCACCGCTAGTCGGCGCAGTTAACGTCACAGTGAACGCCACAACATCAGCCCAGCAGCACGTGTCTCACTCGTTCACTTTAAGATTTGACATATGAGTAATTTGAGTTACGAGCTCCGTCATGGAACGGATTAAACTCGTAAGTCAAGGCCCCACTGTAGACTGAGACCTGAGGCAACGCTTCTGTTCTTGTTTGAACCGGCCTGGGAACGTAAACTTTTGAACTTTCCAGTCCTGCCTCACTGCCTGGACATGCATCAGCCTTCCAGATAAGCCTCTGACTGTCCGCGAAGGACTACGGAAGGAATGTTCCCGCATCCAGACCGCCTGACATGCCGTATCTAGGGGATCCCATCTCGGGCCAAGGCAGAGGCAAGGCCTGAAAAACGGTTCTTGTCAAGAAGGCAATCTTTACTATACGGACTCTCCGCTCTCCTTTCTTCCTCACAACACTTCTGGGCATGGCCTCGTCGCTATTTCCAGTTTGCAAACCCTAAAGCCCCTTGAAAAAAATCTTTGTCACTCGTGCCAAAGCCTCCTGACTCTTCTTGAGTTCACTCGACAGAGATGCCGTGCTTCCCGGCATCTGTCCGTTGTTCTAGGGACCTGTGAACCTGCATCTGCAGGCAGCAGCAGGGGAACAGGCAGCCTGGGTGCCCCGTGTGTGGCTGCCCCCAAGTGGGGCTGAGCCCTGACCCTGGGTCTGTAACTCTGGGTAGATAGTGTCAGAACTGAATTGAGTTGCTGGACGCCCAGTTGTGTCGGAGAATCGGGGAGCTGGTGGCTGCTGTTTTTGGGAAAAAAACAACATATAGGGGTCTGTTGGCTCAGGGGGTTATGCACAGGAGAAAAGAAAACAATTGCCGTCCTGCCTGCTGATAACCCCGGGCCTGTCACTGTCCCTCTCTGGGCGCAGTTCCTCCCTGGTGCAGAGGGGAGTCAGGGTGTTCTGTGAGGACGCCAGCCCCTACCTTCTCTGCTGTAGCTTCCCATGGGGCTTCTTGGCTCTGCTTCCAAAACCTATTTCTTGTTTTGAAGCCTAAGGGTCCTCAAAGGAGGCTCTGGGCCCCCCAGACATTGAAGAGGTGAAGCCAAGGCAAGAAGACCCAGAAGGGCCGGTGGGCCAGGTGGGCTGCAGAGGTGCCACCATTGCTCCCGAGCGAGGTGGGCCCGAGGCCGCCCGCTCTTACCTGCTCCACACAGTCTGGGATCTCCGGGGCGCAAGGCAGCGTCCCTACATTCTCCATGGACAGCACGTCCTTCAGCAGCTCCTCACAGCCTGTGGACGGACAGACAGACAGACAGTGGGGGTCAGAGCCTCAGCCTGGCATGGCAGCTTTACTTCTGATGAACAGGCCTCCGGGGGAGGGCCGCGGGAAGGCAGAGAGCCTGCGTTTCCAGCAGACCAGCGGCTCATTCGAAGGCGGAGCTGGGACCCCCAGGCTGTGGAGAAGACAGCCCAGGGCCCTGTGGAGGGAGCTGGGACAGGTCCTCACCCTCCAGAGGTGCTTTCACTGGGACCAACACTGACAGGGAATACGCGGAGCGGAGACTCCCAAATGCGGAAAGCAAGCCGGGGGCAACGGGAAGCAAGGAGTCCTTCCTGGAGGAAGGGGTGCAAGACAGTACTGCCTGCCTGACTTGCAGGGACTCCAAAAGCACACAGTACCCTGAGGCCGAGGCCTCTGCAGGCCTGCAAACTCCAGGCGTCTCGGAGAGGGCCCCCCTCACGATGGCTCCACCTCCTGCCGACTCAGTTACACAGGTGGCCTCCCCCCTCGGTCCCTGAGCAAATGACCCCAAATCATATCAGACAAAGAAGGTCAAACCTGCAAAGTGCCTAGCATGGGCACATGGTGGTGGACCCACGGTTCAAACAAGTCCACTCAGAATCCTTTACCTGCTGTGTGCAGTCCCCTCCACTTCTCAGCTCACTCCCTTTGCCCCTCGCCTCT
>NW_006291007.1:2780503-2796110 GCF_000327345.1 Myotis davidii
CAGCCAGCAGAACTCGGGGTCACCCCACAGAGGAGGATTCGCACTGACAGGGAAATGTGGGTAACGGGAAGGCCTTGGGGCTCCTGGAAGTCAACTGTTCTCCTCGCAGCCAGGGGGCGGCCTTAGCACGGCCACCGGCTGGAGGCTCAGGCTACTTTCTCCAGGCAGCAGGGAGAGCTGTCAGAGTTGCCGCATTCTGAGATCATATTTTGGGGTCTCTCACAATGGGCCTTGGCATGGGGGGAAAGAGGGATTATAAGTTGCCCCATTAAAGGGGAGGGGCAGGGGGAAAGGAAGAATTTGGGGAGTTTAGAGAAAGAGAGGGGGTAGGAAACAAATCAAGGAAACTTAGGAGGGACGGAGGGAGCTAGGGTGCCCAGCTGCCCAGCTCTGCCCAGAACTGCTGGTTTGAAAACTACAAGGCCCATGTCCTGGGAAACCCCTCAGGAGTTTGGTCATCTAGAAGGAGGTGACCCCTTCAGGAGAAAGAAAAAAGGAAAAAGAGGGGGTCCTTCCCCAAAGGGGGCAGACCGTGGGAAGGGCAGAAACGACTGTCCAGCCGGCCCAGCAGGCCTAGCTCCGGGGGCAGGAGTCTGTGGGGCGCCAGGGGGAGAACCCACTTCTGGAACCATCCTGGGCTCCCCACAGGGAGGGGTCTGAGCTGAAACCCAAATTATGCCAGCCTCCCCCCGTGAACAGGATCCCGGGAGCCCCTAGACCAGTGGTTCTCAACCTGTGGGTTGCGCTCCCTTTGGCGGTCGAACGACCCTTTCACAGGGGTTGCCTAAGACCATCCTGCATATCAGATATTTACATGACGATTCATAACAGTAGCAACATTACAGTTATGAAGTAGCAATGAAAATAATTTTATGGTTGGGTCACAACATGAGGAACTGTATTTAAAGGGCCAGAAGGTTGAGAACCACTGGCCTAGACCCTCTTCCCCGGAAGACCTCACCTTTCATGGCGAACACTCCCCGGCAAAAGTCCTTGAAATTGATTCTCCCCAGGTCGTTGGGATCCAAATATTTCACAAGTTTTTCCACCTGTGGGAAGAAAGAAGCGGCAGGTGTGAGGCCCCCAGGCACTCCCCAGAGGGCTCATGTTACAGGGGTGAGGCTGGCCAGGAGGCTGGGACGAAGGGAGAACTCGTCAACTGAGCCAACGCCTCCTGGCCCTCTCTCCCCCCTCAACCCGGGGTCAGTGCTCGCCCCACACAGCAGTGGGGCCACTTCAGCCTCTGAGGCTGACAGACCGCGGAGCAACCCCAACGCCCCCGTGCTCAGAACCCGGTCTGTCCACCGAGCTCAGGTCTCCAAGCCCACGAAGACGGGCACATGGAAAGCAAACACTCGGATTTTTTAACTTCGTGGTTTCTTTCACACAAAAACAACTTAAACTCACTGCAGAAACTCTAGAAAAGAGAATAAATCAAAACCCTGCCATTTCCCACTTATCTTTTCAACCCATAGTTTTTTGTTCGTTTTTTTGTTTTTTAATATATTTTTATTGATTTCAGAGAGAGGAAGGGAGGGGGAGAGACAGAAACATCAATGATGAGAGAGAATCACTGATCGGCTGCCTCCTGCACACCCCCCACTGGGGATCGAGCCCACAACTTGGCCCACGCTCTATCCACCGAGCAAAACCGGCCAGGGCTCAACCCATAGTTTTAACAACTTTTTAAAAAAATTGTAATTCTGGGAAACGTTTGGTCAAATTCCCCTTTGTCTATACGAAGCAATCACTATGTCAGCATCATTGTCCCTCTCGTCCACATCCAGTCCACATCCAAACACTGAATCCTAAAGCTACCTTCCCTTCCACCTCACTCCTGGAATCAGACTGGTCACAGCCATCATCATCACTCTCCCCGACTGTGCAAATCTCATTCCTCTACCCTCCTCCATTTCAGCCCCTCCAACTCATTCTCCACCCCAACGGGATCATGTCATCTATTCCTCTGCTTAAAATCCAGTAACTGTCCACTGCACTTAGGGTAAAGTCCAACTCGGTTACATGGCCTGCAAGGTCCTATCTAATCTGGCCTCTCTGGCCTGTCTCCTCCCACTTTTTCTGTCACTCACGGAATTCCAGTCACACAGGCAACTCCACCAGCAAAACAAGCTCGGTTCTGCCTCAGGGCCTTTGCACATGCTCTTCTCTATATTTCAACTGCTTATCCTCCCCATTCATCATCTGACAGCATCTAATCACCCTTCAGGTCTCCATTTGTACCTCTATTAAATGTTTCTCCCTCGGATAAGCCTGTCCTGACCACTTGCACCTAATTAAGTCCATTCTGCTATTACCCAATCATGCAGTACCCTGTACTTATCCTCCAAACCACTTGTCGCAACGTGTAACTATATGTTTATGATAATTTTATTAATTCCTATCTTCCTCTCTAGAAAATAAGTTCCTTGAGGGCAAGGGCCATGTCTGTTTTCATCACCATTGTGTACCTAGTGGCTCACAGCATGGCTGGCACATGGAAGAATCTTCATAAATATTGGCCGAATAAATGACTAGAAATGATTCTCCAAAACATCTAAGTTTGTAAGGCTTTTGATAATAGTTGCCAAATTGCTCTCTCTAAAAATGTCTCAAGTCTTCCATCAGAGCAACTTGCAAGCTTGGGTATTTTTCCTAGTTTTTGGCAATGGTCAATTTTGCCAGAACTATCTTTTCTAATTAATTGGAGCCATTTCTCCCTGCACCCCCACCCCCATGATTTCCAGCACCTGAAATCCAGCTCTGATATTTCTTCTAGAAGCCCACTTCCAGATCAGCCTGAAATGTAGTGGCAGCCCCTCCACAGCACACAAAGCATTCATTCCTGCGTTATTCACTCAGCCATTCATTCAGCAAGCAACAACGGGGCACCTCCTACATGCCAGGCACTATGCTGGGGGCTGGGGGCTCATCGCACACATGGTCACATGGACACACACACAGAGTCACGCACACACACGCGCGCGCACACACACACACGCGCACGCGCGAAGGAGCCACTATTACTGATGAGCATTTGTCCTATACTTCAGATAGGCTGGGGCAGAAAATGTTAAAAATCACTGTGTAAAAACAAGTGATCTACCCTGCTGGAGCCCCCGAGCTCAGGAGCTCAACACTTGTGCCTCTGTTCCCACTGACCCTGTTTGTCCACGTGGGTGTGAGTCTGGGGGTGAGGCGTGACCCCCTGAACCTGCGACTTAGCAGGCCCTCAGGAAAGGCTAGAGGAACTCTAGTGAAGGGGGAAGGTGGCCTTCTACCAGCTCCTGCCCCATCCGATGGGAGCCTCCTTAGCACTGCAGCTGCACCCCACCCCAACCCCCACCCCCAGACAGCACAGCCTCTGACACTGCCCGGCAATGACATGGCTTCTGAGAACAGCACTGGCCAGGTGCCACCTGCAGGGCTGTGGAGAGCCACCACCACCCAGCTATGTCCTGCCTCCTCTCCGCCTGTCCTCGAGTCACCAGCACTGTAGGGAGTCTGTGAGTGCAGGGATGAGCTGGGTACCCGAACCCCCAGGCCACCTGGCGCTCATCCCTAAACCCTCTCCAAGGTCCACGGCTACGCATCAATGATCTGACGCACGTCAACGCTGAGTAGCTGATGCGGAGCCCTGACCTCATGCCCCCTCAGGGCAGCAGGCTGTGGATGAGGGTCTGTAATCCACAGAGTCCGTTCCCTCTGGGGAAGGAGACACTGAGTCAGTCTGAGTGGGGGTGGGGGTGGGGGATTGATGACAGGAGATAGAGGGGGTCCCAGGGCCACTGCAAGGCCCTGGAACACCTGAGCTGTGGCTCTTCAAAGAGCAGTGGGTGTGGCACCTGCTGTCCAGCGCTGTGAAGAGCAGGCAGGATCACGGTGAGATTATTATAACAATAAGTGCCAGTGATGCCCATGAATGCCCTGACTGTGAGCTCGATGCCTTTTCAAATAAACAACAGCGTAGCGTGTACAGGGAAGTACTGATAATCCTTGCTGGGTTCGTGGAGGATTCCGTAGGCTGCAGCGCGGTACTGCACACCGGCCGTAGTTAGTCTCATCGCATCCTCACAACGACCTTGACAGCAGGTACCACTGAAGTCCCCATTTTACAGTAGGGGAGACTGAGGCTCAGAGAAGGTAGACACCGGGGAGTCACACAGTGGTAACTCCTCTCTGACCCCTGCCCTCTCCTGCCCTCCTGCGGAGGTGGGTGGGCTTCAGATGACAGACTGCACTACAGTGCTGTTTCCTTTTTCTTTTTTTAATATATTTTTATTGATTTCAGAGAGGAAGGGAGAGGGAGGGAGAGTTAGAAACAGCAATGAAGAGGGAGAATCAGTGACCGGCTGCCTTCTGCACGCCCCCTACTGGGGATCGAGCCCGCAACCAGGGCATGTGCCCTTGACTGGAATCGAACCCTGGACCCTTCAGTCCGCAGGCTGACACTCTATCCACTGAGCCAAACCAGCCAGGGCTGCAGTGTCGTTCCAATTCCCCGTCGCCTGTGTATGGAAGGAGCTTCACCCTGTGGCTGGAGCCCCGCACCCTGCTCACCAGGAGCCTCACCCTCCGGGACTAGATAACCTTTGGCTGGTGCACAGGGCGGGGGGGGAGGTGCGTTTAGCTGACCCAGCCGTCATTTTGTACACAGGGAGGCCAAGTCCCAGGGAGCAGAGGGCTTGCTCAAGGTCACAGCAAGTTCAGCAAATAACCAGCAGCAAATGGTCTTCTGGTGAACTGGGGCCACCGCGCTGGGGGCCTCCCTGGCGGCACACCCACCACACAGGCTGGGCCGCAGGGGCTGGGCTCACTCCCAAAAAAAAAGGCCGGGCAGGGACTGCCGAGCAGGGCAGCGGTTGTCACGGGCTCACACAGCTGGCCACGCGGCTGGCTGCCAGGGAAATGGGTTGTTTCCCTGCAGTAATAGCTTGCGCTTTCCTTTTTGGGCCACTCCACCACCAGGCTTCCCCTTCTATTTCTGCTGCCTGTCTCTTTGGGCTGATTCCTTCCCCACTCATTCCCCGGGGGTCACATCTCTCCTAGCTCAGGCCAGACGATGCTCCCCGTGTTGCTGCCGCTGCCACACTCTCTTTTGATCGCCAGCCAGGTCCTCCCTGAGCCTGTGCCCAGCCGCCCACGCCTCTCTAATTTTGAGCTCTGCAAGCCAGATGGACTCAAGTAAGTCCCTGCCTCACTGAGGCCTCAGCTGCCTCATCTGAACAAGGGAGATAAGCTGGTTCCGTCTGTAGGTGAAGTGCCTCATAAAATCAGCGGTTATATCATCAATCAAGCGAGGGCTCTGCGCCTCTCCCTTTGTGCCGGGCCTGCTCTATGCCTCTACGCTTGTGGATTCATTGAATCCTCACAACCAAGGACTATTTTTATTCCCATTGTACAGGAGGGGAAACCGAGGCTCAGAAAGGCTAAGTTATTCAGGGTTAATAAAGAAATACTACAAATACCTTTGTGGACATAATTTCTACAACTTAGATGAAATGGACTAATTCTTTGAAAAAACACAACCCATCCAATTACAGATGCTCAACGTCACTAGTCATCAGAGAGGTGCAAACTAAAACCCCAATGAGACCCAACCTCACACCTGTCAGAATGGCTACCGTCAATAAATCAACACACAGGTGTTTTCAAGGATGTGGAGAAAAGGGGACCCTGCTGGTGGAAATGCAGACTGGTGCAGCCACTGTGAAAAGCAGTGTGGAGTTACCTCAAGAAATAAAAAATGGAACTGCCTTATGGCCCAGCGATTCCACTTCTGGGAATATATATGAAGAAACCTGAAAACCCGATTCGGAAGAATATATGCGCCCCTGTGTTCATTGCAGCATTATTTACAACAGACTTGGAAGCAGCCCTAGGGCCCATCAGTAGATGAGTGGATGAAAAGCTGTGGTGCATTTACACAATGGAATACTACTCGGCCGTAAAAAAAGAAGGAAACCTTACCTTTTTCAACAGCATGGATGGACCTGGAGAGCGTTATGCTAAGTGAAATAAGCCAGTCACAGAAAGACAAATAAATACCATATGATCTCACTTCTAGGTGGAATCTAATGAACAAAATAAACTAGTGAACAAAATATTTCTAGGCGGGATCTAATGAACAAAATAAACTAGTGAACAAAATAGAAACAGACTCATAGATACAGAGAACAGACTGACAGCTGTAAAAGGGGAGGGGTTTGTGAGGCTGGGTGAAAAAGGTGAAAGGATTAAGAAGAAAAATAACACACAAAAAACAAGCTCAGATCTAGCTGGTTTGGCTCAGTGGATAGAGCGTCTGCCCACAGACTGAAGGGTTCCAGGTTCAATTCCGGTCAAGGGCACATGCCCAGTAGGGGGCATGCAGGAGGCAGCCAATCAATGATTCTCTCCCATCATTGATGTTTCTATCTCTCTCTCCCTTCCTCTCTGAAATCAATAAAAATATATTAAAAAACAAACAGACTCGTAGACACAAAAAACAATATGATGATTAACCAGAGGGAAAAGGGGGCTGGGGGGAGATAGGAGAGAGTAAAGGTGGGGATAAATGGTGATGGAAGGAGACTTGACTTGGGGTGGTGAACACAATACAATATACTGATGATGTATTATAGAATTGTACACCCGAAACCTATATAATTTTATTAACCAATGTAATGCCAATAAATTCAATTAAAAAAAGTCACACAAGAAGAAAGAGGTAATATGACCATAACTATGAAAGAAATCAAATTCGCAGTTTACCTCTTTCCAAAACAGAAAACTTCAGGCCCAAATAATTTCACCAAACATTTAAGAAAGATCTACATAAATTCTATACAATCTCTTCCAGAAAACAGGAGTGGGGAACACTTCTCAACTCATTTACTGTGGCCTCACCCTGATACCAGAACCAGACACAGCAGTCAGTGTAAGAAAACTACAGACCAAAATCCCTCGTAAGCAGAGACACAATGATCGTCAAGAAAAAATGTATGAAATACCACACGGCCAAGATCAAGTGGGATTTATCCACCAAGGCCGGTTCAACATTTGAAAATCAACTGACGTTACTGAAACGATGACTAAGAAAGAAAAACCACGCGATCCTCCCAACAGATGCAGACAAAGCAACTGACAAAATTCAACACCAATTCATGATAAAAACGCCAGCAACCTAAGAATAGAACTTCCTTACCCCGGAGAAACAAAAACTTACACCACACAGCAACACTGTGCACAAGTGTCAGTGACAGCATTCTACAAAACCGTCCAAACCCGGAGACAGCCCAGAGGTCCCCCGACAGGCGAATGGACAAGCAAATGGTCCTGTCACGAAAAGGAACCAGCTATTGATACGCAACCGAATGAATGAATCTCTAAAGCACTGTGAAAGCAGCCAGTCTCAGAGGCCACCAACAACGTGGAGAGGGAAACGGTGAGGACGGTGAGGACGGTGAGGACGGGGGACAGATCAGAGGTGGCCGAGGGAAGGAGTGGGGAGAGCCTGAAAACAAAGGGGCAGCGTGAGGGAACCTGGGGGTGGATTGCTCTGTGCCCTGTTGGCCATCTGGTGACAGGAATCTAAGCAAATGTTAAAGCTCCTGGGGCCCTGGCAGGGGGTGGGGAGGGTTGGGGGGTCCAACTGGCTGGGCGTCATCCATCCCAGGCACCAGGAGGTTACAGGTTCGGTTCTGGGGCTCAGGCTTGGTCTCTGGTAGGGGGTGTGCAGGAGGTAGTCGATCAGTGTTTCCTTCTCACATCGATGTTTCTCTCTCCCTCCCTCTCCTTTCCTCTCTCTCACTGAAAGTCAATTAAGAAAAGTCTTTAAAGAAAACCCTCATGGAATCATACACCCCTCCCCCATATAAGTGACTTTTACTGTCTGTAAAGTTAAAATGCTTTTAAGTCAAGGAAACTGCACACACGAAAACATGAATAGTTGGCAACACTGGGCCTATATTCGCCCACGGCTCCGACGGGCCAAAGTTGAGTTGCAGCACGCCCTTCAGACAGGCGTGTGCTCTGCTCCCCAGATCACCACGTAACACCCTCCCAATGCCCCTCCCACCCCGCCCACCGCTTCACTTGCTGGACCTGTGGACATCTGAGTGGCAAGTCCTGCTACCCGGGCAGTGACCAGGCTCCCCGGGTGCCTGAGGTTTTCTCCACCTGCACAGGGAGTGCCAGGGCCCGGCTTGGGGAGGGCGGAGTTGACACTCCCAGCTTAAAACGCAGCTGCAATGGAAGGCAGGCAGGCAGGCAAATGGGCCTGGATCGCTGAGGAAGGGGTGGGGGTGGGGGGGCGCTATGGAGTCAGGGTTTGTTAAGACTCCCTGAGGCAGGCCAGGAAGTGCTGTCAGGACCCCTCAGTTCTAGGGGGAGCTGCTCAGCCCTGTGCCGACCCCTGCCCCACACACCAAAGTCCTGCCCCACAGGCAGCACCTAGAACAACCAGGAGGCACCCCCTGCAGGGAGTGCGGCAGCTGCTGGAGCTGAGAGCCAGCGCAGGGCGGCCAACCTCGAGGCCCTACGCTCATGGGCATCCCTGGGGACACTGGGCCACCATGAATCAGGGACTAGCTGGACAGTCTTCTCCTGGAAGGGGGGGTGGGGTGGGGAAGGGCTCAGCAGGGAGCAGGAGGGAGGGAGAGGATCCCTGCTGAGCAGGTGGCCTGGGCGGCTGCAGGCAGAGCAGGAAGGTGAATAGAAGGGGAGTATCGTCAAGGCGTGAGGTCAGAGAGAGGGCAGGCCTGAGGGTCAAGGGCATGGGAGCCATGCTGAGATGGCTGCCCTCTCTCCTGAGGGCCCGGGTGGCGAACTTGGTAACAACACTAACAACCACACCCTGTGGCTCACAGGTGGGGCGCTCTCCCAGGAGTGGGATCACTGAGCACTGGCGAGGCGATCCTTCCAGGCCGCCCACAGGCTGGAGAGAGCTGGGCATCCCATTGTACAGCCAGAGATCCGGAGGCCAGCGCCTAGCCTCATCCCACAGCAGGTGGGAGGGCATTCCAACCCCGCCCTGCTGTGGGCCCCTCCTCCCACCACCCGGGGGGCTCCTGCCCTCCCCGGGCCTCAGAGCGGCCTCTTTATCCACTTTCCCTGGCAGCCCAGTGGCCTGACATCAGGACACACAATGGGGCCTGTAGTCTGGAGCCCCACCCCCACCCCGGGACGAAGGGCACAGAGGTGGAGGGGGCAGCACTGGCCTCCCCATGGTTGTGGGAGGGGAGAGGAGGAGGGTGGAGGGGAGTCAGGCACGAGCTTCAGCAAAGCCAGCTGGAGACCCGGGTCCCTGCACCCTGGCCCATCCTCCAGAAGCCCGCTCTCCGCCGGGCATGGCTGTCCCGGGGAATCAGTCCCACGCACCCTGAGTGGGCCCCGGGTGGGTAGGGAAGGGGACGATGCTGTAGTCACAAGCCCGGGGCTCAGGGTCAGCCTCATATCTGTGGGGCCCAGTGCAAAATGGAAATGCCAGGCCCCTGTTCAAAAACTGCTCAGATTCTCAGGATGAGGACCACAGAGCCTGGGGCCCCGCGTCTGCTCAGGGCTCCTGCCCCTAAGGCTGCCTGCCTGGGCTTCAATGCCACTCACGGTGCGACCTCGGGCAAGTCACTCACCCCCTGGGCCCCAGTGCCACGCCTTTAATGCATTCCCCACCAGCTCACAGGACAACGGTGAGGTCAAGGAGACTGGCCTCACAGAAGTGTCCGTGCAAAGCCGCCTAAGAGGGACCCAAGGGTGAGCCTCCACTGAGCGGGAGCAGGCGGAGGGCCACCGGCCGGCAGGGAGGCTGCGGGGCTCTCTCATGGGTTGAGGTGACCAAGCAGGGTGGGCGCCAAGCCTCCCTTGCAGTCTCAGGGATGCCCCAGGCCTTCAGTGACCTCACTGAGTGGCCTCAGAAGACCCTTCCCTCCTCTGGGCCTCAGTTTCCCCATTTGGGAAATGAGGGTGTTGGGTGACATTCATACTGAAGGTGCTGCTTCCCCAGGGATGTCTGGGCTGGGCATGGTGTTGGGGAAGGAGAGAAGGAAACCAGAGCAGAGACGCAGATGGCGGTAAAGGGCTTGGAGGCAACGTCGCCATCCTGCATGGCTTTCCCCGAGGCAGGTAAACTTACGGCTGGGGACTCTGGAGTGTGATCTGGGAGCCCCTCGATCTATAAAGTCAAGGAATAATGACAAGGACGGAAGCGCAGAGTGGCATACACCTCCACGCTGCCCCTCCCTCTCCTCCTGTGTTGGGCAGCCCTCCTGTTGGACCTGGTGCCTTGGGCATCTCAGCCCTAGAGCATGAGTCCTGATTGGACCAAGCCAGTCAGACGGACTCATCCCCCTTACCAGTGATTGGCTTAGGCAAAAGCATGTTATACATTTCTGACCAATGAGACGTGAGGAAACACCTGCAGGAGGCTTCCGGAGGAGGTGTCCTTTGCTGATGGGGTGGGGGAGGCCCTTCACAGGAATGCTCCCTGCTCTTCTTGAGGTGATGCGCTCTCCTGTGCACCCAGCGCAGCGGCCGTGAACTCTGCAGACGGCGGCAGCTGCTCTCCGCCCCGCCCCTTCTCTCCATCAGCTCTGTCACCCCTGGCCCCGGAACTGGGCCGTGGCCCCCCTCCTCGGTCTCCTTTCCCCAGCGCCCAAATACTTCCAGGTGCGTCTGTCCGGAATGCGATGGCGCTGTGTCACCCCTCTGCTTCTACCTTAGCACAGAACCCCCGGCCCCCTCCACCTGGTCTCCGCTGCCCCTCTCACCTGCACTCCCTCCCGAGGTCCCTCCTCAGCCTAGCTGTCCCCCCTCCTGCCCTGGGGACCTTCTCAGGCCCAGGCCCCGGCCCGGCATCACCTCTGGAAAACTGTCCCATTTTCCGGGCAGACTGACTCTGCTGTCCTCGCACCCCAACCGCACCTGGACAGGCCGTCAGCCCCGCCTGTCACAGGTGGTAGCCCAGGTTTCCACCTGAGAAGTCCCTCCCCGCGGTAGTGAGCTCCCTCGGGGAGGACCCTGCCCTAGTCCCTGTGTATCCTCCAGCACCACATGCGACTAGATGCTCAATCGGATCCGTGAGACTGAAATCGGGCAGCGCCCCCAGAAAGCCTGGGGTTAGTGCTAGCAGTCACATAACCAGTACTTACAGCACTGACTGGGTCACCATGGTGCTACAGGCGTAACACATAGGGCTCAGGTCACCCTCACTGTGCAGATGGGGAGACTGAGGCACAGAGAGATTGAGTAACCTCTCAGGGTCACACGGCTCGAACGAACGAGGCAGAGCCAGGTCTCCAACCAGGTGCGCCTGATGCCAGGACCCGGCGCCCAACCGCCTCTCAATGGCACAAAGAGAACAGTGAAGCCGGCCGGGCCTGACCCGAGGCGCTGGGGGAGATGGAAGGGACTGGGTGCAAGAAGGGGTGGAGGCCGGCTGGGCCCCGTGGCTGGGAAGAGCCTGCATCTCGGGCCAAGAAAGCAGAGAAGCCTGGGGAACGTGGACAGGGCGCAGGCGGGGGTCCAGTGTGAGAGCCCAGCCCCTGCCCTGCCTCCTCGCCTCCAGGACTGCAGATGCTCACGGAGGGAAGCCGGGAAGCCGGAGAAATACATGCCTCCCGGGCCCTTTCATCGTCATCTGAACAGGAAGTGGTGCTGATGCATAATTCAGGGCGCAGTGGCAGGCGGCCCCGCTGCTCTAAAGCCCCAGCTCCGGATGACACCCGTCACCTGCCACAGCAGCCTCTTCCGGGGCCCAGTGCCCGGCAGCGCCCCCACCCGCCACCCTGCCGATGACAACCTACTTCTAATTAAGGTCCCTGCCAGGCGCTGCTCCCACCTTGAACCCAGACAACCCCAGATACAGAGTCAGGAAGCCTCGGGTTTGAGCAGTGTTGGGTTTCTGAAGCTCAGATCTGATCCTCCTCCCTCTCCTGACCCCCGGAGAACCTGGGACTCCCAACTGCGGGCAGCTACGGAACCAGACAGTCCTGGGTTTGTATCCCAGCTCCTCCACTGCTGTGGGCCCCTGGACCCCTCTTGGGTTCGCAGGGTTGTTGTGAGGGTGAAAGGGAGTAAGAAATAGGAAGGCAGTGGGCACAACTCATCCCTCATCCCCGCTGCCCAGAGAAGTTCATGAGTGGCTGCCGGGGAAACTGGCCATTGAGCAAGGAGGCCCGTGCCCGGGAAAGTACCAGTATCCCTTACCTGGTGAAGGGTCAGAGTGCACTCCGAGGGTTGACAACAGCAGGACACCAACACGGTCATGGAGAGGTGGGCAGAAGAACCGATGCCAACAGGCACTGTGCTAGGTCTTTATATTTCCTCTCCAATCCTCAAACAGTCCTACACATAGGGGCTATGCCCCCATTTTACAGATAAAGAAACTGAGGTCCATCCATCATAATAAGCACCTTTTAAAGCACCTGGGCTCTCAATTCTTCCATTAAGGTCTAGAAGACCCAATGGCCTTTGCGGGAAGTGAGCTAACTCCAATGAGGGTAGGTATGTGCTGGTGTCTGGCTGCCCGTCCAAAAGTCATCTGAGCCAGTCACACAATCCCAGCTGCTGAGCCCTCCATAAGGCTACCATGTGACCCCGGACCCAGCCTGAGCTCTCACCTTCCTGTCCTTCCTACACCTGCACCATATAGAGCCACCTGCCACTCCCTGAAAATGCCAGTCCCCAACCCTGGATCTGTGCTTAGGCCTGTGCATGGTAGATAGTCAGTAAATGTTGGATGGTGGATGGATAGATGGGGAGGCTGGGGAGACTGGTGAAAGATGGGTGAGCAGACGGATGAAGAAATGGGTGGATGGGTAATGAATGGTTAAGTGAATGGGTCAATGAATGGGTTGATTGGTGAGTGAACAGGCAGGTAGACAGATGGCTGAGTGGATGGATGGATGGATGAGCAGGTAGATGTCTGAATGGAGAAGATGATGAGTGGATAGCTAGGTGGATAAGGGGATGTATGAATGGATGCACTGTTGAATGGGCAGGTAAGTGGTTGGATGGATGGGGAGAGGGAAGAATGAGCAGCAGATGGGTGTGCTAGGAGACAGACCTTAGCTCACTGTGTGACAGAATTCAGCCCGAGCCTGTCCAGATGGAGTGGCCTTGCCTTGGGTGGCACTGAGTCGCCATCTCTTGGCAGGGCTGTTCTAGAGCAACATAAGCCCTGCATGGACCCCTGTTCCCCTCTTAGCTTTGTTTTGGTGTGAATCATCCTTCTGTCTACCCTGTCCAGGTATTGGCCTTGGACTGGGATCTCCCTGGGGACAGTGCCCCCGCTAAGCCCATGTGCAATCAACAAATACTTCTGGAGGAAGCTGGCGATCCTCTCCGAGTTTTGTGCCATAGCACGTGAGACATGGGTTAGACTCAAGGTCTTAGGTCTGAAGGGAACTTAGACATCCTTAGAGCTATAGTTTGGACTATAGCGACCAGGAGGCCACTCTCTTCTTGGGTCACTGGCATACAAGCTTCTGAATCCAGAGCTGCTTTGCTCCCTGTCCCCCAGAGCATGTAGCTATGGACAACAGACCCCTAAGCAGTGACCCCAGGGGGGAGCAGTTTGCAAGGAATTGGTGCTGTTGACACCCGGGGGAGCCTCCAAGGATCAGAAGATGCTGGGAGAGGGGGAGGCAGTGAGGGACAGAGGGTGCAAAGAGCCCAACTCCAATTGGGGGTGGCTCCAGTCAGGATACCCTAGAGAGGGCTGGCAGTCATGCCAACAGCATGTTCGAGCAATTAGCTATGGCTCTAGCCAGTTCTTACTCTGTGCAGGAAAGGCGCGAGGGGCAGTCCTCAGACTGAGAGGCTGGGCAGATGGGCAGCCAGCATCCCAGACAGGAGACAGGTCAGCAGGCATCTTGAGACACCTTCCTCCCTGGCAGACGAGATGTCCCAAGCCAGCCCAGCTGAGTCCACGGACCCCCAAACCCAAGCCTGGCTGAGTCACGGGTTGATCAGGGTCTGTGTTTTCCCTCACGTAAACTTCTCTGTTGTGGGCAGTGAGCCCTAGGTCGGGGTAGAAGAAAGGGGACAGGGGACCAGGGGTCGGCCAGGAGGAGCAGGCTGAAGTGCATTGTTTGGACTCATCTATCCACTGTCGGTGCCGCATCTCTGCTTGGACGCCAGGTGCATCTCGGGTTTCGCAGGCCAACGTGGAGCTCCTGACTCCTCGCCCAACCCTCCTCCACTCCAAATTCTCGCCTTCTCTCACACCCCAGGTCCAACGGGCTCATTATCTAAATCCGGCCACTTCTCCACCTGCTGCTCCCCTGCTCCTACCCAAAGCATCTGCCACCTGGATGAAGTGACACCTCCCCACTGCTCTCCCTGCCTCCCCCACCCTCGCCCCCATCTCCCTGCCCACTCCCTTCACTCAAGGTTTGCTGTGCCTCTAACCCCCAGGCCCCTCCTGCCTCTGCCTAAATGACCCAGAGGTCTGCAAGGTAGAGCCCCCACTTCATTCCAGGCCCCACCTACATGCCCACCTACAACAGGAGAGTCCTCCCAAGGTCATGCTAAGGTCAAAAGTCTTCCATCGGTTTTTGTACTTTATGCTTCTTCCTAGTACCTAACACCACCTGGTTTCATCCTGATTCCCTTGCCTGTCTCTCACTGGAACCCAAGCTCCAGGCCACTCCTGCCTCCCAGAGCCGGGAGAGTTTTGGCATAGAGTAGGTACGCAAGATGTTAAGGGGAAAGTTTTCTTAAATCCTGGAAACATGTATTAAGACAACCACCAAACGCAAAAGGTATTTCCATGAAGACAACTCTATAAAACCTTCAGAGCATTCACCCAATCCTGTGGGGGCAGGGAAAGGACAGCAGTTAACCCTGGTGTGACAGTCACCCTGTTCCAGGCCAGCGGGCATTTCCCCTCCATCCTGCCCAGGTCCGGTTTGCCCAGCTCTCACCGTCAATCCCAGCCAGCTGTCAGCCTCCCCTTCTGATCAGGCTCAACCTGGCGGGACTGCTCAGGGCCTGGGGCGGGGATGACCACTGGGCGGGCCAAAGGGGCCCTGCAGCAGGAGGCGGAGGAGCCCCCATACACACCCTCTCCAGGGCTGGGGTAGAACCCCTCTCCCAATCCCATACAAATGGACCCAGGAACAAGGTGTTCCTGTCTGCACCAAGTCCCCTGGGATAGGGCGTTTGGGTGGGACCCACCAGGCACTGGGTGGCTGCACAGCCCCCAATCTGCACTGCCCTCTAAGCAAGGTGACCAGGCAGAAGGTGGTGGAGCCCTGGTCCGCTTCCTAGCCGTCCACCCTCACCCACCAGGTTCCCGGGTTCCTGGCTCCTGCCCGTGGGCCCTGGGATGTCTGCAGGAATTCTCCACCCAGCCTCTCTCCTGGCTCTGCCCCCTCTGCCATCGGCCACCAGCTAAGCGCTCCTCCCTCTGCCCTGCTTCCTCCCCCCACCCCCCCACCCCCCGCCTGGATCCTCTCTCCTTCTTTGCTTCCTTGGTTCTCTTTCTGGAGCTGGGGAAGGTTCCTGGGCCCAGGTCAGGAAGCCACTCTGCCCTCCCCGGTTACCCTGACCCTTAGGCATCCACCAGTAAAAGGGTGAATGCCCAGCACCCCAGGGAGCTCAGTTGATGCTTTGAGGTTCCCCACCTGCT
>NW_006291007.1:2796446-2802222 GCF_000327345.1 Myotis davidii
AACCCGGTGTCCTGGAAACGAAGCTATAACCCAGAGTTTGTCACATGGGTCCCAGCTGGGGCAGGAATGTCCAACAGGATGGGCCTGACTCTGGGCTTTCTTCACCCGCCCCTCCTCCCAGCACAGCCAAACTGTGGTGCAGGTGCGCCAGAGGCCCCAGGGTGCTGGCTCCCATCTGGGGCTCGCCCCTCCCTGCCCGGGCCCAGAGCTCGGTGCCTTGTGCTCACTCCTGCGCCCCTCGAGCCGCAGCCTCAGTCCCCGCTTTCACAATGACCTCCAAGCTCAGGGGCACAGGGTGGCACCAGGTGGGCAGAAACACAGGAAGCAGGTGCCCCGGGGCCCCCTCCTGTCCTGCTCTCCACGGATGGGCCACAGGCACCCCCACCCTTCCTGCCAGGCGGACAGCACCTGGGCCTTCCCTGTTTTGCCAGCTCTGCCGTCTGTCCCAGGCCCCCGTTCGGGTGGGACACCCAGGGGCGGCCTGTTCTCCGAAAGGTCCTTAGATGTTACAGCTCTGGATGACCACTGGGGCCTTGCAGGCCTTCGGGCCCCAAATCCTGCCATCCTGCCCCTGCCCGAGGGCCTTTTTCCTCTCCGACCCCGAGTCACAGCCCCTCCGGGTCCAGCACACACATCTGACCTTGCGGCCTGGCTCTCCCCACTGTCCACAGAGGACGGCCGAGCCTGTCCTGACCTGGCCCTGCCTTCCCCTTGAGCCTCTCCTCCTGCCCCTTCCCCACTCCCCAAGCTCCAGCCGGCAGACATAGGGGCATGGTTACTTCCTCCTCAGCACCCAATGCCCCCTCCTTGTGGGCAGAGCCCAGCTTTAGTTCAGGGTGATCCTGCCCCTGGGAGCCCAGGAATCTCAAAGGTTGACCCCAGCCCTGGCTTCTGATCAGTCTCAGCCCATCCCAGCACCCCAACGCGCTGCCAGTGCAGACCCCAGGCTGAAGCCAGGCGGCGCCAGCATCTCTCTGTGGCAGCCACTGGTCCAGAGGAGGGACTAAGGGAGCCCAGAGGGCCTTTGTTTCATCTCCTGCTTAACAGGAACAAGGAGGCACCCTGTTCCAGTGCCTCTGGCCACACCCGGGGGGTGGGGGTGGGGGGTGGCAAAGAAGGGGTAAGTTACAGACCCGTCCCAGGTTGGCCAAAGCTGCGTTACCACCCCCACATAATTCACAGCCTCCTTTGGGGTGCTGGAGGGGACTCCAGTCCCAGCAGGAGGGACAAGCCCTCTGTGCAGGGGGAGAGGCTGCTGTGTTAAAGGGAGACAGAGACGCCACTCAACTCCTCCTGTTCCTACTTCCCAAGCAAGAAGGACGGTCTTCGAACTGGAAAAGGGAGAATATGGAAGAGGGAATGCGGCCCAAGGTATACGTGGCTGCTTCCCATGGCTTCCATCAGCCCAGACGGCTGGAAGGATGTAGGAGGGGCTGGCAGACCGGGCGGACAAGGAGGGTGGGATCAGAGCACCAGAGACGGGGCCCAGAGCTTGACCTCAGGAAACTCCCAGCTCAGAACAGCCTCTCAAAGATGCTGCAGGCGCCCAGGAAATAACAGTAACTGCAGCAGCAATTCCGACCGCTTGCCTGCGCTGTGCGGACACCCGACTGGGCCCTTTCCACGTCTTCACTTGTTCAAGCCTCGTTAGAACCCTATGGGATGAGGACTGCTATCACCCCATTTTGCGGACGAGCAGAGAGGTTAGGAAAGAAACAAGACTTCAGGGGTCAGCCTGGGTTCAGGGCCCTGGGCCACCATGTTATACACATGGTGTAGTGGTGCTGCTCTCACTGTATCATAGGCTTCCAGGGTCGGGACAATGGTGTTCCCCCATCGTTTTTACATTCCTCTTCTATTTTTATTGGAGGGTGAGGATAGTTTTCCTTTGAGTTTTAGAGAGAGTGGAAGGGAAGGTTAGAGGGAGAGAGAGAAAGGAGAGAGAGAGAGAGAGAGAGAGACAGAGACATTGATTGGTTGCCTCCTGCACACCCCAGTCAGGGATCAAACCTGCAGCCGAGGTATATGCCCTTGACTGGAAATCGAACCCGTGACCCTCTGGTGCACAGGCTGACGCTCTAACCATTTAGCAACACCAGCCAGGGCTCTTTACATTCGTCAAAAGGCCAAGCGTTGTGTCTCACACATTGATCGTGTTTCCATTAAATTTCCTTGTCTCCTCTTTTCTGTTAGGATTCCTAAGTCAATAAAGTAGGGGATATCAGAGTTGAGCCTAATAGCATTTATCATTAATTAAAGTCCGTACTTGACTCAGAGTTCCTTAGCTTTCACCCAGTGTCCTCTCCCTGTTCCAGGGTTCCCTGCAGGATGCCACCGTGCAGTCAGCTGCCATGTCTCCTAGGGCACCGCGTGGCTTTGGGAGTGTCTCCAACTTTCCTTAGCTTTGATGACCTTGACACGCCTGAGGAGTACTAATCAGGCGTTCTGTAGAATTTTGTCTGATGTTTTTCTCATGACCAGACTGGGGTGATGGTTTTGGGAGGAAGGTCATAGAGGTAAAGTGCCATTCTCATCACCTCATATCTACCCGACCTATTACTGTTGTCGACCTTGACCCCCTGGCAAGGGAGTGCTTCCCAGCTTCTCCCCTGTAAAGCTCCTCTCCCCCTCCTTCCACACTGTGCCCTGTGGAAGGCAGTCACCTTCACAGCTCCGCCTCCTCGATGAGGAATTATCTACAGAAATCATTTGAATCAGTATAGGAGAGTCTCCTAGTATTTATTTATTCATTCACTGAATCATTTATTTATATCAGCATGGCCTCATGAATATTTATTGTGTACTTTGAAACCTAGTATATTTTGATTTTTGCAAAGCATTTGACTTTGCTCTCCCTGGTTTTCCGGGGGTTGTTGGTAAAAAGTGGATAATTGGTGTTCCCTAAACCCTACATCTAACGAATGGTAGCTGTCCACCCTGGAACACTAGTGGGTTGGGAAATCAAGGTCTCTACCTGTTTTTATTTTTTTAAATAAATTTTATTGATTTTTAGAGAGAGTAAGCGAGAGAGAGACAGAGACGAGAGAAAGAGAGCATGCGAGAGAAAGAAACACCGGTGGGCTGCCTTCTGCACGTTCCCTGGTTATGTGTTCTAACCAGGAACAAATCCACCACCTTTTGGTGTAGAAGACAACACTCCAACCAACTAAGCCACACCAGCCAGGGCTCTACCTCGTTTGTAAACGAATGAAACAGAAAGGATGGGATGCAGAGCATTTTGGAAGGATCCCTACCACAGGGAAATGACAATCCTATTTTGTAATGCATGCGTGAAGTCGGTGTGTAGTGAGTAGGGATGCAAAATGTATTGCTATGGGTCTCAGTCAACCCTACTGCGAGAGCAGGACCGCCCCTGTGAGGCCCTGTCCGTGGTCCTGCCCGCGTTTACAACCAGCCTTGTGAGCCCCCAGCTTCTCCAACCTGCAGGCAGCGCAGCCTCTGAGAGAGACAGAGCTCGGACTTGATAGTCTGTCCCTCTTGTGCCTGTTACAATGGAACGAAATGGACAGGATGGAATCTGGTAGGAACAGGGCCACGTAACAGGTTTAGATTCAAGAAATCACTGACACAGACAACAGGCCTGATCTCTTCAACAGTGAGGGCTGAGAAACAAAAGGAATTGCATTCGAGTAAGAGAGACCTAAGGGTCACAACAACTGGCTACACTACACAGTTACAAGAATCCGAAGAGAAAATTAATTTAAACATAACAGGGGAAAAAATGGACATTTTGGGGCCAACTAGGAAGTCTGAATAAGGTCTGCATATTAAATGAGCTGGGAATTAATTTAAGCAGAAAAATGTGAATCACTTACTGGGGAAAAAACAGGCTATGAAACAGTTGCACAGCATGATCTCATTGTATAGAGAAAATCTACATATACACATAGAAACCGCTCTGGAAGCACGTGACCACGGTGCCACAGTGGGGCTCCCCGGGAGGTGGGAACATGATATCTTTATTTTTGCTTGTCCGCATTTCCTTCCTTTATATATATAATTAACTTCAGAGAGGAAGGGAGAGGGAGAGAGAGAGATAAAAATGTCAATGATGACAGAGAATCATGGATCGGCTGCCTCCTGCAACCCCCACACTGGGGATCGAGCCCACAACCCGGGCATGTGCCCTGACTGGGAATCGAACCATGACCTCCTGGTTCATAGGTCGACGCTCAACCACTGGGCCACCCTGGCCGGGCTTCAGATTTCTAAATTTCTACAGTGGTTATAAACTGCTTCTGCACGGATATAAGATTGTGCTTTAAGGAGAGAGCAATTGTTGACCCTTCTCCAGGGTGGAGCCAATCCTGGCTGGCAGAGGTCTCTAAGAAACACTCCTGGGGGTGGAGGGGGTGGTGCACCGTTCAAAAGGCAGCCTCACTGAGCCACCTGCCTGTGCGAGTGTCGGGCTGAAACGGTCCCGCGGGGCCTCCTGGTCCAGCCCCTCCACGTTATAACTAGGAAAACGGGGTCACACAATCAGTGATTAGCCTAGAAGCCAGAGGTCTGGCCCCTGTCGGGTCATGTGGGAATGTCTTAGGGCTTCAGGAACAGGGGCTTTGGCTTGGAGAAGGGAAGATGGGTGGGGAGGAGTGAAGGGGGCAGGAGCGCTGTTTCCAAATATTTAAAGGCTGCCCCCTAGAAGACAGACCCATGCGAGTCCCTGTGCAGAGCCCCGCTGACCACGTGACAAGCAAGTTTGGCTCTAGAGTGTATGAGGGAGAAGGTTTTAACAACTGTCCAGCCAGGGGGTAAGGTGGGAGGGGGGTGCTAGGGGCTCAGGGCTGAGCCCACGTGGCCTCCCAGAGGCTGCTGGAAGGATGTAAGATGGTACCCACCACCGAGGCTCGGGCTCTGGGACTCCCGGTTCCAGACACAGCCAGCGGCTTCTTCCTCCCTGCAGCCAGCGTCCTGGGAGGAAGGAGTCAGGGCTCTCCCCACGCCCCGGGGCTACTCAGCCTGCCTCAAGGGAGCGCAGGGGCTTGGCCGGCCTTTGTGGAAGGAAGGAGAAGACCCCGGTGGCTGCACAAAGTGCCCCTGAGCAGAGGCCGGAGGAGCAGGAGGGCGGCAAGGTCTGCCGAAAGGCTCTGTGGGCTATGACAGAACGCCAGCCGTGATCGTCCTGGGATGGGCTACCTGAGTTCCCAGGCTTGACACCTGCCTCATCCACTTCCACCTACTGCTCGCGGGGCTCCCAGGTCCAGGCCACACCCAGGTGCCAGGGAGAGATGACTACCTATCACCCACTTGCAGGTGCCGGGGAGACCTGGATCCAATCGAGCCAGGCCCTGGGTATCCTGTATTCTGAAATGCTCGGCCGGAGCTGTCCTGGGCACAGAGTGCCAGCCGGTGCCCATGTGAGCCCCGGGGCCCCTGGGCCCCATGCACAGTCTGAGGCCTTGGAGACTCACCGCTCTGGGCCTCCGTCCCCTGACCATCTCGGAGGGCACAGCAGCAGGAGGCGGGGGATGCTCACTGCCAGGGGGTGCCCTGCCCTCCCCCCAGACACAGTCACCAGCCCCTGTGCCCGCGGCAGGAGAGGGCGCTGAGGGAACGGAGCAGCACCCGCCCTCTGATTTCAGCCCCGAGAACAACCAACAGCACCGATGCCTGCTTTCCCCAAACAGACGCAGGCGCGCCCAGGGACACTGCCCGCGCTGCTCCCCAGGCTGGCTCTGCCAGGCCCGCGGCAGCCCGGCCTCCATCGGAGCTTGAATGGGGGGTCACAGCAGACCCCTCCTTCTGTGTCCCGGGC
>NW_006291007.1:2802863-2806340 GCF_000327345.1 Myotis davidii
GAGCTCGTCTCCTCCCGGGGAGTGGGGGTGACAGGTGTCCGGGAACTCAGAGCCGAGGCCCCGCCCCTCCGCGGGAGGCCGCCGGACAGCCTCTCCTCCGCCGCAGTCTCCCTGCCCAAGGCCAACCCGTCCCTGCCCCTTTGTGGGTTCGGAGCACCCAGTGTGTCCCAGGTGCTTCATAGGGTAGCCTGGTCGACTGTGCCCGCCATCTCCGAGGAAGCTGAGACCCAGAGAGGCTGAACTACTTACCTGAGGCCACACAGCCCGGGAGAGGCAGGGCCAGGATTCCTATTCAGCTAGATCTGGATGGATCTAGACCCCCTACTCTTAACCTCCTCTGTGCGGCCTTGGAAAGAACCGCCTGCAGGTCTAGGACCACACAGGCCTCCCCGAGGACAGTCTCCGGGCCTGGGACCACACAGACCTCCCTAACAGCCCTCCGGGGCCAGCGTGGGGCTGGGGAAGGGTGCAGAGAGGGGAAGCAGAGACCCTGGGACAGGGGAGGTGGAGAGAAGGCCAGGGGCAAGCAGGGAAAAGGGAAAGCTAGGGACTTCCACTGGGCTTACTGTGCAGGCCTCGGGACACCAACACCTTGGGGAGGTTCCCTCCCTTCCCAGGGCTCCTACCCTCACCCCTCCTGGGAGTCCTGGATGCCCAAGCTCAGAGCCCAGGATGAATCTCAGTCCTAAGGACTGGCAGCAGCATCCGGGCCTGGACCTTCGCCTCCTCCCAGGAGTCCTCAGCTGAGCCTTTCCCGCCGCTGCTCATGGTGACACCCAGCCCTGCCTGGGGGCCTGCAGGACCTGGCCTGGCTCTCCTCTCTCCTTCTACCTTGCTGTTCAGCTTGCCAGACCCTTGTGGCACCCGTTGCTCCCAAGCCCCAAAGGGCCTTCAACGGAGCCCACCCCAACGTATACATTCCAGCTCAAGGTTTCCTCCTCCAGGAAGCCTTCCTTGACGCCACCCCACCTTGCCCATTAGTCCAAGTTCTGGTGCCTTCCTCCAGATTTCTATTTAGTTTTATAGTTCTCTGGTGGGGTGCCATCTCCCCAACCATGCTGGGAAACCCTTTAGAGCAGGATGTGTCTTACTCACCTTCTTGTCCCTGATCTCCAGCCAACAGGGGTCCAGAGGAAGGAAGCCCAGAGAAGATGGCCCTGCCTCATCATTTCCAAGGGCAGTGCAGGGACTCATGATTTCAGGGGAGGCTGGGCCCAGGTCTGTACACGGGCTGTGTGGCCTCCTCTCTCTGGTCTCAGTGTCCACCTCTGTGGTCTCCTGCTCAACTCCAGAAATTTCCTATGCAGCCGCCGCCATGTGGCTTCTCTGATTGGGTGCCAGGTTCCCAGGCCGAAGCTCCAGGGATGAACTTGACCTTCAGCTGCCCTTTCCTCCTTGACACTTTAATTCCTACAGGAGCACCCTCTGCGAAGAGAGATCCCCGAGTTTGAGGATTGGTGAGTCCAAGAAATGGGAGAGCGGGAAAGGGGAGGCCTGGGGGTAGGGGTTTTAGGAAGATGGTGGCTTTCTCTGCCAGCTGGATGCTCCTCAGAAGAAACAAGATTTCTCATCTGTACAATGGGGGTAAGAGTAGTAGCTCTCCGAGGGGTGAGTGAAGATGGAGCCACTGTGTGCATTATTTCCCCTGCACCCGTCCTATGACAGGGAGGCAGTGCAGGAAGAGAACCTGGGGTGCCAGGGGAACGGAAGAGGCTGCAGGCAGGGGGTGGAAGCTGGGGCCGCTGCCTGTCCGAGTCCCTCACATTCATTCCTGCACAGCAGCTCAGGCCTGTACTCTCCCACCCAAGAGGCTCAGCACCGCAAGGAGCTGGGCAGGAGCTGGGGCTACCCCTGCTGGGAGCTGCTGAGTTGGCTCTCAAACTCCCCAAAATGGGGGACCAAGGGAGCTGGGAGATCACCCCCCATCAGTTGGCAGAGGTGGGTGCCTCGGATCTGAGCGTGAGCAAATGCTAGGTGAACCTAGCCCTTATCCCACCCCAGATGCGTGGTTCTCCCAAAAGAGGCTCACATCAAATTCAGACATCCCCTCCTTAGGGGAGCCCTCCCTGCCTGAGCCTGCCTCTCCTGCCCAGCTTCCTTTTGGCATTTGGCACTTTTATCTCTGCCGGGGCTGCCTCTCTCCCCAGCAGGACGTGGGCTGGGGCTGGTCCTGTTGCTTGCCACTGCCTGTGGGGCCAGCAGGGTGCACACAGGCACTCTCCTGGTTGTCATTGTTCTTGCTGAGTGCCGGGGGACAGAGAGGAGAGCAGCCACAGTCCTTGATGAGCCCATAGCTGGGCAGTCATGATATCATGTGATCTGTGCTGAGGGTCCAGGCTCTGGGAGCCCAGGAGGGCCTGCTCAGCGCTTAGGAGGCCCCTTTAAGCTGGTGCCATTTCCGAGGTTCTCGGGTGATTAGAGGTGGACTGGGTCCAGATCCCAGGGCTCCCAACTCCTTGATCTGAGAGCTCAAAATGCAGCCCCAACAGATATGGCAAAAGAACACCCCCATCAGGGCCCAGCTGCAGACTAGGAACCTGGGGGTGCAGGGGGTGCTTTGAGGAGGCAAGAGGCCCCTTTAGGGGAGGGGTGAGCAAGGAGAGAGCCTCCCTGCTCCCCTCTTCCTCCAGGGGATCTCCAACAGCTGCACAGCCTTAACTGGCACATCTGGGAAATACACAGGGAGGAGCAGCTGGGTTCCGGCCCGTTCTCTAGGGAGAAACAGGAGTTTGGTCAGGTCGACCCCTGGCTGAGAACCCATCTGCCTATAGGCCTCTCCTGTTTCCTGTCCCTCCTCACTCCTGTCTGGGAGCAACCCAGCTCCCTCCTGCCTCCTGCCTCCAGCTCCCACCCCCTCCCTCATCCCACTTCCTCTGGCCAACTCCTGTCCTTCCAGGTTCGGTGGAGTGGCACCTCCTGCAGGAAGCCTTCCCTGACCATATTCTTGCTGCCTGATGCCTCTCCCTTGTGCTCCTGTAGAATTCTGTGCAGAGAGGTAACAAGTACAGACTGTGTGGGGCCACCCTGCCGATGGGGCTACGGCCGTGGTGAGCGCCAGGTGAGTTGATGTATGTAAATATGTGTATCAGCTGGTCAGATCAGGGTCACGCGTAATGAGTTCTAGCGATTGTACTGTCCTGACATCTCTTACTCCTGCTATTTATCAAGAGCATCTGGGAAGTAGGTATGAAAGGTCACACAGTGACCACAAGGTCCCAAGGGCAGGGACGACTGTGTCATTTTCCAGCTCCCAGCTCCGAGCACAATGCCCAATCCACACAATCAAGGTCTGTGAAGGGATACATTGAGGGAGGAATGGGCAAATACGGTGTGGTGGGCTGAAAGATGGCCCCCAAACCGTACCCACGTCCTCACCACGGGCCCTGTGAACGTGACTTTATTGAGCTGAGTCACAGGAATCCTCGTAAGAGGGAGGCAGAGGCCGGTTTGACACAAACAGAAGAGGAGGCCACGTGG
>NW_006291007.1:2807201-2817895 GCF_000327345.1 Myotis davidii
CAGGCAGCCCCAGAAGCTGGGAGAGGCGAGGTAAAGCATTTTCCTGGAGCCTCCGGAGGGAGTGTGGTCCCGCCAACTCCTTGATTTCAGACTTGGGGCCACAAGACTGACTGGTGAGAGAATGTTTGTTGTTAAGTCAGCAAGTTTGTGGGAGTTTGTTACAGCAGCCACAGGAAACCAATACCTGTGGGATAAATATTATTCGGAAGGTATGGAAGGTTATTAAGAGCCAGGCTTTGGAATCGCAAACAGCTGAGCTGGGCACCCCTAAGGTCTGCTGCCCATGTAGCCTTATCACTCTGGACAAGTGAATGTCTCTGGGCCTCAGTTTTCCTATCTGTAAAGTGGGGATCGTAGTTCCTACCTTGCAGAGTCCTACAGGATTTTCATGAGCAAATGAATGTAGTGCCTCCCGCCGTGCCTGCCACGTGGTGGTTTTTACTGCGTTAGCACAGAGAGGTTTAGAGCCAGACAAACAGGAAGCATTTCTGATTCTCATCTGTGGGCCTTCACTCATCGTCCCTGTTGCCTGAACTGGGGCAGGAACCACAGTTCTTCCTGCTCACAACCTGCTGTTTTGTTTTGTCTTCACCATGAGTAATGATGGTCTGGAGAGGGAGAATGTGGTGTGAGCCCTGTGCCTTCTCACCTGTCCTGACATACACTCAGCCAGCAGAGCCTGCCTGTAGACCAGCCCGCACTGCTGGGGGCGCCCAGGACCCTGGCAGCGCTGGGAGGTGTCCAGGGTGAGCAGGGCATCTTGAGACCTTGTCCTTCCTCACTGGGAGGGGTGCCTGGGAAGCCAGAGCTTTTACTAAACGCAGTTGCCCACCCAGCACTTTCTCCGACCCACAGAAGGGAGCAGGACCAGCTGATTGCTAACGCAATTGGGCTCCAGATCCTTTCATTGGAAAAAAAAAATGGCTCCTAAAAGTGGCTTTGGGTCGGGGCACCAGCATTTACCCCCAGGTTCTTTGCGGGGCTCTCACCTGCCTCAAACCCACTCTGATCCAGGCCTTCCTTGCTTCCAGCCTTCTCTGCTGCCCCCTGCTGTCAAAAAGAAAAACTCCTATGTCTTCAGCATGGGAAGCAAGCAGGCAGGCCCTTTGCAATCAGATCCCTGCCTGTGCCCTGTAAGACGCTGCAGAACAGCGACACAACCGACCACACTGTTACACACGTATTAAGCACTTACTGTCTCCCAGGATTCTGTGTGGCATGGGCCTCGGTTCCAAGACAATGACTCCACATGGAGTTGAGCAATGAAATGCCCAGCTGCTTTGCGCATGTAGTTTCTTCTGCCTTGAATGTCCTCCCTTCCTCCACCCCCACAGCCATTCAAATGCCACCTCCTCCAAGAAGACTTCCCTGAGTGAGATGCCCTCACCACTCTGCTCTCGTAGACCTCCAGGTGGACTCTCCTAGAGCAGCGGTCGCCAACTGGTGGTCCGTGAGGTCTGAAAGGTTGGCGACCGCTGTCCTAGAGTACTGCCATGATGCTCAGTGTCGGCCTCCCTACCTGCTGCCCCTTTCCTTGGACAAATCACATAACCCCTGTGTGCCTCATTTCCCTCACCTTAAAGCAGAGGTAATTATGGCAGCACCTCATGGGGTTCTTGGAGACAACAGAGCTGATGTGTGGCGAGCCCGTGGTGCAGTGCCTGGCCTGCAGCAGGTCTCGGTGCGGGGTCGCCAGCCGTACCAGGCCAGCAGAAGGGTCTCCCCTGAGGAAGAAGTGGAGATGAAATTGCCAAGAGCCGGAAGGTGCTCCTTTCAGCTGGGTCACCCAGGAGGAGGGGCCCTGAATGGTAAAATCCGTCCTGGGAGGGGTTTTGCATGGGTTGCTATTGTGAATGGGGTCTTTCCCCCATGAAAGCTTCCTGATCACACAGAGCCCTGATTGTTCTCCAATAACCCCATAGAGCACCTTGGACAGGCCTGGCTCCTGCATCCGGAGGCCCAGGGTGTAACCACGAGGGCAGGGACCGTTGGTGATCACAGCATTGCGACGAGAAGCTGTTCCTGGACCAGGACGAAGGCCTGTGGGCACCTGGAAGCATTTCCAAGAGGTGCTGAAGCTGGGGTCCACTCATGAAAACAAGGGGCCTGCGAAATGTTTGCTGGATGAATGACTAGATGCCGCTAATACAAGACTCAGTATTTTGTTAAATTTTTTTTCTGGTCTCCTGTAGAATCCCAGGTATGAGCGTGGGTGGCGGTGGTAGTGTTTTTGCTGAAGGTGCAGATCACCTAATTCCTTCCTGCCTCCATCTCGATGACCAAGTTGGTAAGAGTATCCCTCCCATTCATTCCTCATCTTCGACTGGGGGACAGATTCAAAGATGGAGTCCCCTGATTCTGGCCAGCCTGGGACTAAGGCATATCTTTACGGAGTTTTTAAATGAAGATCAGGGTGCAGTCCGCACAGTGGGACAAAGCAAGGAGGAACATGAGAACAGAAGGAGCCAGTCTCATTCCTGGCGTGCAGCTTTCTGCCCAGGCACCCCTGCTGCGCATGCTCGCTGGGCCAGGCGGTGCCCAGCCAGGGTGACCTCCTTACACAGTCACGACTCCACACCCTATTTCAGCTGCTTAATGGACACATCTCCACCAGGACAAAGCTCTTGGTCATTTTTCAAGACCCAAATCCTCAGTCACCAACCCTGCCAGTGAGCAAGCCAAGACGTCTTACTGATAGAGACCAAGGGAGAATGCGGGGTGAGGGAAATGCCTGCCTCCATTAGGGGCGCGCCCCGGGGGTCAGGAGTGTTGGACTACTTCCTAGAAAAAGGGGAACACTGTGATGTAGGTTACATTTATACTCTTCTTCCAGCGCCTCCTGCCCCTCCCCACCTCCATGGGAATGAAGGTTTCTGGCCAAGTAGTTCAAGTCCCCAGACTAGCCTGAGGGTGTCCCAGACAGAAGGCAAACACTGTGCAGGCAAAACGGGGGCACAGGGGCCCCGTAAAAGAGAAACCACGTGATCCACACCAAGGAGCTGTCTAGGGACAGAGGGTCCGTTCCCTGAAGGCATCCCTACTGTGACCAGGGAAAGGGGGAGAGCTGTTTGCAGTGTTTGGGGATCCTCTGCTCTGGTCTGTATGCCTGGGCACACAGGGAAATGAGTTTTGATCTCTCCCTCCCCCGGGGCCACAGCTGGAGAGTTTGCCTTTGCCTCAGGGGTGTGGGCCGGGCCAAGGACTAGCCATCTCTTCAGGGGAGGGACCTGCCTCCTCAGCACTTGCCTCTCACCAGCAGGTGTCTAGCTCATGGTCCTTTAGCCCTTTGTTTAATTTAAAAGTGTCCTGGCTTTTCTGACCGACTGCTCATTTTAAAAGAAGTCCAGGCAGCTGATCCCAGAGAATAGGGTCACCCTCGGTCTGGCAGGCCCTAAAAATACATTTGGTGGCATTCAGGACACAAAACCCCCAAATATGGCACCTTGGCATCCCAACTATCTTGAGCTGGAGCCTGAGAACATGGCTGAGGCCGGAAGGTCACTCTGACCTTTCCCCGGCCCTTCTCCCCGGAAACAGGGGCACAAATCCTCCTGCGAGAGGGGCCCTCCCTGTGACCAGAAGGAAGGAGCATCCTTGTCTCCGAAGACAAGGCCAGGAACCGACAGGCCTCGCTCAGTCCGGTTTACTTAGCACGTCCTCGGACCTGCTGTTTCTGCACAAAGGACCCCTCTGTGCTAAACCCAGCGCAGAAACACACCTAACGGTTCTGTCAGCTCTTCATCTCCTCCCGAAGGCTCCTGTGTCACATAA
Organism: Myotis davidii; assembly: GCF_000327345.1. NCBI lineage: Eukaryota > Metazoa > Chordata > Mammalia > Chiroptera > Vespertilionidae > Myotis > Myotis davidii. The sequence goes on from NW_006291007.1 coordinate 2,810,973, forward strand.
AACTTACAACGTTGTAGACTTTTCTCCTGTTAACCTGTCTTTGTTGGTTTCATTGTCACACCCAGCCAGGAATCCTAAGAAGCCAGAGGAAAACCTTTCCTTCCCCAACATCTTTCACCAAAGTTACTCATTTTAACAGTTGAGAGAGGATCTGGAATGGAAACCCACTGGCCGGGGAGGGGAGGTGTAGGGGGTAGGGCTGGGGTGGGAGGGGTGGAGAGGAACCCAACACATCCTTCAAAGAAAGGAACCGGCCTTAATCTTTCAAAAGATCAGCGAGGAGGGAGGAAAGTGAGGAAACGGAGCTGATGCATGTGAAGAAATTAAATAACTCCCCACATCTTAGAGCAGATTGAATTTACATTTTACTTAAAAAAGGGGGGAAGGGGAGTACATACACAGGGAGGAAAATGGGGTGGGGAACAATGGTCTGAAATAGGTTTCTACCATGTCCCCTCCAATGACCGGTTTTGTCTGTTGGGCAGTATTTCTCCTGCTGGCGAACAGCTGCTGACAGTATTAACAGGGAACTGCTGAGTGTAGGTCTGATGGAAAGGAGAGGGAGTTATCATATACAATGTAAGTTTATAATACACAGCATTTTCTTTAAACGATGCAACGCAGTCGCAGGAAAAAGTTAACAACACTAACACGAGAATAATCAAATTTTTGTTTGTTATCCATGTACAGCAACTAACTGCTTTACAAAAAAGCAAAATAATACAATATATCATCACATGTATTTACAGTGTAGTAAATATACTTTTCTGTCAAATTTTACACAAACTATTTACAGGTGAATATACTGCATTAAAAAAAATTGTGTGGCTGACACTAAGTGAGTTTTCGTAGAAGTCCATTGCATAACATTGACTAAGACATGCCTCATTATGCCAGGAGATGAAGGAAATGGAAAAAAAAAAATGAAACAAAAACCCCAAACAAAACTGAAAAACCCTAAAGACCACCAAGCAGGGAGGGTTGCCCGCTTCCGTTCGCCCGCCCAGAACATCCGTTCTGACCTGGCGCCTGGCTCAGGATCTGCACCCAGAAGGGAACAGGTGTGGAGTGACGAAGCACAGAGCCCTCGCCACTTCCCCCTAAGCCAGTGAACGGTGTCTCCACGTTGGCAAACAAGAGCACACCCCCGGGGCTGGGGCAGTGGTAAAATAGGCAGACTACACACAATGGATAGTGATGAGTTAATGTTTTCCTCTTAAAAAAGTCCGGGGAAAATCCACAAATCAAAATCACATGACCTACAAATGTCCTTTACGGAACTTGCATCAGATTTTGCAAAATGGGCAACTTGCTCTGAATGTCAGAATTCCCCGAGCAGAGTACAGGTACGAGGCCCGGAAAATCGCAGTTCATCCCTCAGGGGAGCATACGTGAGAGACTTACGTCCTGCGCATTTTAGTTATGTGGAAAGCTGGATTTTCCTCAAAAGCCGGAAGTTCTTTAAACAAGGAAAATTTTAAACCTTGGAAAGTTTTCAAATTCTTAGGATGTACTGGTCAAAAGTATGTTTGTAGTTCAAAGAAGGTTCAATTTGATTTGTGCAACGCTGATCATTTCATGAGGTACTTTAAGTGAATTCATTCCATTCGTTACATTAGAGGGCAGTGCATACCTTTAAGAAATAACCATCCCTTGGAAAACGTGTTTATGGAAAGATAAATATTTTTTTAACAGTAAACCTTTGGAAGTTTATCTATTTTGATGAGAGAAGGAAAACAGCATAATAATACCCACTGTCATGTGCACCAAACTAACCGACAAAGAAGAAAAACAGGAAACCGAAATGATTGAAGGCTCATGTTGGTCTTTATTCCAGGAGCCAAGAAGGTGTGAGACCTGCCCCGAAGCCCTGGGTTGTGCGAGAGCCAAGACCGAACAGCAGCTTGGCATCCTGGGCACTGGGTTGTCAGTGACCTTTTCTAAACCCAGTGCTAGTCTTAGATTCTTTATAGTCTTAGTTGCTCTGTTATTATAAACAATCTACTCTAATGCAGCCTCTACGATAGTTAAAAACAAAAGTGTAGTTAATTGCACCTGTCTTCAATATTTTCCAATAATTTTATGTCAAAATACCTATTAATACTAAGGTTTTTTTTTTCCTTTTATTTTGGCAAATGGTCTTACTTTTCCCAGGACTGTAAACAAATTAAAAAGATTAAATTCTTATTATTTCTGAATATCAAAAGCAATTTTATTTACATTAACATATTACATTGTTACTGTGTGAATAAATGTGAAATGTGTTATATTATTAAAACCAGAACACTTACATGTACCATTATTCATTGACTGAGCTGTGGAATTGAATTTACTGAAATCCACTAGGAAACAGCACTACAGGAAACTCCCCTCTCAAAGCCACTACATCTTAATGTATAAAGGGAACCTGGGACTCGGGGGAGAATATCTTTTTGTAATAAATATGGTTTAGTCCTGAATTGGAACGTCTAGATACTATATGCTCACTGAAGTCGAATTGTTTTGCATACTGCAGGTACCCCAAAGACACTGGGTCTGCGTTACTATGGAAACCCCCACACCATGATAATCCGTCCCATTCAGTAGAGCAGCACCTCTTAAGGTCCCTTACAGTCACACTAATGCAGGCTGACTAGTCTTTTCACAGTGATTAAATGCGATTCTATCATATACAACCCAAATGTTTTGCTAAAGAAATTCCTGATTCTTTTGGAGGGAAAGGATACAAGACAAACTATGTTTTGTCAATGACGTTTTTGTTAATATACACCACACTCCCTCTTTCTGGGAAATTATTAAGCAAAGTAAAAGCAATAGCTACTCAAAAAGTCACGTACCATTTCATGTTGCTCTGGAGCTAATACAAACATCTATACAAGTTACCTTCTTAAAACAACTTTCAACACTTTGTTCACAGATTACCCTGCTCAGATTTAGGAAAGAAGAGGAGGAGCGGAAAATGTATAATTACTATACTCAGTATAGTTTTGGTTTATAAAAACAAAAAACAACAACTTTTTAGCATAAAGATTAAAACATAATCAGCTGGAAAAAATAAACTAGTTTGGATGACTGAGTTTGGATCAGGCCTCAGAACCCATCGCTGTCATTCGGTAATGTTACGATATATGTGGTTACACTTATTTTCCTGTAATTATTGCTAATACTCAAGTGTTAGTATTTCTTAAGAACCCACTACAAAATAGGAAATCCCGCCACCCCCCGAAGTACCTCGCCTGTGGCTTCTGGTATGAAACCACTGAGGCCTGACCTTTATGGCTCCTTCGGTTCTGAAAGGTAAAAAAGTCCACAGCTAAACGTCGGATTAAATATACTGGGTTATAATATTATTTCTCCCGTGAATGTCTACCTTGGAAGTGTGTGCACAGACGGACACTTCCCTTTGAGGAAGCGGAAACCAGAGGCGGGCTCTGTGCACATGGCCTTCCCAGTCGGCAGGAGGAAAGAATCCAGTCTCTCACCACTGCCATGTCCACAGGTCAAGTGCCCTGACCTCCCACACTCTTTGAAGTTGTTCTGCACACTTGCCTACACCAGACACCGAGAGTAGGAGGGAGAAACAGCTACAGGAAAAGCAGCATTAATTTAGGCAATGCTTCCAAGAGTTGATCATCTGGCAACGCGGCAGCCGGTGGGTTCTTTATAAACAGGAAGTGCAGCATCACAGCCGGTGGTGAGGGGTCCCTAGTGCAGAGCCCGCGTACGTACATATGTACGTACGTATGTTAGGTCTGTTTGAAAAAGGAAACAAAGAAAGCTTCACACGATCTTCTTAATGCTATTACGTTTGAAACTGCCAGTGCTTCTCTGCTTCTGCACTTGGCTTGCAGATCCATGGCGAGTTCGTCCACTGTTACAGTGCCCGGCGGTTGGGGAGAGTTCAACGTTCTCCTTGTCGATTCCTGGAGAGAAACAGAGCAGCCAGTTACACCCTCTCTGGTGTGAAGCGCCAGGATTGGATCTCATGGCTTGTATACAAGCTACAACCTGGAGGGCTGTTTTTGCATATTTCATTTTAATAGTCAACTGCTAGAATGCTTATGAAGACCTTGTCACACAGAAAAACTCACACTTTGGTAAGAAGCTTTTGCTATCACACAGAAAAACAGCACAAGGAAAAGAAACGCATGGGAAGTCGCTAGAGGCAGGCCGGCCTGAGGTGAACTCAAGACTAGCAGGGAAGACAAGAACTCCTTCCTCCAAGGCATCCCAGCAGCTTCCAGCAGAGGTCAGCTTCTCGCCACACATCCCTGCTGCTGTCCAGGCACACAGCACGCACACTGTGCAGTTACAGAAGATACTGAAATCCGTCATCTCAAAGGAAGGCAGAGCTTTTTATTTTTCTAATCGCAGTGCCTGTCCCAAAGGAACTCAGATTTTTACTGAGAAAACAGCATACCACAAAGACCACACTGCAGAACCTCTGCTCTGACCTCCTTCCCGCCGTGGCCAGCCAGCCCATGTTCCGCACCTTCAACACACGCCCCTCATTTCTCTCCTGGAGGGATGAAGCCTCCAGGGCCCTACAACGCATCTTACAAACAGTCTAAGTAGTGACTTCATAACAGTGACCAGAAGCAAAAACAACATATTATTTAGCCCTCAGATTAGCAGATTACAAATCAGACAGGTAACGGAACAGTGGTTACCTCGGGGAAGTGGTGAATGACAGAAGGCATGAGGGTGGCTTCTAGGGGTGCTGGTAATGCGCTGTTTCTTGATCTGGATGCTGGATTTTTAAGTGTTTACTTATTAAACGTTCATATGGTCTGTATACTTTTCTGTCTGTTACATTTCAATAAAATTTACCAAAATAATTAGACCAATTATACCCACCTTTAGCATAACTACTGGCGGGAAAGCAACCAGCTGGAGAGCATGTCAGCAATTTGTCCCTAAATGGAAAGTACTGGCCCAGGCCGGGTAGCTCCGTTGGTTAGAGCAGCGTCCAGATAAACCAAGGTTGCAGGTTTGATCCCGGGTCAGGGCACATACTAGAATCAACCAATGAATGCATCAGTAAGTGGGAGAGCCAATCGATGTTTCGCTTTCTCTCTCCCTCTCTCTCTCTCTCTCTCTCTCTGTCTCCCTCTCTCTCTCCCTCTCTCATAAATTTAAAAAAGAAAAAAAGACTGCTTAAAAAAGAAGTACTGGTTGATATTTACTGATACAGAAAGATGACCATAATTTAGGAGTTGGGGGATGAGAAAGGCTGGGAAAACACTGGCAAAAATATATTACCTTTGGATGGTGTTATTTCAGGTAATTGCTACTTTATTCTTATCTGTACCATTTGAATCTTAAACATTAAATGTGAGAATGGAAAAATTTTCACTTTTGGATGAAAAGTAGAATTTCAAGTCTAAAACTATGTTCTAGCAAATGTATGTAGATCCACCCGTGTCTTTATTGGCTCGTGAACAGAAAACAGATTTGCAACGAGTGCCTTCGAGGAGCCACATATCCTTCTCTTGAACTCAGCCTTGAACTCATTCCGAGTGTAAGGTGTCCACAGGCACACGGCCTGACTCACTCGGGCCCAGGAAGACTTGCTGTCATGAACTTATCAGAGAACTTGGGCATCTGTCAGTGTTTGCTCGTGAGTAACAATGTCAGCAACACGTCTCCAGGAGCCACGCACAGTGTCACATCGGTTCTAATCTAACCATGTGGAGACGATGAATGGAAGGAAACACACCACCATGTTCACAGAACTTTTCTCTGAATAACAGAACTCTGGATGATTTTTATTCTCTTCTGCATGTTTATTTACATTTTCTCCAGAGCTCTTTAAAAAAAGAAGCAACAAAACTGAAAGAAGGCTGCTCATCATCTTTTGAATGTACCTTGAACTTGTTTGTACAGGCTCTTCTAATGGCCTTGCCTATCTCTACAGGATAAAATTCAACCCATATTTTTTCTCATCTGTTTCCTTCCTGATGCATCTTCTGTCTCCTACCAGAACTACTTTCTCTCTCCTTTTTTCCCTCCTGATTTTATATGGCATTTATATTTACTACATTCTGCTCATCCTCTCACAGCTGGTGTATACGCCTTATTTCTTCTACTAGAATAAAAGTACCCAGGAGGGCAAGCGGCTCTCTGCTGGCAACCTGCCGCCCTGGGCTGTGTGCGGCCACCTTTGGCGCAGCCCTGCCACTGCTAGGCTGAAGGAAAGCAGTCATCACAGTGCAAGGTGGCAATGCCCCCGAGGACAAGGGCCTGCGCGGTGATATGAAGAATTAAAATGAGCTCTGGCCAGTTTTTCTCAGTGGTTAGAGCTTTAGCCCATGGACCAAAGGGTCTCCGGGTCCAACTACTGGTCAAGGGCATGTACCTCAGTGGCAGGTTCATCCTGCCCTGGTCAGGACACATGCAGGAGGCAACCAACGTGTCTCTCTCACGTTGATGTTCTTCTCTCCCCTGCTCCTACTCTCTTTAAAAGCCAATGGAGCCCTAACCGTTTTGGCTCAGTGGATAGAGCATCTGCCTGCGGACTCAAGGGTCCTGGGTTCGATTCCGGTCAAGGGCATGTACCTTGGTTGCGGGCACATCCCCAGTGGGGAGTGTGCAGGAGGCAGCTGATCGTTGTTTCTAACTCTCTATCCCTCTCCCTTCCTCTCTGTAAAAAATCAGTAATATATCAAAAAAAGCTTCAGGAAGGTGACCATGCCTATCTGCATAATAAAGAATAGGAGCCCTAACATTGTCCTATGAACCAAAGGTGGCCAGTTAGATTCCACTTCAAGGCACATACTAGTATGCAGGTTACAGGCTCTATCCCCATTGGGGGTTGCAGGTCATTCTCACATTGCTGTTTCTCTCCCTCTCAAATCAATAAAAACATGTATTTTTTTAGAAGCCCTGGCCAGTGTTCTCAGTGGTTAGAGCATTGGCGCTCT
>NW_006291007.1:2817944-2828727 GCF_000327345.1 Myotis davidii
TCATCCCCTCATCCAGGCTGGCCAGGCACCCCAGTGGGGACCCCCACCCTGAAGGTTGTGTGACCAGCTGCAAACAGCCATCATCCCCTCATCCAGGCTGGCCAGGCACCCCAGTATATATATATATATAAAAGCCAATGGAGAACAATATCCTCAGGTGAGGATTAACATTACTTAAATTGTAGTTACATAGATTAAGTCACTGAAATGAAGGTGACTTCAAAGAAATACTAAGAATATTCCATTTTCTGTTTTGTTAAGCAAATAACCTTCATATCGCTACATAAAAAAATTTTAAAGCCTTATTTATCTCGTTACATTTTAAGGGTAAAAAAGAAAACCATAACATTTTATACATACTATGATCTCAACTATGTAAAGAAAAGAAACTGGAAAGAGAGGTACCACAATGTTAATAGTGATTATCTAAGAGCGGTGGAATTACGGGTGACCTTTTCTTCCATTTTTCTGAACTTTCTATTTTTTTCCTAATGAGCCTGTGTTCCTTCTAACTAAAAGCATTACAGCATCTCTTGGCTGGTGTGAGTCAGTGGTTGGGCACAGACCCATGAACAAGTAGGTCACTGTTGGATTCCTGGTCAGGGTACATGCCCCGGTTGTGGGCTCCATCTCCAGTGTGGGGTGTGCAGGAGGCAGCCGATCAATGATATTCATTCTCTCTCTCTCTCTCTCTCTCTCTCTCTCTCTTCCCTCTCTCTGGAACAACAACCAAAAGTTACAGTATCACTCACTGACTTAGCCCCATCACTCATAACCCAAAGATTCAATGCTATGTGAGAGGTTGAGGTCCTACCTCTGCTCTCAGATTCAATATTCTTCTCAGTTCAATTCTGGTTTTTGTGTGTGTTTTCTTCCTATTTAATGACCCAACTCTACACTCACACACAGGTAAATGTGGTATGGCTGTGACTCCTAAGTTAACTGCACAGCAAAAATGTTGTACATTAAGGATCAAAGGAGAAGGTGACATAAAAATATTGGACAGTTGTTTTCAAGAAAACAATAAAATAAAAACTGCATTATACTTACACCAAAATATAGATCTTGAAAAAACCAGGTTGTATGACAAGAATGATCTTAGTATCAGGTTATGGCATTTAGGTTTCTAAGCATCATCCCCACTTCGGAGAATTTTGGCACCATTCATTGTTTTTACCCTCTTAAAACTGAATCTAGAAACTTTCTAGAAGCTGGTGAAGGATTTGGTCTCAACATTCTAAAGGAAAAACTGTCAGATTGTCAGTTATTCTGCTCCAACGGAGACAGAATCTACCTGGACTGGTCCCTGCTATGTTTTAAACTAGTCAGCAGACCTCTGTGCTGCACTGCTTCTCATTGAGGCCTCTCTAGAGCTTTGCATCCATTTCTGTCATGCCCCATACTCTCCCTTCTGACCCTCAGTGGGCACAAAAGAAAAAATCTATGTTGTGACAGAAACCCAGGGGTCATCACTCAAGTGGAATCAAGGTAAAAACTTCAATCACGGTCCTGATTGGCTAGCTTGGATTTCCCTGCAGATGAGCTGTGGCCAAACATGCAGCCAGTGACAACCATGCAGGGCAGAAGCAGCTGGGAATCCTCTATAGCAATGTACTAAGAAGCACTATGCTCAATGGATTGTGGTAGTATATTATGGATAAAGATGAAAATCCTAAGTAAAAGGTGTTTTTGCTCCAAATTTAGTGAATTGAGTAAATTACATTACATTATAGTTGTTTAAGTTACATGTCCATTTCCTCTGCTTGCACGTGAGTTCCTTGAAGGCAGGTATCAGGGTTTGCTTATTTTGACAACTGGGGACATAGATCTGGCCTGACAAATCATTAAAACACCTCATTTTGGTGTTTGTTTTTTAAAACACCAAAATCGTTTCCTGAACTAGAACCTGATATTTTCATGACATGATAAAAAGGACTGGATCCCTTTTAGTTCTTGAGAAGCTGAGGGAAAATGGGTTAGGTGATTTGTGAGAAGTTAGACAACAGCAATGAAAGCCTAATAATAACCCCGATCTCCCACCACCTGCACAGCAACAATAGTAGGTTATGACTGCATTGCTTAGCTTATTACACTTTTAATGGGGCAAACCTATTCAGAAAGTCTTACATGCACGAGAAGGCAAACATGTCAGAAGACCCAGGTTTGAGTCTGGGTTGGATCAGATCTAGTTCTAGTTCTTACTCTGGCCATGAAGGATCAGCAGGTTTGCCTATTTCAAAGGGTCCTTAGAAGAATCAGACGAGATAATGTACGTGAAGACTTTTTGCACATAGATAACATAATTACTATACAAATTACGATTCTAATAGCTGAAATAACAAAGACCACATGATGCACTAAAAGGAATTTTAGAACAAATGCATAGAACTTGAACTTTATACTAGAATTTGTAAAATTACTGAAACTAATGTAAATAAGCACAAAAAATAAATCTTGGAAGAAAAGACAACTATAGCTTCATATGCTTTAGTAAACACATTCATAGGCACATGTTAAATATAAATTTAGAAATATTTGTATTTTGAGCTAGATATGCAAAATAGTAACTATAATAATTTAAAAAATTTAATGGACTTTCATCAATTGCTAACACTGTTTCTATCTAGTCTAATCTTTCTACATAATAATTATAGAAGAATAAAAGAAAAAAGGCATCTTTTATAGATTAGCTGTGAGTGTATCACATCATACTTTTTCCTTCTTAGCACTTAGAGCTAACTAAGGACCATATTCCTCTTTTAAATACATGGGTGACAGAGTGGACGGCTAAGTTTAATTTGTAAGAAAACACTGGGGTTGATTTTTTTTACATTTGGGAAAAGAAATACTTCCTAAACTAAAAACTCCTCAAACCACACACCCTGCTTACTCTGCGAACTCTCCACAGTCTCTTGCTAACCTGCCCCTGTCAGTCCAGCGCTCGGGGAGTAGAAGCAGCTCCCTGTCCTCCGTCTCCTAGGCCAGTGGTCGGCAAACTCATTAGTCAACAGCCAAATATCAACAGTACAATGATTGAAATTTCTTTTGAGAGCCAAATGTTTTAAACTTAAACTATATAGGTAGGTACATTGTTATTAACTCAATTAGGGTACTCCTAAGCTGGCCTTTGCTAAAAACGTCCTCAATCTGATTGACGTACGTTCGCTGAGATCAACCCCTTCCAACTCTCCCATCCGCTCGTCTTGTATACCTTTTTCACCCAGGCCGAAAACCGACTTCTGTGCATGGGCCACCAAGTTTCAATCGCACTGTACATGCGCGCCTGCACATGGTATTTTGTGGAAGAGCCACACTCAAGGGGCCAAAGAGCCGCATGTGGCTCGCGAGTCGCGGTTTGCCGACCACTGTCCTAGACCAGAGGGCACGTAGGGACCCTAAAGCTGCGGCTTTCCGAGTTCCCCGGGCGCTAAGCCACTGTGCCTACAGGGCCTGGTGAGTGAGTCTCATGCTGTGTGCCCAGGACGAGTGCAGGGAAAGCAGTGTTTCGTGCAAAGATGGTGAAAGGGAAGAGTACCTTGATGAGGAAACAGCTGCATGAAAACTGCTGATTTAGAGCAAGGCAGGGAAGCTTCACAGACACAGAATGAAGAAAACACAAGAGTGAGTGATGGCCGTAAGACATAAAAAGGGTGAAATGTGATTATATACTGGATACTTATGTTCCTGAGTTTCGAAGGAATCTGGTTTTAACTATTGAATTCTGACCATTAATTTCCTAAATATTACACTCTGTAAATAAATGGCAGAACTTACAATTTTACAGACAGCTGTGTTTTTATCACCTTTATTACAATTAAGCGTCTTAGTTTAAAGCAAGGATTAAACTTAAAAATACAATTTAAAATTAGCAGAAATTGCACCAAGCAATTGCTCAGTTTAAAATTATTTTCCTCCCTTAAATACAGGGCAATGACAAATAAAAAGAAAAAAATAAATCAAGAAAATACCAGATAAAGTTCTGGGGATACTATAAGCAGTTCACTAAAACATTCAAATCCTTGCTGAGATTTTTAAGTAGCCTCAAAATATCTTTCAAGTGAGACATTTTACACCTGGTAAACACATTAGGAGTTTACTGACTTAGAGTGAAGTCTACAGGCACACCTCAGAGGTATTTCAGGTTTGGTTCCAGACTGCCACAATAGAGAAAGCTCTAATTTTTTACTGGTGGAGTAGCTTCCATTAGTAAAAAAAATGCAACATCCGTGAAGCACAGTAAACAAGGTGTGTCTGTACATTTGGGGAAATGGTTTTGAGGAACTATCACTGTGCACACAGCTGTCACACTGCTGGTCTAGGAATGCTTCCCAGGAGGGGGTCTACATTACAGAAGCAAAGTGAGTGGACAACTGTCAGGCTTAGACCCAGCCCCAAAATAAAGTGAAAGAAAGGAATTAAAAATAAAACTCAATTAAATAATTATTTGCTCCAAAAAAAAATGCAAGTTCATTTATTAACAGTAAAATAAGCTGATCAAAGAAAAATATTAAATTTCTTTTCTAGTAAGAAACATTTAAAATAGCCCTAACCAGAACAAAATACCATGCTGCTGTAAAAAAGAAGGAACTCTTCCCATTTGCAACGGCATGGATGGACCTGGAGAGCATTATGTTGAGCGAAATAAGCCAGTCAGAGAAAGATAAGTATCTCATGATCTCACTCATTTGTGGAATATAATGAGCAACATAAACTGATGAACCAAAATAGAGCCAGAAAAAAACCATAAAACATTTTAGAATATGATAGAAGTAATTCTGGTATCTGCAGATTTTTAATGTTTCTTATAACTTTTGTGATATTACACTATGTTAGTACAGTTTTGGTAACATTATTATATTCAAAATCTTTTTTCTTGAAATATTTTTATTGCATGTGATATACTCAAAACCATTTTTCTTGATATATTAAGGTTAATTGCATGTAACATTATATTTAAAATAATTTTCCTTGAAATATTAATGTTCATTGCATGTAACATTATTATACTTAAAGGAAATTTTCTTGAATTATTAATGTTCATTGCATGGGACATTATTATATTTAAAATAGTTTTTCTTGAAATATTAAAAAAAGAAAAGAACAAAATAAAATAGCCCTAGCTGGTTTGGCTCAGTGGACGTAGAGCATGCGGACCAAAGGGTTCCAGGTGCGATTCTAGTCAAGGGCATGTACCACAGTTGCAGGCTTCTCCCTGACCTGGGTCCTGCAGGAGGCAACTAATCGATGTGTTTCTCTCACATCGATATTTCTCTCTGTCTTTCCCTCTCTATCCTACTCTCTAAAAATCAATAGAAACATTTAAAATACAGCACAGACTTCTTTTTTTAAAAAGTATGATACATACCTCACACTTTTGGGGGGTAAAAAAATACAAAACTTTTGCCATAATCATTACCCAATTATTCTTAAAAAAATACTCCTTTGAACTATCAGCATACTTTATGGTAAAGGTACAACATGATAAATACCACAAAACAAGTAAAATAGTTCGCTGTGTATACCTGACCACTCTTACTCTTCTAAAATCTACTTGAGGGCAGATACCATGTTCTACCAGCTCCCCCACTCCCTGGGGTCTAACAGAGTCCCTTGTATGTAGTAAACAACGAATATCTGTAGGATAAATACCTGTGTACTTTTGGTTATCTAGGCTTACTCTTGTACTTAAAATAAAAAAAATATGTACATGTAGAATTTGTGATCAGAAGAAAGTAACTTTAGCTCCAAACCCGGTACTGAGATCCATGGGGAAAAGCTGTTAGGTCTTTGGTGACCAGGGTCTCCTTCATTTTTAAATGTCCCAGGTATACACCTACAAAATAGGTGTTCAAATGTTTACTGAATTAAATTACAGTGTGAAAAATAGTAGGAGGTCTTGGTAGAATATAAATTAAATTTCACATTAGAAATGGGTCTATTTGATTTCTTTTTAAGTCCATATAGCTCCATCTCATTTTTTATTTCTGGGACACTTGCTATGTAATACCTAAAGAGGATGCAGGGAGACTGCACTTGAAATGGGCGTAGAGTACTCAAATAAGGCTCTAAAAAAAGGCTTCACTGCTCATTATCTAGAACCATTCATGGCTTGGCCTTATGCAAAAAGAAAGTCCCTAATTAACAAAAAGAAAGTTAATATTTAGCATAATAGCATTTTTAGGTAAACAGAGTTTATTTTCTAGTTTTAATCCTGGTTCTTCAATTCACATCTAGCTCGCTACAGTGTACCTAATAATGGATCACAATGTCAAATTTGAAATATTCTTACCGTATTTGCCGGCGTATAAGACGATTTTTTGGCCCTGAAAAATATGCCTCCAAGTGGGGGGTCATCTTATACGTCAGGTACACTTCAGATAGACTGCCCATAGTGCTTGCCCCATGCCATAGTGGCCTCCCGATGCCCGCCCACTTCATTCCACATACCGTTCAGGCATCAGAAGCGCTGCTGGGGTTATGCTCGGCTGTTATGCGATTTTGCGAGTGTGGTAAATTCGGGTTACCGTATATTTCTTGACATATGCATTGAAGATTCGCGATTTTGCGCTATCATGGTGCCTGTTAGAATGTTGAAGAGCTCGCACTTGCGCACTAGTGAGGTCCCAGGGAGATGCTGATGCAAGGGTGGACCAGACTGCTATAGTGACAGGGCGGGCAAACAGGGAGCAGGGACCAATCAAATCAGGCTTTGTATACAGCCCACAGCCAACCACAATACTGCCCCATTGTACAGTACAGCATAGAAAATGTCGACCAGTCAAACCCCTATCATCCCTATCATGGCACCAAGATGTCGTTGATGAACTTTTACTATCAGATGATGAAGAGGAGTTTGAAGGCTTTTAAGGTGAAACTGTCACGCCAGCAGACTTGTTAGGGACTTGCCCGGCACTTGCTCTCTCCCTCTATTTGTTATCTTACTTCTATCATTGACAGTCCCTCTAGGTTGTGGGCTGCTTGCCTGTGTTCCTGAGAAGCATCTACGGTACCAGTCTATAGAGTGTGTTTTCTTTAGTGAATTACCGGTATGTTTACTGGTAATAAACTTGCACTGTTTTATGTATATGTTTGATTACATACAGCCTTGTGACAGTTTTCCTGCATGTCATAAGCATTTGAATATAAATTAAAATGTTAAAATCAAATCTGATATTGTTTTACCTTTTATTTGGTGTGTGGAAGGTGTGCGGAAGAGGGGGTAGTCTTATACGGCGAGTATATAACAAACTCTGTATTTTGAGTGGAAATGTTAGGGGGTCGTCTTATACGCCCAGTCGTCTTATACGCCGGCAAATACGGTATATATCACAGAATAAATGCTATGGGTTCTCTTGAGGACTATTTTAGTGGCACTTGGGAAAATCTGAAGAGGGAAAGTTTTATGTCCATTTGGCTAAATTGTCTGTTTATGTCCAGTTAACACAAATTTATATGCACTGACTCTGAATACAGTCCATTGGCTCCACGAAAGCCAAGTTCAATTTCTATGAGGGAGGCAATCAGAAGACAGTTATGCGTTTTAAATGTGGATTTATAAAACAGTCCTGTGCTAAGGGGATAGACAAGTGGGCTATGATAACCTCTCAAGAAGAATGCATTTTCAGAGTCAAATGCTTTATTTTAAGTAACCACCACTTCCTCAAAAGCTGGTGACTGATGAATTACCAGCCATATTTTTATTTAAGTAAGGTTAAATGCTTGGGAGGAGGAAGTTCATAAATTTCTTACCTAGCTGATTTCAGCAAAGAATGCAAGAAAATACAGTTCAGTGTCAGAGCCTGCTAAGCACCACAGAGTTAGAATCCTGCACTGACATGGAAGGTCTACGGCAAAGGGCTGAGCTGTGCAGAGCAGCAACTTCTGCTTTTTCACACAGGACAACAGAGCTTATAGCTCAGTTGACTGGGGACAGATTGATGTTGGGTAATTTGATAATAAACCACACAGAGCTTCTTTAAACATTTCTGATGGGACCTGGCTGATGGGAATGGAGATAGGGAAATCTGCTTGCTGTACAGCTAAATAGCCAAGTTGAAATGCTGGACTGAGCCTGGAATCTGGCTAAGATTCATCACTTCTTTCAGCCCACTGAGACCAGCAACTCAGCTCCATAAATTGAGGAGACAAGGATATGATTACATGGAGCTAAAGACATAAAGCAGTATACCTAATTACATACAAAGTATTAACTCCTGTTAAGAGTATCCCAGGAGAGCAAATAACAAAAATACAATAACTGGGTACAGAGATGAATCAAGATCCTTCATGAACCCACAATTTAGAGATAAAAATGGGTTTCATGGGAGAATAAAGTCATGATTGAAAAGATAAACCTTTTCTCCAAAAACATGTAGTGAAATAATCTGGCAAACTAAAGGACACACAATTTACAATTTAGAGACCATAAATGCTGAATACAGTGATTCTACTTAATTAATTCTATTACTTTTAAAGCTTCAGTGTCTTTTGAGAATAGCCAGAGGTTTCTAGTGGGTAGCAGTCTATTTGAGCACCGTCTCTGAAGAAGCACTAGAGGTGACACCACTGGTTTAAAACTGCAACCAAAACCATACAGCTATTCTCTGATTTTTATAAACAATTCTAAGAGGTTACAGAATAGGACTATTTTTTTAAAAAGGCAAATGATATAGATAATGTCCAACTAATACAGAATGTCCAACAAGAACATAAGCGATTAATCAACCAGCAGGGGAAATTGTACTGGTCACCTTTATTCTAAGCCTGATTATTTTACTGTCTCCAGTAGAAATCCCCTACCAATTAATCTGGGTACTAAAATAAAAATTAAATAAAAACCCAACAATCATTTTGACAGGTTTAACATCACTTTAGTAGTAGCCAAAGAGGCAACAGTTTGCTCAAAATGAATCTAACTTTAAAAACAAGAGAACCAATATAGGCAGAAACTATTAATTTTCTCACTGGGATCAATATTATAAGCAACAAATAACCCAGAAAACAGAGAGCCTTACAGAAGAAAAGGAGTGCTGGACTTGAGGTAAGGCAGATGGAAGTAATGAGACGGCAATAAACAAACAAACAAATGAAAGAACAAGGGAAAGGAAGGCAGGAAGAAGATGACAGACACATCATAGCTACGTAAAGTAATGAATGTGTTAGAAAGAACACTGGACAGGGTTCTAGATAAGAACTGTATGATAAAGCAATGAGCTTAGCTCTTCTAAACCTCAATCTCCCCATTGCACACAGCGCTGTAAGCCTAGAACTAAGTAACCCTACAGTGCTCCCAGCTCCAAAATGCTAAGATTTTAAAGGGTGGGGACAATGGTGAGGGAAAGAATTCAGAGGCCGCAATATCAAGAAAGTACAGTTTAGCTTGCCCTTGCTTTAGCAGTTGAAATGCCAATTATGAGGCAAGAACATTGGCCAATCCTAGGGCAGTGCTTTTCAAACTCCCTGAGCACGAGAATCACCTGGGTTGTTTATTAAACCACAGACTGCTGGAAGGGCCCCACCTTGGGGCTCCTTGTGCAGGTCTGGGGTGGGATGCTAGCATTTGCATTTCTAACAAGCTCCCAAGTGATGCTGACACTGCTGGTCTAGGACCACACTCGGAGACACACTGTCCAAAGGAATAAGTGACAGAGGGTAAATGAACAGGGTTATATTGTGGGGAGGGGGAGGAGTTGGCCAGGTTTCTTTTATTTCTTGCCGAGAACTGCAGGGGTTGGTATAGAACCTGATAAGGCACAGTAAGGTGAGTGATAAATAAATGCTGGATCAAATACTTTGTTTCTTTTGTTAACGAAAGCTTAATAAATATAGTTATTTAATATAATGATTTATAATATGAATTGTGTATTTGCCAAGGTACAGATGCTTAAATATTTATGCAAAACTGGGATTATAACCCAGGGATTCTATTTACGGATCTTGAACATCACAAAATAGTTATAATACATCATTTGGCTTTTTTTTAAAAAAAAATATATTTTATTGATTTTTTACAGAGAGGAAGGGAGAGAGATAGAGAGTTGGAAACATCGATGAGACAGAAACATCGACCAGCTGCCTCCTGCACATCTCCCACTGGGGATGTGCGCACAACCCAGGCACATGCCCCTGACCGGAACCGAACCCGGGACCCTTCCGTCCGCAGGCTGACGCCCCATCCACTGAGCCAAACCGGCTTCGGCGCCACCACCAGTTTTTGAGAACATAAGCCGCTGAATCTTGAGGTATATTGGCCTTTTGTTTTCTCATTTCATGGAGGAGGAAACGGAGGCTGAACTCCATTTGAGTGCCTTGCCCACAGTCACACAGCTGGTGGGGCCAGACTGTGCGGCAGGCTTTACGTTGGCGGGTGCCCTGAACCAGTAAGCTGTGCCCCTCATGCCTGTAAGTGGGCATTTCATTAGTGCCCCCACCAAGCTGGTGGGAATAATGAAAAGAGACTGTGTATGGAAGACACATAGGACAGAGGAAGGGCTCACAGATGCTAGTCATTGTTATTTCTGTTGTTGTTGTTGTTGTTGTTGTACTTGTGCAACCATCCAACAGCCCTGCACTATTACCCTCATGAGCCCATTTTTACAGAAAAGGATCCAGAGACTCAGAGCGGTGAAGCTCTTGCTCCAGCCTTACAGCAGATGAGGTCAATATGACAACAAAGCTTGGTACATAATAGGTGCTCATTAAACATCCAGGGAAGAACGTGAGCTTTGCAACCACGAACTCTAAGACTTGGCTACTCAAAGTGTGGCCCTCAGACCTCACCCAT
>NW_006291007.1:2829489-2864821 GCF_000327345.1 Myotis davidii
TGCAGCTGCCATTCAGAGATTCACTGTGAAGGCTCAGAGGGTTACTTACAACCAAACTTCAGAAACTCCTGCATGGTATAGTTATTTCTGTGATTTCAGGCCCACTTTTTTTTAATGACAGCCTTTACATAGCATGAGATATTCAGTGATAACTAACCAATATAAATTAACTTCCCAATTTTTAAACTTACAATAAGTTTTAGGTAATCTATACAATTTTGTGGCCCTGTATCTGCAATGTTGCACTAGGTACTGTGGGGGGAAGAAACAGACATCCCGCCTTCAAGGAATATCAGAGACCGTATCTAGAGAAAATAATTAAATACACATTCACGTAGCACTGTACCAACTAATGCCAATCAAAGAACAAACTGAATAGGAGTAAATAAGGATATATTCAGGGAAGAATAAATCTAACCCAAGAGGGTGGGAGAAAAAAGGTTTACATGAGGTAGATTTTTTTCCATTATGTAATTTTTTAAAAATTGAGGTTTAATTGAGTTATAACATTAGTTTCAGGTCATGAGGTAGATTTAAACCATAGGCAATGCTCCTTCCTAATTACAAGATACTTAAGTGTGTGCATTAGCATCAGCAGATACACGAGGGACTGAGAGCAGAAACTTTACAGAGATTTATCACACCCTTCTGAAAAGTCAAACATAAATTGAACTGAGTTGTTTTCTATAAAAGCTAATATATAAACATATTAAAGGTGCTGCCTCTTAGAAAGAATCTGTGGGGGAAACTTTAATAAAAATCAAGTGTTTATTGTGAATCATCATTTTGGTTTTCACATATTCTGTGCTTTTAAAGCAGGCACACTAATATGAATAAAATCTTTCGTTTTGTCAATAGAGAAAAACACTGTTTTCTTACCTTTGAAAAGGGTCCTGCAAACCGCCACAAACCATTAAAACCAAAACCTGCAACAAATCAAATGTTACTCTTATAACAAGCAAGACTTTTAATCTTAACAGAAATTAGTTACATAGTTGATGATACAGGAAACAGATACCCCACATTGAAAAATATGTGTCAAAGTAGACTAAAGCTCACTTATACTCAGTATAAAATCATACTTTAATTTTAAAAAGTTGTCCAACCAGTTATTTATTGAACATAAAATCAAGAGTCAGAAAATGGCGTATGGAGAGAGAAGTATAAACAAGACTACCCCTTCTAAAGAATTCTTTAGTCAGTGCATTTTATAACAGCGCACATGTTAGCAAAGGCACCAACCATCCTCCTCCCGATACATGTATTTACTTTGCAGGTAAGACGTTTGGTATTGTGGTGGGGATTCTTCATGGTACACCACACTCTGCACAATTCCATGAACTGGATTTAATAAATTTGGATCTTGGCACAATGACAACAGAGTGTTGATCTTAGAGTCCAACAAATTGTGCCTAAAAGACAAAAGTCAACAGGGGAACATTTTAAAGAAAAATTAAATGAAAATATATACTGAAAAACACATTACACAGTTCCCAGAACCATGGGATAGAAATGAAGGGGGAGGAGTGGTTTTCTAAAATTTCTACAGTGACTCTGTGTGTTTGCTTTGTTGCTGTTGTTTTTAGTCATCAGGGAAAATATGGTACAATCAATCAACTAGTACTGTCCATATAACCATGCTTAACCATCTGTATGTGGTGACTGTTTGCTCAAGACAAGGTTGGCTTCTGCCTGCCACTATTAGCATAATTTACAATCATTTATTTCTGCTGACTGTTGACATGTACCCAGAAAGTTAAAGTAAATTTAATGTTAACTAGTGTTTAATAATGTTGAATCGGATCAAATAAGGCAAACAAAATTAGTTTGGAGGGGGTGAACTATCTGATCCAATGCAAAACTTCCAAGAAAATTAACTATTTCTAATCAGGCTATCACCCATTAAAATAACCAAGAGCCAACTATTTAAAATTCTGAAAATTTTAAATGATATTTAACAAAAATAATGATACTACATAGAAGGCCTAGATCAGGAATAGAATTCCCCCAGTTTCTTTGGGACCTCTTTGAGGCCAATATGCTTGTCACCCTTAGGAGAGCATAAAACTCATCTCCCAAAGAGGTCAATTCTGTTTTCATTTAGTGCGGATAGGTACACAAGCTCTACTGAAAAAGAAGCCAAAGCAGGTATGCTGATTTAAATATAGTAGTCTCATGGTATGCTCCTAAGTGAGGAAATAAACAATGCTCATCATGGTGAACCACTTAAGAAAATCAACCAGATAAGAAAATGCTTACCATCTAAGCTAAAACCAGTCATATTATCTTACCTTCTCTTCTCCACAACCAGTGAACATTACTGGGTAGTACTTTGCCTAAATTTTTGTAAAACATTTGACTTCAAGACAGACACAAAAATTAAACACAAAAGGAATACTTACACAACAGGAAAAACTTTGGGGAAAACAACACTGGCTTCCGCTAAGTATTCATAAAGAATTCGTTGATCAAACTCATCCGTGGTATATTTTACCAGTGTAGCCTGCCAACGTGAAAAAAAGGAAACAGAAAATATTGTATTTTGTGGCTGAACTGCTATCTGTTTTGAGAAGCAGAAGACAGCTTTCCTTTTATGTTTTCAATATTTAAGGACTTTCTAAGAGACTGGAAAAAACTTGAGGTGGGGGACCCTAAAAAAGAGAAAAACCTTACCAGGACAGTAAGAAGAAGTGCTTGGATCTTTGGATCAGTAAGTACTTCCTCATCCAAGAGAACATTTGATTCTGACACTGAGACTTTACGTAAATGTGGGTGCTGTTGTGATGAGGAAATCCTCTGAGTTTCTGCAGTAACATACGGAGTAACATGATCAGCTGTATTAATAGTACATACTAGACACCACTTCACCTAATACATTTTAATGTTACTTATAAAACTCAATAGCTTTTTCAGAGACATTTAAAATATAAACATCATGCAGACTTACTCTTCACCTATACAAAAGTTTTGACTAGCTATTTACAATGCTATAGATTATAAATATATATGGTTACTCTTTACAGAGGTTATAGGATAACAGTCATTTTAAGAACTGCATGGCTTATTTTTTGAAAAAGAGCAAATGTTTCTATATTTCATCCTAAAAATTCTAAGAAATGGCTGGAAAGCAAATATGGCTTTAATGTACTCTCCCACCTGATTTTCAATGATCTAGATCAATTATTAACTTTGTTTCTCACCCATTTCATAATCAGTTTCTGCTACTCTCCTCATTTTGGGGGGTGTTGTGATCCCTGATTCCATTTCTTGCCTTTTAGGAGCCTTGGTGTCTGATATCAAGTGATCGAAACTTTTCCTTGTTCCTATAAACAAAAGTTACAGAATATGGAAAGTCATTAACCACAGTGTCTGTGATTAGGATTGTATTAAAAAGAAAATGTTTGGACACAAAGTGTTTACGTTTTCACTTAAGGACCCATAGAAAGCTCAAACATATCCCTAGGGTGTGGTTTCTCTCCTTTATTCTCCATCTTCTTAAGGAATTTTGGTCTCATAGCTTTCTGTTTCAGGGCAGAATGTACCTTATTGGTCCAAGTTAAACTGATATTACATTCACTACACTGGAGGTAAACTGATCCCCACCAACAAGTATAATACTTGATAATAAATAAATATGGGGTATATACTGTTAATAGTAGCCAAGATATGTCTTAACAGCCTTTTAACAATTTAAGAAATTCTGCTGGTGCCAAGAATTAGACAGTTACATATAAAGAATTTCCAAAAGTAAGCAAGTTCCAAGATTGATTTTAATTCTTCCAACTTTGAACAAAAGATCTGCCTGCCTGAAAGTACTAAATAATAGATACATTGCAAGATGCTTCAAAAATAGCTAATAGGGCCGAGCAGGAGTGGCTCAGTGGTTGAGCATCAACCTATGAACCAGGAGGTCACAGTTTGATTCCTGGTCAGGGCACATGCCTGAGTTGTGGGCTTGATCCCAGTGGGGGGTGTGCAGGAGGCATCTCATCAGTGATTCTCTCTCATTACTGATATTTCTCTCTCTCTCTCTCTCTCTTTATCTCTGAAATCAACAAAATTGAAAAATATTTTTAAAAAAGCAAATAGTACCATTTCCCACTTGCCTCTGAATTCTCTAATCCTGTATTGCACTGATGTCAAATAGCTTTCTCTTATTTAAAGTAAAGTACTGAAGTTGGATTATTTGGAACTTGCACTAAGTCTTGCCTGTTCTATTTAGGAAAACTATCCCAAACCTGACTCCTCTTCTTCGTTCTCCCACTGTGCCTGCCTTAGCGCAGCCTATACCATGTTTTGTTTGGATTGCTGTATCAATCTCTTAAATGGCCCCCTTTCCAAAAATCTCTCCCTATTTCTCCACATTGTAGCCAAAAGAACTATCATAAAAAAAAAAAATTGGTGATGTCTCCTCCCCCACTTAAAGATCCCTGCTGGATACACGGTAAGGCTAAGTCTCTTAACATAGCCTACAGTTCCCCACAATATAGTTCCAATCCTTTTCTAGCCTCATTTGCTACCCAATTGCTTTTCCTGACCTGTCTTTATTCAGGCCATTCATTCCCCTTCTCTCGAATGTATTCCGTCCTTGTCTTATGTCTACCTGGCAAGAATATATTAAATCTTCAATACTCAGTTCAAACATTACCTCCTTTCTGCAGCTTTTCCTAACTTCCCCAGATCGTCAGATTCCCCTCAACAAGACTTTACTTTTGTGATACCTAGGATGTTGTTATCAGCTGATTATATGTCTTAGCCACCAAACTATGAGCTCTTCAGAGCAGAGACCATAACTTTTTCATCTAGCACACGAGTTGAATGAAATTAATACTGCATTTTTTCTGAAACCAGTTTTTCATTTATAACTTCCTTGGCATGAAAATTCAGAATTAGAAAACACAAAGTAACCAGGAAACTCCTAGAAAATTATTTATGGCAAAGTATAAACAGAAAGGAACTCAAACAAAGGGTAACAACCCTATGTAACTAGCAACAAGGATTAGTATTCATGTTTTCAAGGTTTACTGGCAGGTTATTTCACATTATTGTTTGTTCACTGATTTCCTTATGAACACAAATTTTCCCAATACCTAGACACTTAAAAATATACTTGCATGGCCAAAACCGGTTTGGCTCACTGGATAGAGCGTTGGCCTGTGGACTGGAAGGTCCCAGGTTCGATTCCGGTCAAGGGCATATACCTGGGTTGCGGGCACATCCCCAGTGGGAGGTGTGCAGGAGGCAGCTGATCGATGTTTCTCTCTCATCGATGTTTCTAACTCTCTATCTCTCTCCCTTCCTCTCTGTGAAAAATCAATAAAATATATTTAAAAATATATATACTTGCATGGATAACTGAAACCCACTAGCCGTCCTCAGTGTTGGTGACTGAAATATGGATCCCAATGTATTTCAGTAACAATGTTGTGTGAGAGCCCCATTTGCATCTCCTCTGTGGTGAGGTGGACTCAGTGAGCTCTCATGACCTGCTGTCAGCTGCTGAAAAGGGAAAGGGTCTCACGGCACGTCAGGTGCACTTCTCATTGACAAATGTTGATGTAACTGAACAATCTTAACTGTCAAGATCATATCTTACAGTAAGAGAAAAACCTAGTATTAAAAAATCTTACTGTTTTGTCTTTTTAAAGAAAAGATGGCAAATAATGTTATTACAGCTTCATACCATACTGATGTATCCTGTTCTCTCTCAGATAATTAGGGACAGTATTGTTAAAGGCCCTGCATCTGAGTGAGCAGCTAATGTCTCTCCCACTCTCATTTCCCTGCTGCCTGGCCACAGCAGAACAAAACAAGGCCGGCCGCAGTATTTAGTCTAAGAATCAGAAAATACTGTTTTAAGGTGTCATTTTCATTCCTCATAACTGATATGGCTTAATTGATCCATCAAACACTCTTGTAACTGTCATCAAAAACTTTGCTACATCAAAACCAGGAAATTTTGATAAACTTGAACAGCTTCAAATAATTTTCTAAGAGTGAAAGTATCTGAGCATTAAAAAAAATAATTCCAAGAGATCTTAGATAATTTACAGACACTAACCAAGTAACTTCTTCGTGTTGGCCTGAGAAGGCTGCCCCATGTCCAAGCTCATGGATTTCCTGGCCCGGGGACTGGTCTGGCCCACTGTTGGATATGTGGCTGCAAGGTACCCTTCAGAACCTTTGGGAGAGGACCATGGTTGATTCTCCTTCAGAGTCCTGAGAGATTTAAATGATTGAGAAGAATTAATCAGCATGGTGAAGAATATAACCATTGGTTGCCCCTTCCACCTGGCTGTCCTATGATAGCAATCAATTAATTTTAAACTTGTGAATTAAAAGGCTTTTGAGTACAAACTCTTTTTTTGCCAATCTTTTTATTATTATTATTATTATTAGCTAAGGTATTACAAATGTGTTGAGTACAAACTCTTAATGTATCTTCAGAAAGAATCCACTTTCTTGGCATGCTATCTTATACATAGATCACAGAATGCTCAATAAAACTGTGCTACATTGATTTTTAAATCAGGGAAAATCAAGTCTAAATAGGCAATTGTATTCTTAGTTCAAAGACTAAGAAAATCAACCTAATTTATACTTTGACAGGGGAATACACACAAACTCACTTTCTCCTTTCCAAAATAAAAAGGGTATACCTCAAAGAAAGAGAATCATAGGAATGACTGAAGAATAAGACTGTCGAAAACCAAGTATGGCTCGAAAGCTTTTGCATACATTGTTAAAATTTCAGTGGGAAATTACTGGGGGCTTTTAGTGAAAAAGTGGCATGTTGATAAATTGAATGTTATAAGCTCTATAAATATAAGATTACTTTCCTATATTCAACATTATCTAAAATTTAGATACTTTCATTTAATTGGAGGTATAGCAAAATCCCTAAATGATATTTTCATGCAATTTCTCTTTTATAGAGAAAAATGTACTACCTCAAAAACACATATATAGGGGACATATCTTATTACCTTTCTAGAGGCCCAGTGCACGAATTTGTGCACCAGTGGGGTCCCTTGACCTGGCTTGCGGGATCCGGTTGAAACTGGCTCTCCGACATCCCCCAAGGGGGTCCCGGATTGCAAGAGGGTGCAGGCCAGGCTGACGGACGCCACAGGTGCACGATCGGGCCAGGGAGGGATGCGGGAAATTGGCCAGCTGGGGAGGGACGACGGGAGGGCTCCAGGGCGTGTCGAGCCTGTCTGGCTCAGTCCCGATCAGCCGGACCCCAGCAGCAAGCTAACATACTGGTCGGAGCATCTGCCCACTGGTGGTGAGTGCACATCATAGCGAGTGGTTGAGCAGCCTTAGCATATCATTAGCATATTACACTTTGATTGGTTGAATGGATGACTGGACGACCGGACACTTAGCATATCAGGCTTTTATTAGATAAGATAATCTATTATGTTATAAAAAACTTTTAAATAACTTTAGTGTGATATAATACAACAAATGTGTTGGCATGTACATTTCTTTTACAAGAAGTTGTTTTCATTAACCAACTTAGTTGTTTTTCATTAACCATGTAATGCTGCTTATATTTCATGCCAGTTTTTTTCTTAGGTCCTTTCCTGTAACCTAATACTTTTTAAGATCACTTATTTTCATATTCAACTGGTTTGTACTTAAAAGAAGCAAGCTAATGTTAACAGTAGCACAATGAGATTAGAAGAATAATTCTTCTACTACTAACCCACATAAAATACACTGTACATTTATAAAAACAAGTTTTAATTTACAAATTCTTCCTAGATTATCTCTATATTCCCTCCTGGATTTTTCTGCTGCATGCCTCCATTAGCAAATTAAATTAAAACCTGAGATTAGTTATGTAATTGTGGCAGAAGAAGTCCATTTACCTATAGCTAGGGTCACTGTGATGAATGGGATATGTATCCATAGGAACATTTTCCATTGAAATATCAGTAAGAAGAAGAGACTTTCTATGTTTTAGACTACAGCGACTTCGAACCTCCTCAGACACTGTGAGTAAAGCTAAGAGGAAAAAGAAGGCAGATTAGAAACTTTAACAAATCAGCAGCTGACTTAAAACAGGACACACTTCTTACAACCTCCTGATAAGAATAACAGCTGTTATTGATCAGTAGCCCTGGGGAGCACAGGGTTTAAGGATACAAAACACTGAGGACAGACTTAATAGCCCGTGTTTGGAAGCCTGTACATAAACATGAAATAAACTAAGAAACTTAATAAGCATCTTATATTTGAAGTCCTCTAATGAACCTTTGAGCTCAACAAACATAAAAAGTAGACAGAGCAGGTAGTATGAGGTCCATTTCTCTGAGATGTAAATGATTCAAACAAAAGTTGCCACAAACTGAAGTCTGCTAAACTGGAACCATCACTTTCCATCAAATGACTATACATAAGTGTTAAGTATTGCTGAGTAGAGAAATCAGGTAAGAGCAAATAATGTAATGGAATGGTGGGGATGGGCAGACATTTTAGGTAAAACAAGTGGCATCAGGAATGAATATTAAAGAGGCAGAAAGGCACTTTTAGGAGATGGCAAACATATTTCCTTAAAATAGCCCATCCATCCGGAGAGGTAATGAAAAAATGAAGCCTGTAAAATTTAGAGAAAGGACAGAATCAGCAGGCTGCTCAAGGGCCCAGGCTGCTGGGCCAAAGAGTTCCGATTTTATGACAGACAACAGGGAGCCACATGATATCTTGAAACAAAGATGATAAAAGGAACAACTTCATATTTTAATGCAAATTCTTTTATAAGAAAAAATATTTTTGGCAAAACTTTCAATTTAACCACCACATGGGATGGGACTGTGAACTCTTCACCCTGCCAAACAACCGGCTGAAGGACTAGCCCACAGGTGTCTGCATCTTTTTGAAGGTCCTTAGATACAGATGTGGTAAGATTAATTTTGTCAATTTTGTGTTTTTTACCTGCTAAGTAAGCCACGCTCTGTGTATTCACCTCAAATTTGTCACAATTCCTATGTTTGTTAACCAGAGTTAGTAGCGTATGCAAAATTCTGACTGTTCTTGCAACAATGGCAGGTGAAGGATGTCTGTACCCTACAAAAAATAAAAAAAGACAAGACGGTAGTTTATTCTTTCAACAGGTGTTTGCTGAGTGCTTATTCTGTGACTAGCAACTCTGAAAGAAGGCCATTTGGAAATAAAACAAACATTTGTGAGAAATTAATTATACATAGGGTTAAATACCAAGTTGTGTAGAACAGAATGTTTCTTAGAATTCTAAGGCAGTGGTCGCCAACCGGTGGTCCATGAGATCTGAAAGGTTGGCGACCGCTGCTCTAAGGTACCTCAGGGAGAAGAAATCAGGAAAGATGATTGTGTTTTAGATCTTCCATTCCCTAAAGCAGAAGAGATTTTTAAAAATCCCATGAAACTCACTTTAAGATATATCATGAAAATATGTTTCTATTGCTTAAAAATTTGGATTTTTTTCCATCATCATTTATCCCCCTATACCCTCTCCCACTCCACCTCTGCTCCCCTAAAAATACTTTTTTAACTTAAAGAAAAAGCCTAAATGACAAATGAAGTATATGCTTTCAAAGCCTCAAGAATAGGGTTGATTAAAGGGTAAGCTTAATTTTCAGACAGTGTTTAATCACTAATGCTACTACATTTTAAAATAGGGGCTTGTGCACTTAAAATATCTGATATTCTTTTAGAAGTACAGAATAAGCAAGCACTCTATCAGCCCCACTGCAATCCCTCTTCTTGGTATCCTGTAGTAAGTGCAGTATTTTTTGAGTTCTCCTTATTCACCTTAGAGATTAAAACTGTCAATATTTTTTGCAGTGGTGAAATCAAATATGGGGTGGGGCAAAAGTAGGTTTAAAAGTAGGTTAAAGTAAGTTCCAGTTGTTCACATGGATAATACTATAATCAATAATTAATAATATAGGAATAAACTCTGTTTTCATATTCACAATTGTAAACCTACACCCTGTATGCACAAAGTTGTGTGTATACGTGTTATATTAGGTAAAAACTACCTCCATGATCCCTCCCTCAAGCTTAAAATCATTTAAATTGATATAAAACTACTAGAGTAGAGGCCCGGTGCATGAAATTCATGCACTTGGGGGGGGGGGGATGCAGGCCTAAGCTGTCAGTTGGACATCCTTAGTGCAGCTGTGGAGACAGGAGAGGCTCCTGCCACCACCCCACCACTGTGCTCACCAGCTATGAGCCTGGCTCAGGGCTTCTGGCTAAGCAGTGCTCCCCTTGTGGGAGCGCACTGACCACCAGGGGGCAGCTTCTGCATTGAGGCATTGAGAATCTGCCCCCTGATGGTCAGTGCAAACCCCCTGGTAGTCAGTGCACGTCATGGTGAGTGGTTGAGCGGCCTTAGCATATCCTTAGCATATTACGCTTTGACTGGCTGAATGGCCGAATGAGTGACTGGCCACTTAGCATATTAGGTTTTTATTATATAGGAGAGACTCAAGCTCTACCATGAGTCTCTATTGTGGCCAAATCCAAAACTGTTTAAAATCACTGGTTCATGCCAACTCTTCATTCCCGTCCTTCCTTTTCACTGACTTTGCCTCTGACTCACCATTATATGATGTCCCTGTTAACTGCCATCTCTGGCCATGACTGTCCCGTGTTAATTAACCAACGCTAACATGCAGTGAAGTCAGCAGTGGGCAGTAAAGCCAAATTAGGGAGGGATGGCTGATCATTGCTATAGCAATCCAGACATTTGGAGGGGTGAAGGTAGAGTACCAAAAAGGTGATATAATAATGGGGCTGATCAACAACAAATAAGAAACAAGTTAAAGAAAATCTGTGACCAAATCACTAAGATATTATTTTAGGAACATGTTAGAAAATGTTATTTATTTGCAGTCTGTCTTATTTTGATAATCAAAATGATATATAAGTAGTGTTAACGAATAATACAGATATTAGAAGATTTAGTACTTAAGAATTTTATAAAAATCAACTTTTGCTTTATTAAAGAAATCTGGTATTGGATGGGAAATTAGGCTCCGTTAAAAACATATATTAAACAGAACATAATTCAATATAGCAGATAAAATTTGCATTTATAATAAGACACATGACACAAATTATTTCAAGCAATTATTTTAAGTACTTTTGAATTCTTGATACCATTTCATAAATATTCTGACACAAGCCCCTCTACCTTTTAAAAGGTGTCCAACCAGTGCGAAGTTAAAATTAGAGTTGAAATTGAGTCCAACAAAATGATCCATTTGTTTGCAGTGCCATTCCAGTGGATTCCGGATTGCCATAAATACTTCCTCCGGACTCTAGTAAAGATAATAGTGAGATGGTTGATGGATTCACACAGGAACTTTCCTTAAAGGACCACTTATTGGTTCAACAGCTATAACAAGATAATCCTTTCAAGCTGAAAGAAATCATTTTTAAGACTACTGAAAACCACAGAACATTAAGGTACTATAAATTAATTAGTGCAAGAAAGGTGATCATATAAATAATAAGATGATGAAAGATGAAATGCAAACTAAATGACAGTCAATTTACATCCTTGTGACTTTTTAAAAACTATAATTTTTGTTGCTTTAAATAAGACTACCACTGTATGGGCTTTTTGTGTATCTGGCATTCTGTGTACCATGGTGACAGAAAATTCATGACAAAGATGAGAGTTCACTCACTGCCTACAGTATACAATGCCAGATGCATTATTACAATAATGTTGAAACCTTAAAGCAATCCTATGCAGTAAGGTTATTAGCTCCCTTTTCCAGATTTATGCATTTATTCATTCTTTTACTTATCAAAGACTTACTGTGTGGTTTTGATGTGCCAGGCAGAGTTCTAGGTTCTGCAGATAACTAAACAGACAAAAACGACTCACCCTGGTGGGCTTTACATTCTGGGGGGGGATGAGGAAACTGAAACTCCAAAACAGTATGCAATGTGCCCAGGGTAATAGTGTTTCCTAAAGTGTGGTTCACTTTAAAGTCACGGAGGATGCTTGTTTAAAGGTGGAAGGTACTGGATCCCACCTCTGAATCATGGGAAGTGGTTAAACCCCAGGAATTTGCCTTTTTAATTTTTTTTTTTAAAGAACCCCAATGAGCCTGGATGGCGTGGCTTAGTGGTTGAACATTGACCTATGAACCGGAAGGTCACGGTTCGATTCCTGGTCAGGGCACATGCCCGGGTTGCAGGCTCAATCCCCAATAAGGGGCATGCAGGAGGCAGCCAATCAATGCACTGATGTTTCTATCTCTCTGCCTCTCTGCAACCAATAAAAATATATTACAAAAAATAAAAAAGATCCCCAGTGGTTTCTTTATGCATAAAGATTTTTGAAAGCAAACAACTGAAGTGTTTAGAGTCATGCTCAGGTCTGTCTAGATTTTGATCTCAAAGAAACAGAAGCATGAGTATATAAAATATATGTAGTGAGATGTTAAGAGCAGCACTGAACATATGTATATGCATCATCTCACATATTCACCTCCCAGCCCCCTTTTTGGTGAGAACATTCAACTTCTACTCTCTCAGCAAATTTCAATTACATGTGAAATGGGGGATGGAGAATGCTAACCTTTACCTTAGGGTTATAAAAATTAGCCTGACATGGTAGCTATTATTACTACTAAGCATTATTTATCCCTATTCTGTTTACTAGTGTTGAGCGAGTACTGTTTTCTACTATTTTTATTCAGAAAGTTACATTATAGAAATTCATTTTTAAGTTGGGACCTCTTCTGATTTTAAAAGGATAATAATAATAATGAACGAAGGAGTTCTAAATGTGCATAATCTAGGAATCCCAAAAGAAGGCTTCCTTACCTTGTCATTGAATATCCGGAGACTGTCTAAGGTGTGCAGGTTTTGTTCAAGAAGTGCGGTGCCTGCTGAATACAAGTTGACCTCATCGAGCTGCAGCACGGCCACAGCTACCCAAAAGAGGGCTTTGTGCAGAGGGGAGTCCTGGCCAAGGAGACACGTTCAGGTTAGTAACATGAACCACAAAACAGTCTCATTCAACACACTTCAGTACAAGAACAAAGCATGTTATCCCCAAATCATAGGGTTCTTTCTTTTATTAGTATGTGACTCTGGGCATGTTTTTTATTCTGGGGAAGGGAAATATATGAGTAAGCTCTTTATCTATTCTCTGTATGTAACCAGACACTGAGAACCTTAGCATCTCCTTTGATTTCTTCCCACACTCTGGTTCCAAATCCAGTCAATAAGTTTTTTTAAAAAATATATTTTTATTGATTTCAGAGAGGAAGGGAGAGGGAGAGAGAGATAGAAACATCAATGATGAGAGAGAATCATTGACTGGCTGCCTCCTGCACGCCCCACACTGGGGATCGAACCCGCAAGCTAGGCATGTGCCCTTGACTGGAATCGAACCTGGGACCCTTCAGTCCATAGGCTGATGCTCTATCCACTGAGCCAAACCAGCTAGGGCAACAAGTTTTACTGATTTTTCCAACTAATCTCTTTTGCATCTGCTAATGGCTAATGACACTATTCCATGCCAACCTTCTTCATCTAAATGTGGATTCTTTTTACCTCGTTTCTCCATGCTCCCATCTGCTCTGCACTCTACTACCGAATGACCCTTCTAGGGTCCTGCTTTTGTCATATTACCTATTTGCTTGAAAACATGGGTACATTTCCAAACTCCTTCCTGAAGAATGCTGAATGTTAGTTTAGTTCTATCTTTACAACCTCCTCTGTCA
This sequence comes from Myotis davidii, assembly GCF_000327345.1. NCBI lineage: Eukaryota > Metazoa > Chordata > Mammalia > Chiroptera > Vespertilionidae > Myotis > Myotis davidii. Next base: position 2,843,232 of record NW_006291007.1, read on the forward strand.
CTATTTTCCTGAACAGTTTCTCCCTAACAAATAGAATGGTCTACCTACCATCCCTCCACTGATCTAGCACCTATACAATCCTACTGTTATCACTCCCTTTCTCCACACTAAATCCTACCTATCTCCCTCTTTAACTTTTGTTCAGATTCTACTCTTTCAATTTTCTTGTCACTCTTACCAGTATTAAGAGTCTCTTGATGCTCTGAAATAAAAATATTTATCTTGGGAACCCTTATTTAGTAGTGTGGTATATAGGGCAATACATGTACAGCCTTAGATTAGAATCATGGTTCTTTTTTTTATTAGTATGTGACTCTGGACAAGTTACTTAGCCCCTTTGACTCTCATTTTTACTTGTGAGATGAAGAAGAGAGAAACATCCTATATAATAATCCTATATAATAAAAGGGTAATATGCAAACTGACCCTAACAGGAAAATGACTGGGGATGACTGGTCACTATGACACACACTGACCACCAGGGCGCAGACGCTCAATGTAGGAGCTGCCCCCTGGTGGTCAGTGCACTCCCACAGGGGTAGCTCTGCTCAGCCACAAGCCAGGCTGACGGCAGCCAGCACAGCGGCAGTGGTGAGAACCTCTCTCACCTCCTCAGCAGTGCTAGGGATGTCCGACTGCAGCTTAGGCTTGCTCCCCGCTGGCAAGTGGACATCCACGAGGGCTTCTGGGCTGCCAGAGGATGTCTGACTGCCAGCTTAGGCCCAATCCCCCTGGGGAGTGGGCCTAAGCCAGCAGGTGGTCATCCCCCGAGGGGTCCCAGACTGCGAGAGGGCACAGGCCGGGCTGAGGGACCTCCCCGCCACCGCCCCGAGTGCACAAATTTTTGTGCACCGGGCCTCTAGTCTTATATAATTTAGGACTAGAATGCTTATGTAAGTCAAGACCAGGAGCATATAAGTATTTTTCTGTAATCTATTTCAAGTCTAGCATATGTTGGTACTCAAGTCACAAAATTCTACAAAACTGTAGAGTTGGAAAATAAACAATGCCATTATCTAGTCTAGTTTACTTATTTTATCAATGTGCAAACATGATGGCCAGATATGTTAAATGACTTGGTTGAGATCACAAGATGAGCTCATACCATCCTAAAACAGTGGCCACTCCATTTTATTCCTTTTAAATATCATCTTCTTGATAATCAGCAGGTATACTTCACTCAGCTTTACATTTCTCCACAATAATAACCATGAACTAACATACTATGTATTTTACTTACTTTGTTTATTTATCCACTCTACTCCCACTCACCCTAGAATGTAAGTTCCATGAGGGCAGGGAACTTTATTGGCTTTGTTCAGTATTATGTCTCTAGCACCTAAAACAGTAGTTGGCATATAGTAGATACTTTATCAATACTTACTAGATAAAACAATTAAGAATATATACCTATTTTTCCTTTAGCACTGATGAGACAAAACACACGCATTTGAGAACATAATCTTCATACTTATTCTTCCTCTAATGTAAATATTTCAAATAACTACTTTAACTATAACTTTTTCTTTATAACTACATTTCCCAACCCATCTATTTTTGTGAACTATTTGAAAGAAAAGATTTCACACCAGTACCCAAAATGAATGCACTCATTTTCTATTACCTTATTAAGAAGTGGTTGTAATTTGGTTAGTGCTATTACTGTAGCTTCTATCAGAACTTGACTGTTGTAAGTATCAGGTCCTTTTAAGCAACTCTCAAGTGCCTTTTAGGGAAACAGAATTCTTTATTTTACTTTCATTAAAATAAAACATTAACTCTTAAACCGAATCTCAGAATCAGTTCAAGAACAATTTCTTATTTAATAAATGACAGATTATTCCCAATGCTATAGTGATCTAGGTAAGCTTAATGCACATTTGACTTTTATTTTTTAATATTTCTATATTATATTCTAATATTAAGAAATCAGACATTATAATTATTACAAATTAAATAATTTTATATAAGACTGCAGCTTTACCATATAGTTAAAGTCTTTGAAAACTGATAAAATATTAAGAGTATCTTCTTAGCAAAAGAGACAATACTTATTTTCTTTTTAAGACATCTTTTTTTGGAGAAGGTTTCTTCATTTTAAAGAATTACAATGAAGAAAATAAAGCTCATTGTTTAAAGATTCAATAAGCAACATACAACACATCTTATTAAATTCAAATTTAATGTCCTTTAGAGAAATGCCAGATTTGCTTTACAACTTGGGAACCACCAATACTGAGGAGGGGGGAGAGGTACCTTGCTGAGAATACGGATAATCTGCTTTATCTGTCCATGAGCCACTCGTTTGCTGATGCAGCCAAAGACAACAAGAGCCCTTGGCTGAAGGGATGGATTATACTGAAATGCAAATCTGCAATTAAAAAATCCGAAGAGCTAATGAAAACTTTTATTTTTATACACAACACATAATTAAAATATTGATTATGAAGTATTAGCTATCCTTTTGAAAATACACACACTTTTACAACTTATATTTGAGACATACCTTTGAGCTAGTTCTGTCCACTGGTCCAGCCACTTGCATGTTGGAATATCTCTCATACATGCCTAAAGAAAGGATACTCTGAATATATTTATGCACATAACTGTTTTTAGAAACATTTAGATGTTTATTGTAATGTCATCAAGTAAATAATATATGTTACCAATAAACATATTCCATAAAGGCATTTTTATTTAAGTAGTAAGTGCAAAGCAAAAGAAGCCATATTTCTTCTATAAAGAAATAGTATGAGTGGGTTAAAAAAGGGACCTAACTCAGTTCCTTATCATTTTGGGTTATATACCTCCATGATCTCCAACAATGCCTCAGTGACTGTTTCCAAGGATGTCAAAGCAAAAGTCTCCCTCTCGTAGGAGCCAGGAGAGAATGACCTGTCCCGGTAACTGGAGCGGAAGGCGATGACAGCGGCAGACTTGACTTTGCTGATGCCAAACAGCAAGTAAAATTTGGGCAATGAGAACTCTGTCAAACTAAGTCTCAAAACTTGCTTGGTCTCTTCTGTAAAAGGAAAAATAAATAAGAAAAGACTTTAAAGATACTAAATTTTATTTTTTTAATTTTATTTTTTTAATTGAATTTAGTTTCTTTTTTTTTCTTAAAGTATTACAAAGAGTATTACATATGTCTCCCTACCCCCTTGACAATCCCCTGTCTTATGTCCATTGGTTATGCTTATATGCATGCATACAAGTCCTTTGGTTGATACTAAATTTTAAATTTCAAATGCCATGCTTCATTTTGAATTTAGAAAATCTGAATATCATGTCAAAATTACATAACCATGCTCCCTAAACCAACCCTCTAGAAACATTATCTTAATTGTCATGGCTTTAGCGCCAGCAATGCAACACTGTCAATTGGTGCTGAGTCTTTAGCTTGTGTGGCAGCTACAAGAGTCTACATGGCAAATAAGCAGAGAAAAATCTCTGCTATAGCTTGATATGGCATGGAATTAATTTAATCTTTGAATGAGCAGCGTAAATTAAGAGTTTTGCATTAAGGCACCATAATAAACAATAAGATAGATAATCTATGTCAATCAGGTGGTGTAAAATGGATACAGGAGCTGGTGAAACACAAATTACCATCCTGGAACTTACCACTAAAATGAAGCTGTGTACAGGTACATAGAGAGTGAATGATATTAATGACCAATCCATGTGTGGAAGCTCTAAGGGAGAGTGGCCCTGTGGCCACTAGGAAAGTAACCACGTGGAAGAGGTAGGGGAGATGAGCTGCTACGTCCAGGGAGTTGTTGAAGGACAGCATCAGCATGTAGCGTGCTAGAATAGCAATATCGTCCCACATGAGATGTTGTTCTAAAGTAGGCGTTGGAGACAAGCATGTCTTATCAATTATTTTGCACATCCTTCCAATAACCTGTAAGGAAGCAGAATTTTAAAAACAGGGCCTAAAAAAAGTTTTATCACTAAACACTTTCAGTTTAACTACTTACAAACAAACAAAACATTCTGATGACAAAAAGAGATACATTATGCCATATGTATTACCAAAGGAAACGAAAAGTGATTACCTTGCTTGAAACCAATTTCACGTTTCCAGAAGCCAGAGCTACAGCAGTATCTGCCATGACCTCAGCTTTTATTGATCCCAAGCCACCTGTCGCACTGGTTTTGATGAAACTGTCCAGTACAACATCAAGGAGATCTGTGATCTAGTGGAAGAGGGGAAAAATAATTTTTTAGCCATGCTACCATCTTAATTTTTAATTTAAAAACACTTCAAAAAATACTTCAAAGAGCAGCCTGAACATGAAAATTCCCTTTTATCAGAGCCCTCAAAATATTAGGTTTTATGTAGAGATCTATCAGTAAGTGTACTTTATCATAAAATACCCAGAAAAGGATGAAGATATTCACTTCATTCCTTCAAAAATTAAGAAACTAGAATTCAAAAATTTTAAATCTCTCTATATTATTATTACTTGCAAAGCATCTGTGTTCTCTTCTAAGATAATGTATGATCAATATAAAATGTAATTATTTGAAAATATAGGAAGTGACATCAAGCACAGGGATGTTCTATAGGGCTACAGAACTGGTTCCAAGGTCACTTAAAATCATTCAGAGGATTCACAGCATTGTTTGAGTAAGGGCATAGCTTCCCTGAGTGATTCCTTTGAAGAAATTACATGCATAATTCTTGACTGATAAGAAATAAAATGTTACATTATATTCTGTATTTTAATACTGGTGCTCTATGCTAGAACTATAAATAAAAGCAGTTGTCCCATCATCAAGAAACACTCACTGACACCAATGGTATGTAAGCTAATAGAGTATCATAAAGCACTATTTACTAGCAGCAACATTTTTATAGTTAAATTGTATAGAATTATGCGGTGGAGAAGAGTGCTAAAATAACTCGTTTTTCTTTGGCTCTGAGACATGCATTAGACATTTATAGTTTTGAGCCAGAACAAGAAGTTAGTGGGCATCTGTATGCTTTTTGATAGAAGGGACTGTGTTTTCTACAGCTATACCTAGAACAGTGCTTTGCATAAACTGGGTACCAAATATTTGCACAAAGAAGGTAGGTACCAGATAAATGTTTAAGCAAACTCAATACCTGCCCAAGGCTCCCCCATATTTTTGCTTGAATAGATGGGTACATCTGTTTCTCATTTATGGTCATTGTTATCAGCTTATCAAGAATAGCAGTGACTCTTTGTCGTTTGGCATCATCATTGTGCTTACAAAATCGAACAAGATTTGACAGCCATGGAGTCATGTATTCTAAACAAAGATGTTTCAATTCAATACCTGGGGGGAGAAATATGCTATTAGCATAGATGGTCAATGAAAAGTAAATAAACAATTATTTTACTTAATAATATTTTAAATTATTTTAAAATACAGGATTTGGGGGTATAGGGGTAAAAGGTAATTAAGATAATGTACACTTATGTGTACAACTCCTCCACAAAAACTTAAGACTTGTGAAAAGATGTAAAAATAGTACAAAAATTCCTTTATATACTTCATGTAAAATCCCCCACTTTTTTATTGTGGTAAATATATGCGACATAAAATTTACCATTTTTAAGTGTATACAGTTCAGTGTACACTTATGCAGTAAGTGCATTCACATTGTTATACAACCATCATCACCATCCATCTCCAGAATTTGTTCATCTTCCCAAACTGAAATTCTGTACTCATACATTTTTTATGGCTTCATATTATTCCATTACATGGAGATCCAACAATTTAATCAGTCCTTTATTGTTTGTACTTTCAAGTAAAATTTATAAAAATTTAAAATTTGACCTCATTTTTAACCCTCAAATCTCATAGAATTTTTAACTGGATTGCCCTGAATTTGTAACAATCTGGGAAGAATTACTCATTCAGGAACACAGTATGCCTGTTCACTTAAATCTCTTCATATATTAATATTTCTCAATAAAGCTTTACACTTTTCTTGTTTTATCTTACCCATTTTCTTTTTAGGGTTACATTCTGCATTCATTACTATAAAAAAAAATAGTGGCCTGATTTTGATGAATTGTCAAAGCTCTCAACTGTCCAATGCAGAACAATCAAGAAATGTGTTTAAATGCAGAAAAACAGGTCTTATGTGTTATGGAGAGAGAAAGGGAAAAAATGTTAGTAAGTAAGCTGTGAGAACAGCAACATTTATACTACTGCAGGATGTGAAGATGGACAGATGTGAAGAGTAGATGTTAAATCCATGAGACGTATTGAAGCCAAGTCAGGAGTTGACCCTGGACCTGAATTATATGCACTGCGCTCTCCAGGAACTGTACATGAACAATAAAATCATAATTCAAAGTCAAGCTGAAGAAAAGAGAAAACATTTCCCTAAATCAAGGAGACAATGTACATGTTTTACTAATTTGGAATAATCTAAGAAGAGAAATGCTGAAGCTAATTAAACTGACACATGTTGAGAAAAATACTTTGTGAGTGGGTTCAGAGGCATGTAAGGTATCAAAACTTTGCCACCTTGATTTATTGCCAGGATTTTAGTGGATCTGTCAGTGTGGTATGCCATAAAGTCCCTTCAGAGTGCCTTCAGTTACAGAGTACCACAGGTGAAAAATTAAAAGAGGTAAAGAGGTAAAAACATAATCAATTAGAGATTTCACTGGTAACTCCTGAAATGAAAGCGTTTTCTTTGAATTTTCTTAGAATTATTGTTAACACATTAAAGGAAATGATCATTACTTACTAGATTTGCTAAATCCAGAAATACACTCTTCCAAAAATTCTAAGGTGAGGTGTGGCTCATTGGCTGCCAGCGTCTTACTAATGGAGACAATAAAGAGGGTGTTGTTGGCAGGGATACATAAACCTGATGTCTCTAGTAACTGGCCCTCGATTTTTAAATTAAAGGTACAGGTTAAGGCACACAGAAGATTATAGGCAGCTGACCTAGGAGAAAACACAAATACATTTGTTTTAAAACTTATTTTTTTTAATTCCAAAATTTTTTCATAACATAGAACTTGTGATTTTATTACAAAGCATAATCAACTATTTTTTAAATTTATGATCAATTAGAGTTGTTATGATTCTAGAGTAAAACCAAAATACCCTTTGATCCCTCAGGGATTTTTTTTTAAAGCAATAGTGTTTATTTATTTATTTTTATTTTTTAAATTTTAAATCTTTATTGTTTAAAGTATTACATAGGTCCTCCTTTTTCCCCATTAACCTCTTCCAGCCTGTTCCCATCCCCTCCACCCTAAGGCCCTCACCATCCCACTATCTGTGTCCATGGGTTATGTACATGTGCATACAAATTCACTGGTTGATCTCTTCCCACCCGCCCCTTCCCCCGCCTTTTCCCATCCCCTCCACCCTAAGGCCCTCACCATCCCACTGTCTGTGTCCATGGGTTATGTACATATGCATACAAATTCACTGGCTGATCTCTTCCCACCCGCCCCTTCCCCCGCCTTCCCAAAGGGCAATTCTTGACATAACCAGAAGAGCACTCTGAGGCTCCTAAGACAGGTGAGGATAAGGCCTTCCTAAAAGACATCTCACTGAGACGTAAAAGGTGAGTGATTTATGATTAACAGAAAGAAAGAGTAAGGCATACTGCATATTCAGTGAAGCTGAAACTCAAATTGTGGTTCCTCCTCCTGCTAGATCCAGTTATAATGCAGATCATAAGAAGGCAAATGAAATGGCCCCTCATCATATTAGAATGTTAAAATCTTTAATTGGCATCTACTGAATCTCTTCCTGGGTGTCCTACAAGTTACACTACAATTTTTTTTAACATAATCAAGTCCCCCTCTATTCTTCCATGAACCCCTTCCACATAACTATTACAAATAAAAAAACAAACAAAAAGCTTAATATATATATCCAGATTTCATTAGAACAAAAAATTCCCTTATAAATGTCTGAAAATAGATTTAAACAATTTAGGAGAAAGCTCAAAAAACTCAGATTCATTTTTAAATTTTAATTTTCTCTCCTATAGAGCAAAAGAAATGGTTTGATTGCTCAGTAATTTTCAGGTTTTCCTTGCCTCTGAACTTCCATCATACTAATATATTTATGCAATAGACACAGAGGGAGGAAAAGCCGCTGAAGTTTAAGTCTGCCACAAGGCATTTTCTCTGGCATGACATGCTCCAGCAAAAAGCAGAAGCTGTCACCGTGCTTTATTTCACAGGAGAAGAATATAGATTTACCAAGCAAATGATTTTTAGAAGATTGTTAGCATTCTTGGATGAGGAACTTTAAATTAGATATTAAAGGCATACATATAGCTCCATTTTCCCCAAATGAGAATATTAAGATTATTATTTCTAAGTTTATGTATCTCTTACTAACTCCTAGGAATTCTGAGTTATACCATTTTGACATTGACTACTCTGCATATTTCTTTTCTTAGCATATTTTTATTGATTTCAGAGAGAAAGAGAGAGAGAGAGAGAGAGAGAGAGAGAGAGAGAGCTGATTGGATGACTTCTGCATGCCCCACCCTGGGGATTGAGCTGGCAACCCAGGCACATGCACTGATCAAGAATCAAACCATGACCTCCTGGTTCATAGGTTGATGCTCAATCACTGAGCCACGCCGGCCGGTTTGGAGATTTTTTGACCCTTCAGTCCACAGGCCGACACTCTCTCCACTGAGCCAAACCAGCTAGGGCTACTCTCTGCATATTTCAACAACTATAAAGAACTGAGGTGCTGGCCCTGGCCAGGTAGCTCAGCTGATTAGAGAGTCATCTGGATACGCCAAGGTTGCCAGTTTGATCCCTGGTCAGGGCACATACAAGAAACAACTAATGAATATGCGCATAAATAAGTGGAACAAGAAAGTGATGTTTCTCTCTCTCTCCCTTCCTCTCTCTCTCTAAAGTAAAAGAGAAGAAACTGGGGTCCCTCAATGTGGGGGTAGGTGTCAGACTTCCCTGAGAATTGAATAAGAGCAAAGAATACACAAAATCTTGTGTATAATTTCTGAGAGTTCATGAACCCCATGAGACCCACCCATGTAAAAAAATCTTGATATTTTCCCCCTTTTAAATAGGGAGATCTGGAACCTTAAAAGGCCCACTTACTAAACCTGGGCTATGTTCTATCCTAGGGAAGATTTTCTGAAGCTAAGAATTTATATATGTAAAAACCTTGACAGTCTCAAGGTACTTCGGAGAAAAAATTATCCTAACATGAAATGGAGACTGGAAAAGAGGAAGAAGTACAAAGAGACACACAGGGGTGGAGGGATAGAAGGGTGGGGAAGTTGGGAGGAAATAATATTTACTAAGCACAAAGTATTTTCTAGGGGCTATACTATACTATGTGACATACTATTAAATATTTGTAAGTATATAAGGATGACATTGTATTTTTAAAATGAGGAAACAAGCCCTGGCCGGTTTGGCTCAGTGGATAAAGCTTCGGCCTGCGAACTGAAAGGTCCCAGGTTCGATTCCGGTCAAGGGCATATGCCCGGGTTGTGGGCTCAATCCCCTGTGGGGGACTTGCAAGAGGCAGCCAATCCATGATTCTCTCTCATCATGGATGTTTCTCTCTCCCTCTCTCTCTTCCTTCCTCTCTAAAATCAATAAAAATATATTAAAAAAATAATAAGAACCAGCATTAAAAAAAAAACGAGGAAACAAGCTCAGGTTCAGTACTTTGCCTAAAGGCATACATAACTGATCTATATTTAAACAAAATCTACTGAGCCCTAGCTGATTTGGCTCAGTGGACAGAGCATCGGCCTATGGACTGAAGAGTCCTGGGTTTGATTCCGGTCAAGGGCACAAGCCAACGTTGTGGGTTCGATCCCCAGTGTGGACCGTGCAGAAGGCAGCAGATTCTCTCTCATCACTGATGTTTCTCTCTCTCTCTCTCTCTCTCTCCCCCCCCTTCCTTTCTGAAATCAATAAAAATATATTACAAAAATAAATAAACCAAATCTACTGACTACATAAGAGATGCTCTTTCCTGATTTGTGTCCAGATTATTAAGCCTAAACAGAACCAATTATCTCTGCTCAGATGACATCTATATTTATCTCAAGATTTCTTTCAAGAATTTTGTTCAAGTCACATAGATGGAAAATATGCAACAATGTTATTGTTTGAGTTATGGAACATTAAGCCTTCCTTTGCAAACAATGATAATCAAATTGAACTGCAAGGGACCTTAATAGTGATATACATTGAACACGGGAAAACTTAATTACAAGACTCAGAGGAGGGAAACTTAATTTGGGAGTAGACTTAATAAAAAACAAATTTCGGGGAAAACCCCCAAACTGCTACGTTGTCTGTTTCAGATGAAAGTTTCCTGGACAAAGAACATATATTGGTTTAGTGTGAATCACCATATTCAAAATTCCACAGTTCATGTGAATATGCCACAGCTTGATGAGGTCATGCTGGTTAACCAACATAGCATACCTCCCAATTTACAGTATTAGGGTAGAGGCTGCTTTCACAGCTTACTAAGTGGTTCATTTTAAAAGCAATAAACCTTGAATAAAGTTGAAGTGCATTTTTTAAATAACTTACCGTAAACTAGGATCTGAACTGCCTAAATTAAGTAATGCGATATTGAGCAGCGTCCCAGGGACATCTTTTGGCCGAATCTTGGTGTGCTGGGGGATAGAATCTGGCTGCGACAGCTCCCAGCGTGTCCGGATGTGAATGATAGACTGGACAATGGCATCACACTCCTGGTGCATGAAGGTGAGTGGTGTGCCCTGGTTTGCAATGGTTAAGGTGAACTGGTTCTCATCCACTAGGCATATTTCTTCAATTTCCGAAGCATAATAGATATCATTGAGAAAGACTGACTGCCCCAGGACTTTTGTTCGCTCTGCTGAGGTTACCTGAACAGCAGTAGAACCAACCTGGAAAGTGGTGGTGAGAGGGTGGAGTGAAGAAGAATTAAATTCCATTATGTTGAATTGTAAGAGGCCCCAAACCAACCAACCAACCAAAATATTATATTTGCCGTATAAGAAAGAGTTACCACCATTACATATGCAAATAATTATTGTAATAAATGCTCTCAAAGAGACTAAAAACATCAGAAAGAATTAGTTTTTAAAAAGAGGTCAAGAATTCTATGGACAATTACTGATTTTATCCTGAAAGTTCTTGTTTCTCATTCTGTAAAAAGCATGCCTTAATCAGAATCTCACTAGATAATTTCCACACATTGGTGCCATCTGACTGATATAGAGCAAACTGCCTTCTCTACAATACTCTCCTATCTCCAACCCAACTAGAACTAAGTGTACACATCTTGTATCATCCACAGGACTCCATGAAGATAGAAAGCTTAGTTCTCTCTCTGGACTTACATTTGTTACAGTACCACAGGGGCACTTAGGAAGGCCAGCGTACAGTCTGGTTAGTCAAGAAAGGCAGCGAAGCTAACAGAGTGAGTGGCACTTACTTTGATAGAAACCTTGGTGTCTTTGTGAGCCAGCCTGAGCGCGTTGTGGAACACCTTCAGATCCTCTTCCAATGCCAAGGTGGCAGCGGGTAGCTTCTGCTGCTCGTGCTCTATGTGCTCAGCCAGTTTCCCGGGACAGTCTATGAAAATGAGCCTTTTGCTGCCTTTGAGGCCAGTCAGCAGCCGCTCGTGATACTTGGTGTACTCCCTGACCCAGGAGTTACAGTTATAGATATAAACTGCAGAGACGTTGTCATAAGCAAAGCCAGGAAAAACAACAAACCACTTGGAGAGAAAGTCCGTTTTAAAGCGATTGCTAGGCCCAGTATGGGTAAGGTCCACTACAATTTCATATGGCTTTGCATAATATGGCTTTAAAGTCAGCAAGACATGGTATATTAGCAAATCACCGTTGATTTGACCAGTTTTGAACCTAAAAAAAGATGACACACAAAAAAGGACACAGATTCTTAACAGAGTTCTGAATAGATACATAGATGCTACTAATCTATTTTATTACTTTATTTTCTGATTAGCTTTCTAGAGAAAACTAACAATAATACAAAAATTATACAAAGTCTGGATCCTTTTATTAATCCTAACCCAAGGATATGTTTGGATATGTTTTTATTGATTATCAAGAGAGAGGGAGAAAGGGAGGGAATGGGAGGGAGGGATAAAGGGTGAGAGTGAGAGAGAGAGAAACATCGACTGGTTGCCTCCTGTGTATGCCCCAACCAGGGATCAAAGCCACAACCTAGATGCATGGGATGATGCTCCAACCATCTGAGCCACCTGGCCAGGGCTGGGTCCTTTTTCTAAATCAGCTGTTCTTTAGACATTGAGAAATAATGCTGAAGTAAAACAGAAGGGACAAATCTCCAATTTGAAAACTCTGAGCTATGACAGTAACAACAAACTTGTCCATCACAGTCAATCAAGGAAGAAGGCAGTGGACTTTGGTAAGTGGCCTCCAGGACCACCAAACTTCCCAGGCGAACAGTCTGGGTGGGAATGACCCACTTGGAGCCCTCGAGAGAACTGAATAGCTTTGTGAATTCATTTATCCTATCTTGACCAGAGAGAATGTTTCAGTAGTGATCAAATGACTCAAATTAGGACAACCAGAGCCAAAGAGGCCCAATTAAGACACTGCAGTTTAAACTCTGGGAAATTTAGACTTATAAACATGGGGACACAGAGCCCTGGGAGTTGTTAGCTCATATCTTGAGATCTGAAGAAAAGCATGCCTAAACACTGAAGATACAGAGCAGAGAAATAAAGAAACTGGGGCCCTGGCATTTCATTTGAGTCCTAGATAAAGCCTCTCCTGGGATCAAATTTATCCCTGGACTATTCAGTTGTATGAACCAATAGTTCCATTTTTTTTTAATATTAAGCCAGCCATATTAGTCATATGTTGCTTATACTAAAAATAATGCTAAACAATGTAAGCAGCCAAGGTCAGGACCAACAGAAAGCCCTGAAGAACACAGTACTAGAATTTCAATCAAAACAACCTATATGAACTTTGGCCCAATGTTCCGTATTTGATGACTCTGGTAGTACTACTACAACCTAGGCTAAGATGAGTATCCTCACCTCAGAGCTTTTAATCTTGTTGGAAGTAAGATAAAAATGGGACAAGTTATATGATTTTGAAATAAAAGAGGCCAGCTGTTGTCTCTCAGTGGTTGAGCATCAATCTATGAACTAGGAGGTCACAGTTCGATTCCTGGTCAGGGCACATGCCAGGGTTTCAGGCTCAATCCCCAGTAGGGGCCGTGCAGGAGGCAGCTGATCAATATAATTCTCTCTCATCAATGATATTTCCAACTCTCTCCCTCTCCCTTCCTCTCTGAAATCAATAAAAATATATTTCAAAAATAAAAAAACATTTCAAGATCAAAGAAAAAGTATGAGGTAGTATATAATCACTTATCAAAGGAACTGCAGAGAAAAATAGTGCTATTAAGTTCAGAAGAGGGAGGGATCAATACAAACTGGGTAGTCAGTGAAAGCTCCTTAGAAGACACACCAGCTGACGTGGCTAGGAGGAACTTCAAACTCAACGAGAGGAGGGACTAGCAGACCTCATGGACAGAGGTACAGAGGAAAAGAGACAGGTAACTAGGAGTGCTGAGGTCAACCGTCAGCTAGTTTAGCTAGAATGGAGGATTCACACAGAGAAGGTCTAAGAGATAAAGCTGGAAAAATACATAATAGCTAAATTGTGAAGGGACCGAAACTGTTCACCTAAGGGGCTTAGGTTTTCTCCTAAGAGCTCAGTATTCCTCAGAGTGTCACACCAGCATGAGAATCAGCTGTGGTGCCTGATAAAAATGCAGGTTCTTGGTCCAAGCCCAGACCTACTAGTACATATAAATCTATGACATGGGGCCTGGCAGTTTTCATTGTTTTTAAAAAAACCCTCTCATCTAATGGTTATTTGCATGAACATTTCTGCAACATTGCTATAGGTGTTAAGGAGTTATTCTTTTTTAAAGAAAGGGGTGATATGATCAAAGGAAGTAATATACATATAAAGGCATCAGGGCTGGTAAAAAAGATATTGTACTACTCTAGACATGGCCTAATAAGGATTTAAAATACAGTCATGCACCACTTAACAATACAGGTAAACGTTCAATTTCATCGTTGTACAAACATCAGAGTGCACTTACACAAACCTAGATGGTATGGTGTAATACTGTAATTGTATGAGCTATATTTTTATATCATTGGCAGTGCTGTAGGTGTGTTTACACCAGCATCACCACAAACACGTGAGCAATGTGTTGTGCTATGATGTTACCATGGCTACTAGTGGCAATAGAAATTTATCAGCTCCATTATGTATTTTTATGGGATCACCATTGTACATGTGGCCTGTCATTATGTGGCTCAAAACTGTACTATGGTTATCATAAAAAAAAACTGATATAAGAATATAAAGGAAAAATCAACATTGTCTTAGGTCAGATCAGGGCTATAAGAAAGGACTTGAATTAAAAAGACTTGCTATAAAACAAGCCTCTGAGATTACAAAGAATGTTGCTATCATGAACAAAAACAGAGAGATCAGGAGGGGCAGCCACTTATGGGAGAAAAATGAGGTGATGAAAGGACATTCAGGGGGAAGGAGAGAGAGAGAAGGGGGGAGCAGAGAGAGAAAGGGAGACAGAGACAGAGGCTGTGTGTGTGTGTGTGTGTGTGTGTCTATACACTAAACCACACAAAAGCATGTTCTGTCCTATATAATCTAAATTTACTACGTACTTTCTCAAATCGTTGCAGTTCCATAATTTGAGATGTGGGTTATGTATATCATTGTTTCTATTATTTGACCAATACCTCAGGTCTCCAAACTCATTTATCAAATCAATCTGTGCATACAAATAAAATTTTCAGAGGTGATTTTAATGCTGCAGGGAAAATGCCATTTCATCTTCTTTTGAATGATACTAATATGTCATCCAAAAGCATATAAAGCAGGCATATATAATGAGCATAAGGTCAAAAGGCATTAAGAGAAAAACCCTCCCTGCCCTGGAGGCGGGATTTGTTCCACAAAGCCTCCTGTCATGCCAGTGGCCAACTAGACAAGTTAGAGATTCTGGTGTTTTTTTCCCCTGTGACATGTGCTCTAGTTGCGGAGAAAAGGAAATGTGTCATCATCTGTGGTTTGGTTCGAAAAGCGGAGAGCTAGCTGTACATGCCCTTTTTTGCTGCAGATTTACTTGAACATTCCTATTTCTCCAAGTCTGTTCTGCTTTATATCACTGCAAGCTGTGCGTAAAGACAAGAAAAGAAGTGGCTTGTTAAAATAAGGTTATAATCAGATTTTGACCAACCATTTTGCAAGGTAGGTAATATATATGGCTTTTCTTATGCCTTTTACTTACAACTTTGTACAGATTCGTGTTTGAGGAAGTGCTTCAAATAGTACCTACGACTCTTACTAACAAAGTAGAATCATAAGTGATGGAAAATGTATGCTTTTTGTTCTGTCCTGTTAGGTAAAACTTAAGTAGAAATGAGAAAGATTTACTATCAATATAGAGTTTTAAATTAGAACTAGGTAGGATCTGAGTTTAAATTCTACAGTCAATTAGAAAGTTTGGTTATGAAAAAAAGTTTAAAAAATAAATTTATTATTATTAATGCTTAGGCATTAAACATGTTATTGAAAATGACCAGAGATTAAAAACACACACAGACACTTCTGATAACATAACCTGGCCTCATTGGTTTAAATTAGGGATATAGAGACAGTCCTCTATTCTTGGGAACTTGTAAGGATAAGAGAAAGTCTCATTTTGTTAACAGTTTGTTTATTTGGGGATGACAGCACATCTGGCTGAAGACAATCAACAGCGGGCCCATTATCCATCCCGTGGTAAGCATTGTTAAATGTGTGCGAATGCTAGGATGCGTACTACACTGTTAACAAACTAATGTGACAATAACAACCCACTTTAAATTATTTTACCATCTATGCAGATGGCCAGTCTAGTATAAAAGGATGGAAATTGCTTGCTAACCCAATTTAAAGTATTTCTCTGTGAAAGAATCATAAAGAAGGCAAAGATTTATGCCATTCAACTTAAAAATGGAAGCTGAACACTACGTAGAAGTCAATGCACCGTATCTTTCACTGTTTATTAAAGGTCATAATCCAAAAAGCAATCTTAATTCTGGAGCACACAATAAAAGCTTTTTTCCTCCCTACGATTAATAGGTGATATTATTTCATAGGTTAATTTCCAGTTAGCATCACTTATTATAAACTACTTCTTATACACTATTTCTTATAAAACTGTGAAACTGACTAGCAGTAGCACCTATGTTGCTTGGGAGTTGGGTCAGAAATGAAGAATTTCAGGTCCCTCCTAGATCTACGGAATCAAAGCTGATTCAAAAAGGAGAATAATCTAGTTTTTTTTCTAGTTCCCTTAAATGATTACTAAGAATAAAAAATCTTATAAAAGTAGCTCCAACAAATTGGAATATTATTATAAAAGAGATAGTTCAATAATGGTGGTAAGTCTTTCTGGCTTACCAGTCCCTGAACAGATATACCAGTTCTATTTAAATCACCAATTCTATGGTGGATAATGAGAATTAGAACAGTCTTATCCCCTTTTTGTACTGGCTTCCAGGGAGCTCAGAGCCAAAACTGAAATGCAAGCTTTTTATTTATATGTTGAGATGCTACCATCTGCCTTGACTTCCCACTTCAGTCTAAAATCCCATGATCCTGAGGCTCTACTTCTATTTTACTGTATACTTTATTTCAAAAATTATGTCAAAATATTCACAGGAAAAAGTGCTAGGCATAAATAATATAAAAAAGTCAGTAACTTTTGTTAAACCTTTGAGATTATTCAGTAGAGTTCTGCCTCTTTTTCTTTGTAATGCCAGATTTTCAGGCTGAGAAAACAGGCATGCCGCCTTTGGCCTTTGCTTTCGGAAAGCCACAGTCAGTCAGGAAATACAGAGGTGAAAAGAGAGAACCATCACCATAAAATTGCTTTCACAAATCCTGGGGATATATTTCTAAGTACCAGCTTTATTCTAAGCTTCAAGATAAATACCCAAGAAGGAAAAATTAAAAAATACCCACCCTGAATTCCTATTTGAAGTTCATTTTCTTTTGGTTGCTACCACATTTCCCCTTTCCTGACCAGGAAAAAAAAAGCTACTTTCATGCATGAAGCAAAATGCCTAAAGCCACATTTCTCCTTTACTATAAAGACTTATGACACATATGTTAGAAGGTGGGGAGTTTCTGTAAAAAAGGATCCTTAAATGGGGGAGAGGGGGAGGAATCAAAAAAAGCAGAAGTATATGACTCAAAGCTGAAGTCTAGCATGCTTAAGAGGGAGAACACAATATAAAACCATGGCATTCACTTAAAAGAATAACAGAAATTAAAACTGTTTCTTTATGTATAGCCTAATAGAAAAAAAACGGTTAAGAAGGAATTGCAAATGTCAGGCATGGGCTTGCAGCTTACTTGTAACATATCAGCTGTCTTATCTTTTAATACAATTACCAAAATCAGAAACCGTTAACTCTTTTACAAATTCTCAAATTATATTTCTATCCCCAACAGGTTACTGGCATTATCACGGACATGAAACACACAGGTCATTACCTGCATCTTGCCTTTCTAATGACAACAGTTTTTTCTTTGTCTTCTGGAACAAGAACAAACTATACCCATCTGGGGGCTAACAATACTACTGTCTGGGATCCAGATATTCAAAATAAGACAGGCAGAAACCAAAACGAAAACAGTAACACAAACTCTGCAACTCAAGTAGATAAAAGGAGCAATTCTACAAACATGCCTGAAATAGCAGCATCGCCTCACATCACATCTTTCACCCCTAAATCTGAACTGGAGCTTTATACACCTTCGGTTGCTAGGAACAGTGCTCCGACATTACAGAGCATCGAAAACACAAGCAAAAGTCACAGTGAAATTTTCAAAAAAGAAGCCTGTGAGGAAAACAACAACAAAATGGCTATGCTAGTTTGCTTAATTATAATTGCAGTGCTCTTTCTTATCTGCACCCTTCTATTTCTATCCACAGTGATTCTGGCAAACAAACTCTCATATCTCAGGCGATCAAAACAGGTAGGCAAGCGCCAGCCTCGAAGCAATGGCGATTTTCTGGCAAGCAGCGGTCTGTGGCCTGCTGAATCAGACACTTGGAACAGAGCAAAACAGCTCACAGGGCCCAACCTAATGATGCAATCTGCTGGAGTGCTCACAGCTACAAGGGAAAAAAAAGATGAAGAAGGAACTGGAAAACTCACTAACTAACAGATGCTTTAGTGAAGAAAAATGCAGAGTAGCAATGGGAAACGTTAGGAAGCAAAAATGAAGTCAGTTTGATATTTAATGTCAACATGTTGGTCTGATGATCTAAAATTTTACATGGCAGGCCTTGCAATTTAGAATTAAGCAGGTGAGAAGGGGAGACGTATGCCTGCTTACTTAATTACTTAAACGGTGTACTTTTGTCCTGGCACTGAATATTTTAAAAAGCAAATAATAAAACAACCAAAAATGTAAGGAAGATTTTAAAGACAAATTGAAGAAACTGACTAATAGAAATAGAAATTGACAATTAAATATTTCTTGTTCAGCAATAGTAGTTAGATGATCTTTGAAAATAAGTAAACTTTTGAATAGTTTTACTGTGTCCTTAGAGGCAAATATATGCTTCAACATCTAACAGAATTCAAATTTCTAACTGTATAGTTTAATGGTACTTTCCTTTGCTGAATGTGACAAAAATCCATACCAGCTCTTAAATCAGCACAGCTAATTTTATGCTAGATGTTTTCATCTTTATATATGACAAACATAAGAAAATGTTTTTCTACTATAAATATTTAATTAAAACTTTTAATTTTGTATAATAAATTAAGACTTTGTTAGAATAAAACTGACTACGTATATTTGCATTCACTTTACTATCTGAGAGAACACACGTAAAGCACAACTGAAACAGATGAGATTATGGCCACAACAGAAGACTACCTGTAAATGTAAAGCATATCTAACTGTTTAAGTGTAACATACCTCTATTGTATAAATATTGTCCTTTGGATTATTTGTAGCAAATATCCAAAAGTTGATTTTTCAACTTCAAGGATGCCAAGTGGCCTAATAAAGGACCAATTTCATTTTTTTACTATCAATGGGATATGAGCAATGAAAAGGTGTGTGTGTGTGTGTGTGTGTGTGTGTGTGTGTGAGAATTTGGAAATAGGCTACTTTAGGTAAATATTTAGCCTTTAAAAAAGTATATTTTTATTTATTTTTTGAGAGAGAGAGGAAGGGAAGGGAGAGAGAGAAACATCAACGTAAGAGAGAAACACCAATCAGTTTTCTCCTGTACACACCCCGACCAGGGACCAAACCCAAAATGGGCATCTAACCTGACTGGGAATTAAACTGGCAACCTTTTGGTGCACAAGACGACGCTCAACCAATTGGGCCACACTGGCCAGGGCATGTTTAACATTTTAAGAAACTACATTCAAGTAAAATAATGACTTACATTTAAGTAAAGACTTTAATCTTCAATTAAACATATTACAAAAAGTTGGTTTGAGAGACTTCCCAACTATTTACTGAACTTGACACAGCATATTAATTAAATGCCAGGCCACATTTTAAAAATCACATTCCTTATTGATCATTTATTTTGGACAATATGCTAGCCATTTAGGAAAATATTTTATATATTTTGTATAACCACAATCTTACTCTCCTTTCTAGGCTGACGATTCTTATCCTGGTTGTGTATCAGAATCACCTGGAGTTTAAAAAAACTCACCAATGCCTTATTCCTACCCTCTCCTTCTGATTCAATTGGAATGGGGTGAGCTACAGGCATTGGTAATTTTTGCATAACTCCCTAGATAATACTGCTCTTGGTTAAATTCAGATCTTACAAGTTCTATGGTGCCAATGATCTAGGTTACATCTTAAAATGAAAGGGGAAAATAGAGCATTGATTTTATCAATGTATTACCATTTGTCATAAAGTTCATTCCCTAAATAACAAATCATATCTATATTATTCCAGATGAATCTAAATGTCAACAAAGTCCAAAGGAAAGCAGAGAATACTCATGCCAAGCATGGTGACAGGAAGGAGGCTGAATTTTGAGGGGTAAAAGGAACCAGACTGAAATGAAACTAGGCAGAGCTCTGGTTTTGTACAAATTAAAAATTTGAGATTATGTACTGGAATACATACTGATACCACAAAGCACTCCTTGAATCAAGTATCATATATAAATACTTGTAAAGGGATCAACCGAAGGACTTGTATGCATGCATATAAGCATAACCAATGGACATAAGACACTGGGGGGTAGGGGAGGCCAGGGGATTGTCAAGGATGGGAGAAAAAAAAAAGGACACATATGTAATACCCTTTGTAATACTTTAAGTAATAAAACAATAAAAAAAACAAAACAAAAAAACAACAAAAAATATTTGTAGGAAATTTAAATAATTTACTGTCTTTTTAAAAATAAGAAATTAGCTAGGCAACCAACATTCAATATACAGGTCAAAAATTTTCTCACAATACAAGAAAGCTTCTACTACAGGATTAAAATTCATTATTCCTACCTTGGCTATTAAACTTGTATCCTCAGAATGATACCATCCAATGATAGCTTATGAACAAACAGAACTAGTTCTTTCCAAACTTGGCAATGTTTAAAAGTGAGAAGTTATGTTTTGAGTTCAAATGTTAAAAGTTATTTCTGAACAAAGACACTTTTGTTTTCTATCCCTGTGTATTATGATCCACACACTTAATTTAGGGATTTTAAAATAGTGAATCAAAAGTTTATAGCATTTTTATTATATTCTTCTCTGTAGTAGGACCCCTCAAACATTTTTCTGTACAAAGTAGTAAGTTCTTTGCAATTGAGAACTGGGTCTTAATAAAAATGTGTTCCTCTGCAGTGACCAGAGGAAAGCAGGGCACGGTTTAACAATTACTGTTTGTTTCTACTGTAACACATGCTATGGTAGGCACTTTACATTTATTTAATCCCATAATAAATTAGAAATTATGATCTCCATTTTTCAGATGAGGAAACAGGGTAGAAGGTGACCTGGCCAGAGAAATTTTTATTGAGACTGACTCCCACTTTTTTCAATATACTTTGCTCAGCTAACTTATTTAAAAAGTGATTCTGAATTTATTTTTCCATGGAGAAGTACCTACTTTGTAGGTAATCAAAGAGTTGTGGACTTGAACTCAAATATCATTTAATTGCTCTAACTGGTTTTGGTCCGTGGTTAGAGCATTGGCCCTGGAACCGAAGGGTCATGGGTTTGATTCCTGGTCAAGGGCAGGTACTTGGGTTGCAGGTTTGCTCCCGGGCCCTGGTCAGGGTGCCTGCAGGAAGCAACCAATCGATGTGTCTCTCTCATATTGATGTTTTTCTCTCTCTCTGTCCCCCCTCCATTCCACTCTCTCTAAAAAATCTCTCAAAAAAATAATTTTGGGTGAGGATTTAAAAAAATCATTTGGTAAAATATTTGGTCAAAAAATCCGAATTAGGGAGAAACCAAGATGGTGGCATAGGTA
>NW_006291007.1:2866458-2869044 GCF_000327345.1 Myotis davidii
TACAGAGAAACCAGAGTATACTGGTGAATATAATAGAACCAGGGGCATAGAAAGGGAGTGGACTGACAATTCTTTCGGGGAAAGGGGTGTAGAGGTGCAGGAAGAGACTGGACAAACATTGTACACCTATGGATGAGGACAGTGGGAGGGGTAAGGGCCGAGGGTGGGGTGGGAACTGGGTGGAGGAGAGTTATGGGGGGAAAAAAGAGGAACCACTGTAATAATCTGAACAATAAAGATTTAATTTAAAAAAAATAATAAAAATAATAAAAATGTGGGAACTGGGTGGAGGAGAGATATGGGGGGAAAAAAGAGGAACCACTGTAATAATCTGAACAATAAAAATTTAATTTAAAAAAAATAATAAAAATAATAAAAATGTATACATACTTTGAAAAAAACAACAACCGAATTATACTTTTACCTGGGCTTTGCCTAAATTATGTATGAGGAAGTAATATTAACATTATTGCTACCTAATGCGAGACATTTGTACATGCTATGTTATCTTATTTAATCCTCACAACAACTCAGGAAGAGAAATATTCCTCCAGAGGAGGAAGTGGTGATTCAGAAGTGCAGTCACTTGCCTAAGGTCATACAAGTAAACAGAATTCATCATTCACATCTTACAAAAGAAATCTCACTGTGGGTGATAACCCAACTGGCAGTTTTTCCTTAGAACATACAATTTGCTCTCCAAAGCTCTATTCTAAATATTTAAATTATAGAATCACAGTACTAGAGAGCCTCAAGTGTTTACTTAGGAACATTAATTAAAAGCACTCAAATCATGTAGCTCCAAAATGGGTTTTAAAATAAGTTCTGTTAAAGTAGTGTATTTCTTAGTCATTTTGTGGCTTATTGCACTTCCGGAACCAACTACTGACAAACTTCCTCTTTTTCTACAGACACCATTTCAGTTTGCTGGAGGACCATTTTTAATCTAAATGGAACCACCCCTTTTGCTTTCTTAGCCAAATCACCAAAATGTCCAGTTAGAACAAGAATTTAGCATCCTGCAAAAGAAGTTAACAGCTGAGGTAAGAAAAATTTCACACAGGCAATTTGGTTTGATCTTTGTTTTATTTAAATCTTATTTTTAAAACTAAAATGACAGTAGTGTTTTAAACGTAAACTGCTAGTCTAAAGACGTCTATAATAGGTTTTGTGATTTTGTTGTGTGGAATTAAAAACTATTGAGTGTTGAACTTGCCTTGAAGAAAAAATTTCACCTAGGTTTGCATAATATAAAATTTCACCTAGGTTTTGCTAACCTTAGTTCCATAGTTAAAAGAAAAACTATATCCAAGACAGATAAAGCTAACAGCTAGAAATAAAACTAGGATCCACAGGATATGACTGAATTTACAGCCCCAAAATAAGTTAAAAATTCTGATTTGCTTTTTATAAAATTTTCCTGTATATAATGTAACCCATAGATTAAAATTATTTTTATTTTTTAATCCCCTTTAGTTTCCATAGTCACCTTCACTTAATTTGTAAAGCCAATGAAATATAGATGAGGTACTTGATTATCATTATAATATATGCCTTATTTTTTATACAAATAGAACTTATATTTAAGAATGATAACATGAAAATATTACATTAAAATGATGACATGAAAATATTTTTAAAGTTCACTAAGACAAAACTGTTATGATAAAATATATCATCTACATATTTATGTCATATTATCTGAGGCTTTAGTAAACAGTGCAAAACAGATACAGAAAAAACACTCACAGAATAAACAATAGAAAATTGCTAATATGCATTAAAGATGACTACTCTATGAGTAAACTGGGAAGTTGAAGTGAATATCCTCAAAAATAAAAATTGCAAAGAGTTTACATAGACTTACAATATCATAAATAAATTCATAATCAATAATATCCTATATCAGCATTTCATAAATACTTATGGCTTACACTTAAAGAAGTCCACTTTAGATTTCTTCTACATAACTACTACAAAAGTTAGAAAATAAAGATTTTAATCTCTTTTTTAGACAACACTTGTGCAAATATTTTTAAAGGGCCAGTCCTAAATTTAGAGTTTAATAGTACTTGTGTTTTTCAACTAATTCCAATACAATTCTATTTAGAAGAAAATTTTGAATTCTGAGTAAGTTTAAATGTTAAATATAAATCTGATCCTTTTCAATGTCTAATTTTTAAAAATCATGTCAAATATGACAGCTTATATATGTAATCATTCGAAACTACCATATCTATTTTTAGTAGCTCTTTTCCTGCCCTTTATACAAGGCTACCTCCATAAGTTACTTACATACCTATTCCCAGAGAGCTCACATCTCATTTCTTCATAAAGCATTTATTTCATAATTTTACTATGAAAGGCAGTGCAGCATAGAAGGAAAGGGCTCCAGTATAAGACTGATATGGTTTCTGTATTAGTGCCACTATTCAGAGCTGTGACACTTTGGCAAATTACCCAACTTCTCTGCTGTCTCAGTATCTTTATCTGGAAGATAACACTACATTGCTCAGTAAAATAGGAAAGTGCTAGCATTTAGTGGGTACTCAGTAAATGGTAGATATTATTATTATTATTATTATT
>NW_006291007.1:2869160-2870659 GCF_000327345.1 Myotis davidii
CCAAGGTACATGCCCTTGACCGGAATCGAACCTGGGACCTTTCAGTCCGCAGGCCGACGCTCCATCTACTGAGCCAAACCGGTTTCGGCGGTAGATATTACTATTGATAAAAGATGGTCATCAAATACCTATCATAGTGCAAGGTTCATTTCCCTTTCTACTCTTCCTCAAGATATAGATTTGTTGTTTTATTCCTATTATGGTTTCATAACCTCACCAGTTGAAGTTACACTACTACTAATCTTAAACTATTTTATCTATATTGTTAACTTATTATCAAAGTAACTAAAACTCAGATACTATTTTTGAGACTGTTCACTTACACTTGCCTTTCTGTCTAGGATATGCTCTTCAAATCTGATTCCCTTGAAAAGACAATGACATATTTCTTACATGTTCAACTTAACAGCATTAATTTTAAATGCTGGACCCTTTATATACTTACGTATTATACTTTTTAGTGTATGTCTAATATATGGGAACTCCTTCTTTACTATAACTGCACTTTAAAATGCTTAGTTAAGCCTTGTCTCTGAACTAAAAAAAGCCACAGTTTCTTCACAATTATACCACTATTTCTTTTTTAAAGTCCTGCTCACGCTTTTCTGAACTATTCTAAATTGTGTAGAATTCTATCACAGATTCAAGCATCCTGACATAGCATATGCTAGGAGGGTAGACAACTAATTGAAGCATGGGAAATAGAATTTGGTTTTAATATTATCATAGAATAATAGACTCTGTTTTTAACCTATATATATATAAAAGCCTAAGCGACTGGCCAACCAGCTGACTGCTCGACCGGTAGCTATGATGCGCACTGACCACCAGGGGGCAGTTGCTAAATGCAGGAGCGGAAACCACAGGCATGGAAACATGGAACAGACTGATGAATCTCAGAGGGAAGGGGGTAGGAGAGAGGGCAGGAAGAGATTAATAAAAAATTTTATATGCATACTAGACGCCCAGGGCACAGATTTGCACCCTCTCACAATTCAGGACCCCTTGGGGGATGTCAGAGAGCCGGTTTTGGCCTGATTCCCGCAGGCCAGGTCAAGGGACCCCACCAGTGCACGAATCCATGCACTGGGCCTCTAGTATTATCATAAGGCTTAAATGATGAGTGAAAAATATCAGATACTGAAGGTACTATGATCTTCTTACTGATAAAAGAGGCATGGTCCTATAAAAATTGATCTTACAAACTAAACTGGGTTTTTAAGTCTGATTCCTGTTTGGGCTCTTTCCTTTCCTAATGCCCCCTTTTTTTAACTAATTGAAAAGAGGAACCATGTATGTTATTTAAAAAAATTTCAAGCAAAGTCACAAAAGAGAGAGCATTTTTGGCTGAAGACAATTCATGGCCTGTTTTTCTGTTGCTTCAAATGGCATTTTTAAAAAACTAAACGGAAACTTTGAAGAATAACATCTGTTGATGAGGCCTTTTCTTGGCAGGTGGGTGGAAATCTGTAAGAATAGCAGATAGGAAATGACAACAA
>NW_006291007.1:2871099-2871708 GCF_000327345.1 Myotis davidii
AAAAACATTTTTTAAAAACTTATTTTTAAAAAGCCTTTAGTAAAATGGATAAAATGCTGAATTTAATAACTTGGATTTCATTTTCTTTGCTTACATTCTGGTATAAGTATAAATGAATAGTGAAAAAGTTAAATGGAAGGAAACCAACTGTATTGGGCTCCTAAAATACATGGCAACCTCTTGCAAAAGAATCAAAATATAAAAACAATGCAGTTTAGGGTAGCAAGAGAAAGAGCATATGCTTTGAAATCAGATGATCTCGGGTACAAATTGCCAGTCTGCACCATTAGTGATATAACATTGGGCAAATTGCTTAACACATTTGAATTTGTTTCTTTATCTGTAAATCAAGGATTTTTCTATCTTCTACATAGTTATTTAAAGGTTAAATGACATAAAGTATGTAAAACACCCGAGATAGTACAGCACATAGTATGTTCTAGATAAGCATTTTTATTTGTTTCTGTCTGCATTCTTCAAGGTTCTTTATAATCTTGTTTGAGGGAGTGAGGATAATAAAAAGAAAATGTGAAAAGGTAATAAAAAATAAACACAATTATTTAAGAAATTAGAAGTATAAGTGAATTTAATACATGAAGAATTATTTAA
>NW_006291007.1:2871937-2919325 GCF_000327345.1 Myotis davidii
AGCGGTGTGCAGGAGAGAGTTTAAAGAAGAAATATTTTAAATTTTAGGCTGGAATGTTTGAGAGAAAATAAAAGAGACTGTACAGGAAAAAAAATCATTCTTTTCTATGAAAATAGGACAATTTGTCATCATTGTGTACCAAGTAATAGGGGAGTAAGTAATGAAAACTACTCAAACACACTGAAATCTACTTATTTGCACAAGTTGAGGGAGCTCCTCTTCTCCCTTTATTGTACCTTGTACAGAACATCAAATCCCTCTCAGATTGGCCTACGAATCAAGAAAAACCATGGTTTCTAATCATATTTACTGGGATCTAAAACACTGAGACTTTTTCCCCCCTAAGGTAAAAAAATAACTGAATAGTTACCACTGTGATTAATGAGTGTGTGAAACACGAATATTACACACAGAACATAGTCTTACTATAACTCCTCACTTTAGAGATAAGACAATTGAGAACAGGACAGATTAAGTGACTAATTCTCATGGATGTTCCCCCAGATGTAATATTTTATTTGCTTAATTACATATCTTTCAAGATTCAGTTCAAGTTTTACTTCTCTGAGAAACCTTCCCTAAAGCCTTCCCAGGCTAGATTGGTTCCTTTGTGTATCTCCTGCATACCTTTATGAGAAAACTCATCAAATTATTGTAATTATTTATTACTTGTTTGTTTCTACAACTAAAATCGTTCCCCTAACCTTCCTTCTAAACCTAGAAGGGGGCCTGACAAAAAGATGATGTTTATCAATAAATGAATGAAAGCAGCAGCACAACTCCTTTACCAACTGTGTAAAACTGACTCATCCAGATTCAAAGCTCACTTTGGGATTTTGAGCCATGGACTCTGAGCTGAATCCTTTAAAAATATGAGGTGCTAACATAAAATTTATAATGCTAAACAATGATAATGTTGCAAAGATTACTCATAAAATAGACTCTGTGCATAAGAAACGTACACAGGTATTACCATTAAAACAGAGAAGTTGGGAGAGTCAGTGTTGAGATGAAGAGGTATTCTGTTGTAAATGTTGAATTTGCTGATAGTGGGATGCATACATGGAAATGTCCACCAACAAGTCACCCAAATGGAACTAGAATGAAGGAGGTTTGGGTTGGATGTGCATGTTTGGGAGTTTTGGCATAAAGGACAGAGCTGAAATCTTATAGACTCAGGAACAAAGAAAAGTAGATAACATGAGGACTAACTATCAAGTGCCAATATTTAGGAGACAAGAGAAAAACAGGAGCTAGTGAGATAAACACAAAAGGAAGACTACTATAAAGAGCTCTTTGAATAGCAGTGAAGGAATAGTTAGTTAAGATAAATATAGTCAAAGAGGGGAAAAAAGAAAGAGAAAGAAAAGATCTTTGGATAAAATAATAGATGGTTTCTGGTACCCTTCAAGGCATCAGAATCAATGTACTTCAAGTCACAAAGAAAGAGAAAATAAGGAGTACATGGAACCGGCATACAGAGCTTATGTATTTGAGAAGTTTGTGAAATGAAGGATTGTAACGTAATGAAGCAGGGCCACGTACAGATCTTATGAAACAATTAAGAGAAAACACTGGTTGTAAGATCCAAATGTTGTATGGTAAATTAGAGTATATTCAAGAGTTGTTTACACTAGCCTTTAGTGTATCAAGTCTAAATTAGGAATAATAAATACTTATCAGGTACCTAACTACTTTATGCCAGACTTCAAATGCGACCTAATTGTCTGTCTTTTTTCTTTTCATTATAAAACCAGTGGTAAAAAGGAAACATTCTGAAATGGATCCCAAGTATTTCATCTTAATTTTGTTTTGTGGATACCTGAACAATACATTTTCCTCAGAGACAAATGCAAATGCAACAGAGTCACAACCACAGTCTGCTTTACTTACATCACCAATGCCATATGTCTTGGCTAATTCTCAAAACACAACAGGGAACCCTTTGGGTCAATCAACACAACTCAACGACATTTCCTCTGGACCATCAACTGCCAAAGTTGCTGCTGGACAACCAACAACAGCAGTTGCTGTTGGAAAACCAGCAGCACATACTACTGCTGGACAACCATTTACCTATAACATCACCAGACAACCATCACCCACGGCCAACACCATCTCCAAACAAACAGCACAACCTGTGTTCACCTCTGGCAGACAACTACCAACATCTGCCCATACTTCTATCAGACAATCGCCACCATTTGTCTATCAATCCACTCAACGACCATCAACTGTTCACACCTCTTCTGGAAAACCAGTACCACCGACTATTCAAAATCTATCCATACAACCAACACCAGCTGTCAAAAGTTCACCTAGGTTTACACCAGGATTCATCACAAAAGATACTGGTAACACACAAATGCCACATAAAAGCAATTCTAGTTCAACAGCTGCCATAATAGTTGGTGTAATTCTGGTTTCTATGTTGGTAGCGATTATCATGATTGTGCTATGCAAATGCTTTAGAAAACCAGTTTTAAATGACCAAAATTGGGCAGGCAGATCTCCATTCGCTGATGGTGAAACCCCTGATATATGTTTGGATAACATCAGAGAGAATGAAGTATCCACAAAACGCAAATCAATTATTTCACTTATGGCCTGGAAACCAGGCAAAAGCACACTTTTAGCAGATGACTTAGAAATTAAGTTGTTTGAATCAAGTGAAAACATTGATGATTCCAACAACCTCAAAACAGAGAAAATAAAAGATCAAGGAAATGGTACATCTGAGGATAGTGCTGGTGGATCAACAATTGGCACTGCCGTTTCTTCAGATGACGCAGATCTGCCTCCTCCACCTCCCCTTCTTGATTTGGAAGGACAGGAGAGTAACACACCTGACGAACCCACAATGACAACGACAACGGTATCTCCTCTTCCAAATGATTCCACCAATCTCCCACCATCTCTGGACTGTCTCAGTCAAGTCTGTGAAGATCATAATTCTGAGTACGAACAGTCACTTCCGCCTCCCCTTGACTCACCTAACTTGAACCTGCCACCAGATCTGATGAAAACCCTTGAAGATTCCAACAATGAGATCCAATGTCAGGAGTTATGTATTCTTCCTAACTCTGAGCAAGATCTCAATGAATCCCTGCCACCCCCACCTGCAGAACTGTTATAAACATCACAGCTTGCTTATTAGCTGATTTTTCATCCTTTTCAAAGGACTCTCTATCTTTTGTTTTTCTTCATGTGATGAAAGATATTAAGTGGCAACTGATAGCCAATTTTGATTTTTATTCAGGAACTACTTAAAATCTGCCCAAAGCCCATGTGCATAGGTAAAGCTTAATTTTTTTTTTTAATATATAACAGTGATCTATTGACTGGCTATAGCCTCTAACTTTAATGTAGAGTATATTTTACATATGTGGATGGTATATGTGTCAATAACTTAACCATTTTGGAAATGAATAACCTATGTATACTTGGTATCACCCAATAGTTCCCCCCTCCCAAAAGCTGTGTATCAAGTTACCTTGAATAAATAAAATTTTATTTTTCCATTTCAAAGTTGTAAACAAAGCTCCAAATTTTAAATTAATACCTCTAGTATTAAAATAAATATTCTAAGTTCATGGGGATGAGTGATTAAAATGCATGTTTAAAAATGGAGAAATTTCCTTTTAGCTCTCATTGGAAATAGTAAAGCAAACACACTAAAATATCAAATTTGGGGGTTGGGGAAATTTACTCAGGAAAAAATGGGCATGTACCATAAAATGTAGACATTTTCCTACCTTATTGGGGGAGCACAAATTTTGAAACTAGCCTCTTTATATGCCTGAAGAACTCTAACAAAATGAAATTTTACAAAGAAAACAAAAACACTTCTATGGCTTCCTTTCAAATTTGTATGATTTTCCCAAGAAAAACATATTGTATCGAAATACAGATGGTTCTCAACTTTCATAAAATTCATACTTGACATTTAAGCACCATACATTTAAACTCTTTAACCATCTTTCTTATGCAGAATTTCTTTTTATCAATTACCAGACAAGTGATAAACCTGAGTTATCAGAGTACGAATGAACCCAATCTTTGTCAAAGCTGGAGTGTGTTCAGGGCCTACCCTTATGCAGATGTCAGCCAGGGCCCGCAATAGCGCTCCGTTGCCCAACAAGCATATATTCACTCTCCTTACCTCCCCCTTCCTGGGGGAAACAGTCACTTAGAATGAAGTGTGGTGACCTTATTGGTAGTTTAATGTTGGAACCTCTCATAGTTCTGGGATTTTTCTGAACAAAAATAGAATTTATTGTAGCATGGTGTTCAAGAAACTAAGTTCCATATCTAATAAAAACTAGCAGGCTTTTGGACACTGAAATTTTACATACAATGTTTCTCTTTAAATCTTTTAAGCCATCCCTCATTGACCATTAAAATATTTTATTTGCAGCCCTAACCGGTTTGGCTCAGTGGATAGAGCATCAGCCTGCAGACCGAAAGGTCCCAGGTTCAATTTCAGTCAAGGGCATGTACCTTGGTTGCGGGCACATCCCCAACAGGGAGTGTGCAGGAGGCAGCTGGTCGATGTTTCTCTCTCATCAATGTTTCTAACTCTCTATCCCTCTCCCTCCCTCTCGGTAAAAAAATCAATAAAATATATTTAAAAAAATATTTTATCTGCAGAAACACTTCCTTGAGCTGCTTACTTTTCCTGAATAAGTATGCTGTTTGCTGTCATACTACATTGGTTCTCTCTGTCTTCCACATTAAAAATTTTCTTTCATGAGTTTTTCAAACTTTGAACTTTTAAGGTTAATTTGCCCAGTAGTAATCAGGAGTTTGATAATTTCCCATTTTTCTTTTGAATTTTAAGTAATCTAGTTATGGTAAATAAGACATGTTTTTATACTAATTAAGACTTTAACTTGCCTTAAAATCATCATAATCTTTCTCATTTTACATATAAGATTGTTACCTATCAGGGTCTTTCTTTTTTATCACCTTCTTTCCTGACCTCCTGAAGGATGAGTATTGGGAAATATAAGGAAATACCAACTCTCATAAATAAATTAAAAACTGATGATCTGGTCATAGTCTTGTCTGATTTCTTCAAATACTACAGGCAACTTTTCTCCTTTTGTCCTTTATACAATAAAATAGACTACTGCTAGCAGGTGGTTTTGTTGTTGATTTTTTGTTTTGTTTTGTGTTTTAAGAAAGTCTCTGAGGGGGGAAATAATTCCCATTTACTGCATGCAATTTTCCCCTACTGAGGTAGGTGGAAGCTGAGCAGCCCAACAGTGGCAATTCTTGCTTAATCAACAGAAAGATATGCAAACCAATAAAAGAAATAAAGAATAGAAGAAAATGTTGGGCCAAAGAAAAACTTACTGAAAAGATTAAAGTACCAGGACCCAGAAGAGAAAGTTTATTTCATGAATATGGTAAAACAACAAGGCATAGGGTAATTAAAAGCAGACTGAACTACCTATATACAGCATACCATAGTGCTCTTACCATATCAGCATTAAATAGATTCAGAAACAACCCAGATGACCATCTAGTTCAACCCCTTTTATTTGTTAATTGCTGAGAAAACACACCCAGAGAGAGTAAGTGACTTGTTTAGAAGTGGTATTAAAAGCTGAGTTTGTTCAGCATCCTTTTCGCTAATAGAAGACCAAAGAGTGCCTACTTCATGCACTGCAACAAACATATATTAAATATGTATTTCATTCAGTGTTGGTGGCGGGGATACAACGAAATAAAAGACGGTGACCTGTACTTGTTGTTACCTCGTTCTGATAAAAACGTTAAGTAGCAAAGTATTTGGACACCAGCATTAAAACAGTGTGATACTGGCACATGACTGGACACAGATCAATGGAACAGATCTAAAAATAGATTCCAATCTCAAATCAGTGAGGAAAAATATTGAAACAGTTGGATATGTATTTGGAAAAAAAATAAAATTGTATCTATAAGTCACACTACATTGGAATAAACACCAAATAGACCAGAGATCTAAATATAAAAAATGAAATTATGTAAGTAATAGGTGAAAATATCAGTATATTCTTTTATACAGTATGTCCTCGGGTTACGTCAGAGATCCGTTCCTATGGCGCGATGTAGTTGGAACCCACCTACATAAGCACCTATATCACTCACATGGAGCACATACACAGCAGTAATGAAGTGAAACAGTGAAAAACATTTAAAAGAAAGATAACAATTCCTGACTTTTATTTGTGGTAAATAAATAATAAAAACCAAAGCACATATGTACATACGACAAAATGACTGAACTTTTTTTTAAATAAATAAATGGGAGATGGCAATGAAACGACATACGTGAGTCGTAACCCGAAGACTTGTTTGTAATTTGGAAATGAGAATAACCTTCCTAGCTGACACTCAAAATCAAGAAGCAAAAAAAAGAAAAGAAAAATCCAATTATAGAAAACTTTTAAATGGCAAGAACAAACATAAAAAATCACCATAGTAAATTCAAAAGACAAATGGCAAACTGAAAAAAAAAATCACAATCTAAATTAAGTCAAAGGGCTACTAAAATTTAAAACATACACAAAACTCCCAAATACAGAATGGGGTAGGAAAGACCCACAACACAACAGAAAAAATATGCAAAACATATAAAAGACAGTAAGAGAAGCAAAAATTTAAATAGTCCTTAAAAACATATATAAAGATATTAAACTTTCCTCATAATAAGAGAGATGCATTTAAATTATACTGAGATGCTAATACCTTCATCCATATAAATCCAAGGTTCAACAACAAAGCCTAGAGTGAGGCTGTATAGAACTAGACACCCTGACACATTGCTGGTGGGACTGCAAAATGGTATAGTCTAGAGCAGCGGTTCTCAACCTGTGGGTCGCGACCCCTCTGGGGGTCGAACGAACCTTTCACAGGGGTCGCCTAAGACCATCCTGCATATCAGATATTTACATTACGATTCATAACAGTAGCAAAATTACAGTTATGAAGTAGCAATGAAAATAATTTTATGGTTGGGTCACAACACGAGGAACTGTATTTAAAGGGCCAGAAGGCTGAGAAGCACTGGTCTAGAGAGAGGAATTTAGTAATAACCAGAAAAATTCCAAATGCATTTACCCTCTTATAGAGCAATTCCACTTCTAGAAATCTTTTGCAAAGATTCATTAGGCAAAATATAAACATACTTAGGTGCAAGGGTATTCACTGTGGCATTATTTGTAATAGCAGAACCCATATGCCCATCAATAGGGGCTTGGTTGAATAAACCATGGTTTACTCCCAAAGGCAGTATGATAATGTACATAAGAAAGATCCCTATGTATTGATATGGAGTGATCTTCCAGATATATTATTTAAAAAACAACAACAAGATGTGTAACAATATATTTAGTATGCAACCTTTTATATAAGGGGATAAGAACATGTAATACATATTTTTGTATGTTTGCAAAAAGAAATACTGATAAGAAACAACCAAAAATAGTCACCAACAGGAGGAGGAAGAGAATCGGGTGGATGGGATACAGAAGCAAGAGTTCTCTGAATATACCTTGTTGTATAGTTTTGACTTAGCTAACCCTAAAAGTTGATAGCTAACTGGAAACAAATGAACCTAACTATGTAAAGTTTATATAAAAATATAGAGAAAACAATTATTTCACGTTGCATTAGAATACAGAATTGACTATACATCCTTGGTGAAATATGTTCTAAGAACAAATAGAGCAGCAAAGAAATCTTAAACTTTACTCAGTAGTTTGTAATCTAATTGTCTGCAGCAATACTGGTATTGTTTTGAAACTATTACAGGATGATACAAATAAGTGATTATGTTAATGCTGTTAGGAACCATTTATAGGAAATATGGGGGGATAGAGAAACAAATTAAATCTTCACAAGGAAGCAAACAGATAAATCCAGAGGAAGGACTTTCTAGAAAACAAATCACTGAGTTTGGGCAACATGGAGAGAAAAGGGGTAAGGAGGTGGGAGAGAAACTAATCCATTTGGATTTTGACGTGATAATTTCTACCTTGTCAGTTCTTCCATGCTTTTAAAATACTTTATTCAGTACTCTTAGCTGTTTTTAGCGGGAAATTCAGTCTGAAGAGCCAACTATATTACCAAAAGTAGAGAATATAGTATTTTTAGTTTCAAATAAGCACAAGTGTTAACAAGAAATACAGATAAAATGATTGGCTTTCCAAACTGTTGATTAACATGGGATAGTTGTTCCCTGGCAGGTAATTTGTTATGCTTTTAAAAATGTTGGCGTAATCTATTTTAGGACAGTGTGTTTCACAAAAGAATATGTAAATGAATTTACTACTTAGTCTAGAATACAATAGTTGCCTAAATAGCTGTAATTCTGGACTTCACAGACTTATGTAAAATGTAATGTGTCTGAATAATACCTAAAATAAGTTGTAAAAAACTCTTAAGCCAGAAAAAAATTATTTTTGGAGTAACAGTAATATACTATTTTATTTCAAAAGAATTTCTAAAACCATAAGATAAGGACAGTTTGGTACAATTCAAATACATTAAAATGTTCCCCCTTTTTCTTTTTGAGAATTTCATAATAATTTTTGAATAAGAAGAAACAACTTGGTATATCCCCAAACTTAAAAATAAAAAACACTGCCAGTATTATTGGAATTTTTAAATTATATGTAGCAGAATCTAATCTTAATACATCCTAAACCCAAATTCATTTGAATCCAATAGTTAATGAAATAATATGCTCTTTCTTTCAAACTTAGGTACTGGTAAGTATAATGGAACTGGGTAACTCTACTTTGATATGAGACTTCCTAAAATTAAAAGAAGAGGTTTAAGTGTTTGGTAAGTT
Source organism: Myotis davidii (assembly GCF_000327345.1). Taxonomy (NCBI): domain Eukaryota; kingdom Metazoa; phylum Chordata; class Mammalia; order Chiroptera; family Vespertilionidae; genus Myotis; species Myotis davidii. Next base: position 2,880,783 of record NW_006291007.1, read on the forward strand.
GACCCTCAGCCACATCCCTTGAAGTGTAACAGAGTATGAACTGAAACAGAAGAAACTTAAATGTCAAAACATTTCCTATTTCCACAACAATATTGCTGAATGGAGTATTTTTAACATTTTTAAATCATAAGATTGATGACTGGTTTCTGAAATCCATAGAAAAAAATCTTATTAAGAGTCCAAGAATGAATCCTCAAAGTGATGTGGGAATAAAGTACCTAATCAATAATAAACTTCTAACACTGCAGACTTTTAAAATGTAGATACTTTTCGAGGAACATTAACTTTATACAAAAGGTGACTCCTAGATTATAGTTAGCTTCCTAAGAAAATAAATTTCAAATTTTAATACTAATTCTAATTGGGGTAAAATAATGGCAAATTTAACTTAGAGAAAAGCAGAGGATTTATTAACTAGGCATAAAGAGATTTTCCTTAAATGTAATATGCTAAGAATTCCTGGTTTTTAAATGGTAACAATTTGTAATGAATTACCTATATTGGCTTTCTTTTCTAAGGTAAACTGACTACTCTGGAAATTACACAAGTTTTAACAGATTATGCAATCAGTCCACTAAAGAGTGGGGCAGAAGCTATCATAATTCTGGTCTCATTTTATTAAACTCATGACCAAAAGTTTTCCTTTTTACATTATTTCACATAATTTTAAAAGTATAAATTGCTTTCTCAGAAGATAAAATGTAAAACAGTTTGAAGAAATCACCTGAAATTGATGCCGTTGTTTTTAAAACATAAAATCAGATAGATGGTCATTCATATAGTATCAAAGATGTCTCTGGAGAAAACAATACTTATAGCCACTCACTAAGCAGTTTCATAAAAAAGAAAAAGAAAAAAGGTACCCTTAACCCTAAGGTCATAAAATAAGACATATTTATTTTACCATACGAACTGATAATTAAACACATAAGATGTTCATTAAAAAATGTAGCCTTGCTTGTGTGTAGCCTGGGAAAATGATTCTTTATATCAGAAAGATAAAGACAAAATAATCATCTTTAAGTATTTCTTACTTCCCCAAAGGAAGATGAACATTTAAGTGGTTGATAAATTTGAAAAACTGATTATACATAATAACCATCATGTTGGGGGAATACATAAAAATCAAGCAGTTTGTATTGTTATTTTAAACAGTGACACACACATAAAAAGGTAGGAGTTAAAAATAGTTAAACTAATATCGTAGAAAACCATCCACGAGGAAGGTCAAAATCATTTTCAACATGTAAAAAGAATGAAGAGTAGAAGCATTAAGAAGAACCACAAATTCTTCACGAGGCAAATGTTAAAATGTGGAACTTAAGCTCAGACAAATACCCAGGAATGAGTAAGGGCCAGGTCTAATGTGCCTGAGGCATTTCATCCTATAGCAAATCTAAACTATATAGATATGCTTAATGCTATAAATTTAGAGGAAAAACGTGTGTTTTTTTGTCCATTTTGTAGCGTGTGCACCTCTTGCAATAAATTTGAGTCAGCACCAATGACAGCTCTGCAGTCCTCCTATGTGGTACTGATCAGGTGGTTGCAGAGCTCCAGCTCACAGCAACACAATGCAGCTGAGCAGGCAAGCACAGCCCACGGCCAGAAGCGGTTCCTACTCTCCAGAACAAGGCGACCTTTAAGCTTAAGTTTCCCGGAGAAAAATGAGATGCTGATGCTGAAGACGACACTATGGTAAGATGTTATTTAAATCAGTAAAAAATGGACCTTGGAGTTTTTCTTTCTTTTTTTTTTTTCTTTAAGAAAAAGTCAACCTTAGGATTGAATATATATTCAATAGCAAGTGCATGCATCAGAAATTTGCTGCAGTGTCAGTGGAGGAATTTCTTGTCAATATTCATTCACTTTGTAAATATACACTTGTTTTCTTTTAGAATCGGCACTGAGATATACAGAAAAAAAAAATCACTTTATAAAATGTGAGGTTTGAAAGTACGGTGTTGGTTTGGATTTTGCAAGTGCCTTAAAATGCTTTGCGAGGATATATTTATCCTAAAAACACAAAGATAAATCTCTAAGTATTGCTCTAATATCTAAATAAAATTTCACCCTACACACACTCGTTGACTATTACATTACTGCAGAGATTGAAAAAAAGACACGACAGCCATTTTCCCCTTCTGAATAAAAAGAATATTTTCAAAGACAGTACTAGCCTAAGATTCTGACTATTTGTAGAGAAGGCCATTTTATAATATTAAGGCTCTGGAAAGATAAATAAGAAAAGAAGGGAAAAAATAAAAGAGAAAATGCAGGGAGAGTAGGGAGAGACAATCTCTGCACATAGCCTCAATTGAAGGATTAAGCATTTGGACTATAAATGAAGGGGATCTTTGTTAGTTTAATCACTGGAACAATTATAAAAGGACTCAACAACAACGAGGTTTATTGAAAATTTTGCCTAATGCTAATGGACTCATGCAGATGCCTAATTGTATTTGCATATTAAAAGAAGGGTGTATCTGTTTGTTTCTAGGCTTTGATGGAATATCAGATACTGAAAATGTCTCCCAGCCTGTTCATCCTTCTGTTTCTCACACCGGGTATTTTATGCATTTGTCCTCTCCAATGTATATGCACAGAAAGGCACAGGCATGTGGACTGTTCAGGCAGAAACTTGAGTACATTACCTTCTGGACTGCAAGAGAATATTATCCATTTAAATCTGTCTTATAACCACTTTACTGATCTGCATAACCAGTTAACCCAATACACCAATCTGAGGACCCTGGACATTTCACACAACAGGCTTGAAAGCCTCCCTGCTCAGTTACCTCGGTCCCTCTGGAATATGTCTGCTGCTAACAACAACATTAAACTGCTTGACAAATCTGATACTGCCTATCAGTGGAACCTTAAATACCTGGATGTTTCTAAGAATATGCTGGAAAAGGTTGTCCTCATTAAAAATACACTAAGAAGTCTTGAGGTTCTCAACCTGAGTAGTAACAAACTTTGGACGGTTCCAACCAACATGCCCTCCAAACTACATACGGTGGACCTGTCTAACAATTCCTTGACACAAATCCTCCCAGGAACGTTAGGAAGCCTGACAAACCTCACACATCTCTACCTGCACAGCAACAAATTCACATTCATTCCAGATCAAGCTTTTGACCAACTCTTTCAGTTGCAAGAGATAACCCTTTACAATAACAGGTGGTCATGTGACCACAAACAAAACATTACCTACTTACTGAAGTGGATGATACAGACAAAAGCCCATGTGATAGGAGCCCCCTGTCCTGGCCAAGTGTCATCTCTGCAGGAACATAACACACACCCCACACCCTCTGCATTTACCTCAAGCTTGTTCCCTGTAAGTGGCGTGCAGACAGTGGGCACCATTAACTCTCTGAGTATAGTAACTCAATCCAAAGTGACCAAAATACCCAAACAATATCGAGCAAAGGAAACAACATTTGGCGCCACTCTAAGCAAAGACACCACCTTGACTAGCACTGACAAGGCTTTTGTGCCCTATCCAGAAGACACATCCACAGAAATGACCGATTCACATGAAGCAGCAGCTGCAACTCTAACTATTCATCTCCAAGATGGAATGGTTACAAACACAAGCCTCACTAGCTCAACAAAATCATCCCCAACACCCATGACCCTAAGTATTACTAGTGGCATGCCAAATAATTTCTCAGAAATGCCTCAACAAAGCACAACCCTTAACTTACGGAGGGAAGAGACCACCACAAATGTAAAGACTCGCTTACCTTCTGCGGCAAGTGCTTGGAAAGTAAATGCTTCGTTTCTCTTAATGCTCAATGCTGCGGTCATGCTGGCCATCTGAGGGTCTGCATTTTCTGAAACTAATGAAAGAACTCCTCCCTGATGTATAGTTGGGAAAATATGCCCCTATCTAGCCAGTGATTCAAGCTATATTAAATATTCAGAAAGCCAGTGTTACCCTTCTGACTCTGATGTAAATGAAATAACTTGTCTTAAATAAAAGAAGTGCACAATGTCTTGGTACTTGCTGCTATATTTTACTGTCTTAAGTAAAACTAATGCATTTCTTTTTTTAATGAAATATTTTCTTTTTAAGGCTTCAATTTATTGCACAAAATATAAAGCATCTAAACTTTAATATGTATTTTATGTATGTTTACACTGTCAAACATCTGGGGGGGAGGGAAATAAATGGTCTCTATGCTCATAACTGTGTCATTTGGCTTCCTAGTCACATCAACTTAATCTACATGGTCGACTGTAAATGACCTAATCATTTTTGTCCCAGGTACAGGACCCTGGTAAAGTCTTTGCAGTAAATGAAATGTTGGAGGTATCCAAGGATTTTGCTAGTAAAGTAAAACTGTGGTTGCCACCCCATGAATGATTATGCCACATCTTTCTTTTACACACAAGCCATAATTGTTTTAAATCTAAATGATGTCCTGCTTCTAAGGAACTCTTGGCTACTTTACAGATTATATAATGGACAAAAGCTCTTCAAAAAGCTAGAAGACACTAGGCTTTGCATTTTAATAAGGACAGTTTAATGGTTTTGCCTTTTGCACTTAAGAAAAGTATTAAAACACAATAAAAAATTGAGGTTTAAAGTCACATAAAGGAATAGTTTTAGTGTATATTTAATAAACCATTTATTCATGGAAATTTAAATATTTACAGAATTAAAAGTCTTCATGTGCGGCAGAGGAAAACTTATTTTTTGCACATTAGAAACTGACTTACCTAAATTAAAAATAAGATTAGTGTCAGGATAAAGCCATGGGGAGTACTAAGGGAGGGAGGGAAAGGAAAGGAGAAAGGGAAAAAGGATGGGATTCATTCGGTGCTGCAACCAGATGATGAACCCAATAAAACAGACAACAGGACTACTGGGCATGAAACAAATCTTAACACTCCAAATCAAATTGTACTGGGACCCCCAACTCCCACTAGAAGAAAATCAATAATTTTCTACAAATATAAAAGTAAGCCACCTTTTGAATTAGAGACAAACATAATAGCCAAGAGTCAGAGAAAGAAGTCCTGAAACAAGACTAGATTAAAATGCAAGACAGCATAACTGAAGTGGGTAAGCCACAAACGAGGTATTTAATTTGGGAGACATAAGGAAGAATCTATTTCAAGCATTCCTAGTTGGGAAAAGTACAGAAATAGTTATACTCCTTCCCAAGAAATTTTAAAATTAAGATAAAATTGTTTCCAGGGTTGGGAACATTTCTATTGAGACAGAGACAGACAGACGGACACACACACACACACACAACAACAACAATCATCTAATGTGTTCTTTTCTCTCTCTTTTTAAGCATCGGGCTTACGGAAAAATCACTGTTAAGCTTCAATACAGCAATTCCTCTCCTATGTTGACTAGTACGGTGTCACTTGAACATTTTTCTGCCCCAGCAAACCTAATTGGCTCACTATGTCAGGGAATTTCCCCATGAAGAAAAGGGGTTATTTGAAATAATCCCTAAATGGTTTTAAAATGCATTACTTTTCTAAATGGGTAAGCCGTTCCCACTTCCTCCCAATCACTGATCTAGTATCTTCACCATCGCTGAGAGAGGCTAACTGCTTAGATGTTTTCTACTCTGTCACACACTACCATCTTCTAAAAAACTCGTATTTCACAAAAGGTTTCTCAGAGTTAATGTCTTTCACTCTAAAGGTGCCAAAAATTAAATGTTGTCATATAAATATTTAGAAATATCTTAGAGATATGGGGGAAGTAAAATTATGAATTACATCTTTTATCAGCAACCTATGGATTCCACTAACATTACTAGCAGACATGCAGATGGAAAACTCAGGGCGTTTACAAGTACAACGTATGTCCACTACACCGACTCTAGTCCTTAGAAGCATTATCTAGCCTTACCGTAATTAGATAATACTTCCTTTTAAGGAAATGATGGCCTTATTAATGGAGGTGGGCTCATTATTTGCCACCAGGACAAGAACATTACTGGGCTCCATACGTATTTCAAAATGCATTAGTTCTCAGCATCTAATTCTCAAGCTCGTAAGCTATACATTCAGCCCTGGCCGGTGTGGCTCAGTTGGTTGGAGCATTGTCCCGTACACCGAAAGGTCGTGGGTTCAATCCCTGGTTGTTGGAGGCAATCTACAGATGTTTATCTGTCACAGCGAAGTTTCTCTCTCTCTCTCTCTCTCTCTCTCTCGCTCGCTCGCTCTCGCTCTCGCTCTCTCACTCTCTCAAGTCAATACACACATATCCTTGGGTAAGGATTAAAAAGAAAAAGACAGACATTCATCCATCAACCCTTAAAGCTTCTATTTTACAAGGAACTTATTTATCACCCGTCAAGAGGATTCAAATAATACAAACACAAAAGCAAATACATAAGGGATAAAGTAGTGGTGAATAAGGTGTGCGCTGGTGTCAAAGGTTCTAGGCCTAAATCCTACCTCTGCCACTAGAACCCTGGACAATTAACACTGCTATACATCAGAGCTCACTTACCCTTACTTAAATGGTCACAAATATGCGCTACTCAATAATCTTCCATAACAATGCTCTGGAGCAATATAAATTCCTTTAATAAACACTAAAAATGTCAGACAAAAGTCAACCTAAAATCTGTTATAAGATTATTACTTTTGAAGTACATTTTAAGAACTATCATGTAAATACCAGGTATTTACAAACATAATGCTTAAAAGTAAAAAGTTATATTTCTATTAAAATTAGAATCAAGCACCAATATCCATTATAATCAATCTTTTTAATGTTATTTGGGAAATTCCAGAAACAGAATTAACTGATAAAATTACAGAAAAATAAGAAACAACATGATTATTATTAACAGAGGAAGTAATTGTCTATCTAAAGCAGGGGTGGAGGATGTCCGGCCCGCGGGCCAGATCATTTGGTCTGGCCCTGCCAAGGCATTAGGGGTGAGTTAATTAAATGTTTGACCAAATAGAGCAGGCTAATTTTTAAGTTGATAATTTTATATGCCAGCAAATGATGTTATAAATACCAAATGGTCCTTGGCAGGAAAAAGGTTTCCCACCCCTGAAAAGGATTCCTCGGGAATGTCTTCAGAAGAATAACTTTAAATAAGTAACAAAATAAATATGAAACATTAAAGGTTTTCTCATGTGCTCGCAACAAAGAATTAGAAAATTGCAGGGAAAAATACCATTCATGACAGAAATAATACATCAAAATAAATATAACATTCACTTGAAATGTGTAGGGTCAAATGGGAAAAGGGTAAAACACAGTAATGAGAGGTGCAAACTTGACAGAGATGATAAACAGAAGTCTCTTCATTCATTTTATTTTTTCACTCAATAAATATTTATTCAGCACCTGCAATGCACCAGGCACCAAGGCTAAGTACAGGAGGTATACCTTAACTCATAGTGTAAAGTTGTGATTATTTCCAGTATAATTTATGGATTAAGCCAACTCTGACAAACATTCTTATGGGATTCTTTTGGAAACATAACATCAAACACATTCATCTGGGAAAATAAAGAGGCAAGAATAGAAAAAGGAAGAAATAGTAAAGGTACCTTAGCTTTTCTTGAGAGGAAACATATTGGCTATAAAAATTAAAGACAGAATGGTAGTGGCATAAAAACAGAAAGAAAGATAACCCAATATAAAATTCTCTCATTTCGTTATAGGGTTGCTGTGAGGAAAAATGAGATAATACATGTAAAGTGCTCAGTGTTACACAACATTACTTAACACACGGCAAGCTCTGAAACACTGCTAACTTTAGAAAGGAAAAAAATCACAAATCAAAGAGGAAGGGAAAGATTCAATAAACAATGCTGGGAATATTGGAAAAAATCCAATTTCACACTCACTTCATGTGCTATGCCTATGCAGCAAACCAAAAAAGGTAACATTAGGCCATAGCTGGTTTGGCTCAGTGGGTAGAACATCAGCCCACCCACTGAAGGGTCCTGGGTTCAATTCCGGTCAAGGGCATGTACCTTGGTTGCAGGTTGCATCCCGGTCCAGGTGTGTGGGGGAGGCAACCAATTGATTTGTCTCTCTCACATCGATGTTCCTCTCTCTGTGTCTCTCCCATACCCCTCTCTCTAAAAAACAATGGAAAAATATCCTCAGGTGAGGATTAAGAACAACAACAACAAAAATGCTTTCTTTGCCCAGCTGGCATGGTTCAGTGGTTGAACATCGAACCATGAACCAGGAGGTCACCATTTCGATTCCCGGGTTGCAGGTTTGATCCCCAGCGTGGGGCGTGCTGGAGCATGGGCAGCCAACTGACGTTTCTATCTCTCTCTCCCTCTCTGAAATCAATAAAGATGTATTTTTAAAAAATAAAAATATAGCATTCAAAAAGGAAGGCTTAAAAAACATAAGAATTTAAAATATTTCTAAATCTCTGGGTGGCTTTTTTAAAAAATTAGAATAAGAAAAAAATCAGAAAGAAATCTTCAATAGATCTGTCTATACAAAACCCTCAAATTTCTTTATGCTGAAACAATGAGCCTGATAAAAATATTCAAAGAAAATAAAGGAGATTGTTAATCAAAGCTCATAAAAATAAGACAAATATTTAGAATCCCAACGAATAAGTGGGCAAAGGACACAAACAGTATATTTAAAAGATAGGAAGCATAGTGCTTGATAAATATATGGGAATATAGCCAACACATAATAATTGAGAAACGGAAATAAAATGTGGTACCATTCTCATGATTAAATCAGCTAGCAATTTAAAAAAATGTAATAAAAATCAATGCTGGGGAAGACCTAAGGAGTGGCCACATCACATATTATTAGTACAACTCTTTTGGATAGCAGTTGGCAACTGTGATGAGAAAACAGCTGCTCCGAGTTGCTGCCTAGGCAACTGTGATAATCTTGTATATACGCAGTCTGGACATTTAAATAAGGACTGAGTTCAGAATTCCCACCATAAGTTCCCACTTTGCTTTTCCTGACACAGCTTTTAAAATAAACACTTAGGGATGAATTTTCAAAAAGTTAGTGATCACTACCCCAACCAACTTATAATTGCCTCCAACCTGTCCGCTCTTGTGACCTGAGATAGAGAACTGCTCTTCATCCGGCTGACTGTGCCCTCCCCACCCCATGTTTCTAATATTTGTAACTAATAAATCTTGTGACTTAATGGAGGGTGGAGGGGGTTAATGGGAGGAAAAGGAGAGGGACATCTGTAATATCTCAATAATAAAGATAAATTAAAAAGCAAAACAAGAAGAAATTTTGTGACTTTATTTCCTCTGTATGAGTGTATTGAAACTGAGCCTCAAATAAAACACACCCAGGGTGTTCACTTCCCCAAGATGGGAACTGGGATGCTGAGGGAGCTACCTGCGTGGGTGTCTTGTGCCTCCTCATTCAGCACTTAATAATCTGAATATTCTTTCTTTTTTTAAAATATATTTTATTGATTTTTACAGAGAGGAAGGGAGAGAGAGATAGAAAGTTAGAAACATCGATGAGAGAGAAACATCGATCAGCTGCCTCCTGCACATCCCCCTCTGGGGATATGTCCGCAACCCAGGTACATGCCCCCGACCGGAATCGAACCTGGGACCCCTCAGTCCGCAGGCCGACGCTCTATCCACTGAGCCAAACCGGTTTCGGCAATAATCTGAATATTCTTAATTTAATGCACCAGCTAGTTGGGGGCGGGGGGCAACACAACAATGATTAAATACCTGAAAAAATTTAACCTTTAATGTAGTAAATTCTATGTAAATCACAGCATTTTTTTTTTAACAACAAGGAAAAAGGAAACAATGCTAAATATCTACCATTAGGAAATTGGTTAAGTAAATGATGATCTACTTGACAAAAATATTATGTATCCTTAAAAATATTTATGAAGAGTTTCTTTTAAAGTTTGAAATGTGGAAAATGCAAATACTATAAAGATTAAGCAAAATATAGGATATAAACATACATCTTTATAGAACTATGTATAAAAACAACAAAAAAGAGAAATATACCAAAATGCTAATACCGTGTACCAACTATTTTATTAACTGCTTTGTCCTTGAAAAATGTAAGAGATCTAAGAAAAGAATTATTGGGACATCTGTCCAAGGGATTTAAGGCTGAGTAGGAGAATAAGAAAACGAGAAGACGCAAAATGAACTGTAAATAGGTAGGTAGTCAGTCAATACACTAGAGCAGGGTTCTCAACCTGTGGGTTGTGACCCCTTTGGGAGTCGAATGACCCTTTCACAGGAAAACACATATATAATTACATATTGTTTTTGTGATTAATCGCTATGCTTTAATTATGTTCAATTTGTAACAATGAAAATACATCCTGCATATCAGATATTTACATTACAATTCATTAGTAGCAAAATTACAGTTATATGAAGTAACCACGAAAATAATGTTATGGTTGGGTCACAACATGAGGAACTGTATTCACATATAGACATTTTTTGATATTTGCAACCATAGTAAAACAAAGATTTATATTTTTGATATTTATTTTATATAGTTAAATGCCATTTAACAAAGAAAAGTCAACCAAAAAAATGAGTTCGAGTGTCACCTCTGACACGCGTGTCATAGGTTCGCCATCACTGCACTAGGGGGTCTCATGAAGTAACACAGAGAAAAGCACTAGCAGAATTCTTGGAAGCACATCTATAATGGATTAGCTTACTTCAGCTCTACCTGCTCAGTGCTGTCAGGACTATTCCCCAACTAACCAGACAAGCTCTGCGCGTGCTCTCTCTCTCTCTCTCAAAAAAAAAAAAACTTCAATAATTTCCCATGTCTCAGAATAAAATCTAAATTCTTAATATGGCTTACCGCTTCCCTTTACGGTATTATCTTAAAATTTCTTGCTTTCTCACTGTTTATTTTATTATTTATTTATTTTTTAAAAAATATATTTTATTGATTTTTTACAGAGAGGAAGGGAGAGGGATAGAGAGAGTTAGAAACATCGATGAGAGAGAAACACCGACCAGCTGCCTCCTGCACACCTCCCACTGGGGACGTGCCCGCAACCCAGGTACATGCCCTTGACCGGAATTGAACCCAGGACCCTTGAGTTCGCAGGCTGACGCTCTATCCACTGAGCCAAACCGGTTTGGCTCTCACTGTTTATTTTAAACTAAGTAATCTATTTTGCCCTTCTAACCTACTGCTCTTGCCACCAGGCTTTCGTAAATGATGCATGTCCTCTTTGGTTCACTCCCTTCTCCCTTCTTCCCCTGGAAAACCCTTATTCATCCTTTTTTTTTTTTAATGTTTTTATTGATTTTAGAGGGGAAGAGAAGAAACATCAATGTGAGAAACACCAATCAGATGCCTCCCTACTGGGGATCAAACCCACCACCTGGGCATGTGATCCAACCAGGAATCTAAGAGGCAACCCTTTGGTGCATGGAAGGACACTCAACCAACTGGGCCGTACCAGCCAGGGCCTCATTCATCATTTTGATTTTAGTTTAAATATCTCTTTCTCCTAGGAGTTTAGTTTTTTTGACCATCTTGATCTGAATTTATAAACAAAAGAATGAATTAATACAGATCAAAGATGTGTCTGGTGGGCTAACAATGACCCTTTTAAGATAGACTAAGTCAAACCTCCAAGACTTATTCTAGAGTCTACGTTTCTTCCATTATTTCAAAATCATAGCTTCACAGTCCAGAGAAAACAGAGATCAAAGAAAAGTTAAGAATGAAAGAGGATTTAGTTAGGCTGGTACTTGTCATCTAAGAAATTAGGTCTGGGCAGTGGGGAGTTACCTTTGGAACAATTTTCAGAGAAAGGTTAATTCTGATACTTGTGAACAATTTAGTACAAGTAGATTGTTCAGGAGAATGACTCAGGGAAACAGAAACAAATCCACCTCAATATGTCAATAATGTGTTAAGCAGATTAGTATGCTTCACACTTGGAAAAACTGTGGTATAACGTGAGGTTTTTAAGTAGCTCAACTTTTAAGAAATGCCATTTGGTTCAGGAGCCCCAACGCTGTTAAACATGTTTAGGAACCAGCTGAGACATACTCAATACACCCATTTATCTCTTCTATAAACTGTGGCCTGATACTCTGAATTTGTTGGAAATTATTGATAAGCTCAAAGCAGAAATTAAACGTACACATACACAATAAAAACAGCAAAGCTGCATAGTTCTTTCCAGATAAAAAAAATTCTAAAGCACATCGTGGTTTAACACAAAGAGCATGAAGTAAGGTTTTGTCACATGTGTTATTATCTTGGGCAAGTAATTAAATGTGTCCTCTGGTAAAAATCTACATAGTTAAGAACAAGTGTTCCATATGGGTATTTTAAAGAATAGATTACAACATGTATATATTTCAGCACTTTGTAGGTGCTGCATAAAAATTATAAATGTTACTACTACCCCTTGTTTAAGAGATGCTTGGGTAATTAACAAGATCAGAAATAAAAATGACTGAACCCAAATTGGTACATAATTCCCATGTATTTGCCCTCTTTTAGTCAAAGAATTCTTAAATTCTTTGATACTTAAAATAGCTAGTTATTTACTCATCCCATGGGGAATATAATTTATCAGTAAAAAATTAGATATCTGAATATTTCACATGGGTATCTCAAAGTTAAATATCAGATAAATCTGAGGAAATACTCAATACCGGGAAATGTGGTTTTTCACTTTGTGTTATTTTGTTGCCCATAGTCACAGTTCAAACAAACTGAACACTCGGGAAGGCTGCAGGAGTTCAAATGCCTGTCAAATGCTTGCCTCAAACCTCAACAGAAAATAAACTAAGATGTAATGGCTTTTCATTGAGACAGAAAAAACAAAACAAAACAAAACACACGGCATCAGTATGGGAAAACAAGGACGCCATGCACCACAATAACCACTGGGAAGGCTTTTGTTTGCCAACCAAAGCCTCAGCAACCATTACTGCATCTGAGACACATATAGTTTAAGAGTAACTGGCATATGGCCACGTCCATTTCTCAATTCTATTACTTCGACATCAGTAACTGAATTGTATTTCTTCATACCAATGACAAATAATTAAAGAAAGCAAATGAATGTATAAAAATAATTTCATCTAGTTATAGGTGCTAATATTTCCTTATGGTATAGCTTTCCTACAGTGATTACATAAAATCTTTCTTGCTTTAACAAAGTATAGTTGGAAAAAGTATTATGACTCTCTTGCCCTGACACTAAATTTTTAAAAAAGCTGTAGGATATTAAATATGAGCTAGAGACAAACTGTAAAAGCTAAAGTGTCTTTAAAACATATTAAAATTAACCAAAGGATCAAGGGGTCACCTGGCACTAGTAAAACACCTTCATATATTAACTATGAGTTGACTAAATTGATTTTAATCTTAAACATGTGATACATCTAAATTTCTGTATTTTTCTTCAAAGCAATCATGCTTGACTCATTGAATTTGTATTCCAATGAACATATCATTACTGAAAACATCTTTGGGCCCTCCTTTCAAATATTACTAAGGGTCAGTTTTAAGTCACACAAGGAAAAAAAAAACCCCACCTCTTTTAAAACAATAAATAGTATTATTAAACTTGTTTGTCAAAAAAGAATTTACGGGTGCCCTAACCAGTTTGGCTCAGTGGCTAGAGCGTCGGCCTGCAGACTGAAGGGTCCCAAGTTCGATTCCGGTCAAGGGCATGTACCTTGGTTGCGGGCACATCCCTAATAGGGGGTGTGCAGGAGGCAGCTGATCGATGTTTCTCTCTCATCAATGTTTTTAACTTTCTATCTCTCTCCCTTCCTCTCTGTAAAAAATCAATAAAATATATTTTTTTAAAAAAATAATGTACATGTAATTTTTCTATCACATTTAAAAATAACATGTTCCATTTGACAGTACTTCCAAAAACCTATTTCCCTAAAATGTTGTGCTAAATGGCAGCAGGGTTTTAAGTAAGTGCATCACCTCTAACAGTGACTCTTCAGAAGGGAACAATGTTCACTTGGCTGTATTTAATCTTAGATTCTTGTTTTAGAAATTTTAGAATTTGTTTTATGTAATCAAACCTTGTAAGTATATGTCAAGTTTATTTCTTTTTAAGGATTATAAACCTATCTACTGAAAGGTGTGACTCACAGTTGGTTGAGAAACCAACTGTTTTTTCACAGCAAGAGATGGACTGCAGCCACTGACCATCTAGTACTTGTCAAGCCATAACCACCAGATTATTCACTATGTATCAATCACTAAATCACCTTTGATGAGTAAACCGAAATCTTGTTGCACCTATATCCAAGGCCACTACACTTCTCTAAACCAAGTATTACAGAAAGTAAAACCACTCAAGAAATCTTTTGGCTCAATTCAGAACTCCAATTCTAATCACTCTTTTAAATCAAATGTTCTTTCTTTAAACTATAGACATGTGTGTCTATAATTAAAACTGGGGATTAGTTTTAACACTATCACTAAATGATTACATATATGCAATAATTAAAAGTTAGGTTCATTTATTAAGTGTTCTATAAAATGCCACATCCTCTGCTAGATTCTGTGTGTATCCATTTGAAGACATCTAGACCTAGGAGCTACAAGTCCAATAAGTAAACAAAAATTATATTCTGTGCACCCCATGTTCATTGCAGCATTATTTTAAATAGCCAAGACATAGAAACAACCTAAATGCCCATCAACAGGTGAATGAATAAACAAAATGTGGTATACAACTACACAGAATATTATTCAGCCATAAAAAAGAAAACACTCCTACCATTTGTGACAATATGGATGGACCTGAGGGCATTATGTGAAGTAAAATAAGTCAGTCACAGGAAGACAAATACTGTATGATTTCACTTATATGTGGAATCTTAAAAAAAACCCACCCAAACCAAAAAATTGAATTCATAGATACAGAGAAAAGATTGGTGACTGCCAAGGGTGGGTGGGGGGTCTGGAGGGGTGGGAATAATGAGCGAAGGTGGTCAAAAGGTACAAACTTCTAGTTATAACATAAGTAAGTCCTGAGGATGTAACGTATAGTATAGTGGCTATAGTTAGTTATACTGTATTGTATACTTGAAAGTTGCTAAGAGAATAAATCTTTAAATCACAAGAAAAAAAGTTTTGTAACTCTATGTTGTGATGGATATTAACTAGACTCTTTGTGGTGATCATTTTGCAATACATACAAATAGTGAATCATTATGTTGTATACCTAAAACTAATATAATCTTATATGTCAATTATATCTAATTTAAAAATTAAAAAAAATATTCTAACATGGTCTTTGTGAAATAGTAGTAAGAGTTGCAGGGGCTTAATAAGGAGTTATTTATTTATTAAATATATTTTATTGATTTTTTTTTACAGAGAGGAAGGGAGAGAGATAGAGAGTTAGAAACACCGATGAGAGAGAAACATCGATCAGCTGCCTCCTGCACATCTCCTACTGGGGATGTGCCCGCAACCTAGGTATATGCCCTTGACCGGAATCAAACCTGGGACCCTTCAGTCCGCAGGCCGACGCTCTATCCACTGAGCCAAACCGGTTTTGGCAATAAGGAGTTATTTATAAAAAATTGCCTAAAAAGACAGACAAGAACAAATGTTGGGTGGGGAATGTAGAAAATTAGAACTCTCATAGACTGCTAGTGGAAATGTAAAATGATAAAGTGGCTTTGGAAAATAGTTCAGCAGTTTCTGAAAAGATTTAACATCAGCCGAAACCGGTTTGGCTCAGTGGATAGAGCGTCAGCCTGCGGACTGAAAGGTCCCAGGTTCGATTCCGGTCATGGGCATGTACCTTGGTTGCGGACACATCCCCAGTGGGGCATGTGCAGGAGGCAGCTGGTCGCTGTTTCTCTCTCATCAATGTTTCTAACTCTCTATCTCTCTCCTTTCCTCTCTGTAAAAACTCAATAAAATATATTAAAAAAAAAAAAAAGATTTAACATTAAGCTACTATATGACCCAGCAATTCTGCTCCTAATAAAATAAAAATACCTGTCCACACAAAAACCTGTACATGAATGTTCGTAGCAGCATTATTCATAATAGCCAAAAAATGGAAAAATATCCTTGAGTGAGGCTTAACAAAAAACAAACAAAAAAATCAGATCCCAATAAGTACTCTAAAAGCATGAGGTCCTAAAATGACTGATGTGAAGAACAGAGGTAAGGAAGGCTCATATCAAAGGTCCTGCCATCAAGAGTTAGACCCTGAAGGAAGAACAGAATTTTGAATGAGGAAGAAGTACTCTGGGCAGGTGGGGAAGGCTGCACAAAGATATAGAGGTAGAAGGTATTTAAGGGTCTGAATAATGGTGAATGATTTTTGTTTGGGGGCATTTGAGTACTGGAGAGATCAGAACTTTAAGTTTTACTTAATTATCATCAAGCGGCCTGTGTACCTTAAAATCAATAAGAAAAAGAAGAGAATGAGAAATCCAAAGTTGGAGAGCCATTTGGCTAGGTAATGATGCAATTAACTGAGAAAGAGATTATGAGAAGAATATATCTAGGTAGAAGAATAGGAAGGGGAAAATGTTGAATTTTAAGTAATTTGAGATCCAGGTGTATAAAGCATCAATAAAGAGTTATCTGTGCATTATCTTAGTACTCTGATTTATAATATCAACTCTGGTTGCTAAGAGGCTTTTAATGTTTACTTCTTAGGTATGATCATGCTAACCTCCAGTTCTATATATGTACCACATAAATAGGATTTAGCTAGCACTGGCTCTATTCCTTTAGGAGAAAAAAAACAAACCAACAACTTAATAGCAACGCAAAACAAGTGAGGAACATGTACCGACCTGTACTTCTGCCATTTATGTAGCAATTTCCTTGTATGTCAATGCCATTGTTCACAGCCTGCAATTTTTAAAGGGTGCCTGCCAATGTGGTAATACAATCCAACTTCCCTGTACGCTAGTTATTAAGGAAAAGGAGTGATCAAAAGATGACATTCCTTTAGTAAGTATACTTAAAATGCTTCAGTGTTGGTGGTTTAATGTATTAAAACAATCTTTGTAAACGCAGTATGAAAGCATCACTTTCATAAGCAATCCTTAAGTTAGTTTTATATGAATAAAATTTAACCTTTTCTAATAAGTGATGTTGATTATGTACTAGAAATTAAATTACTGGAATGCTATATTCCTACTTCAAAATAACCATAGCCAGAAACTACCCTATAAACATATATATACAAGATGCTATAGGGAAAACACAACACAGACATCTATCTCTAATGTACTTATTTAATTTTAACTTATGATAATCAAAGCAGGCAAAATAGTGTATATTTTTCTAGTCAGCGTCAATACAGTGAAGAAATTCATAATCTATACATGGATAAGAGAAATAACAAAGTGGCATTCACAGGGTTCTTTAAGTAAGCAAGTAATCTTTAGAAAGACTTGATGTGAATTCCTTGATCTCTGCCAAAGTCCATCTGTTTATACCAGTTGTTTAGAAAGCACGCAATAGGATATTTCCAAAGAGCAAATGGCAGGTCAAGTTTAGAACATGTGACTTCCTCTCTAATTATATTTAAAGAGCACACAGTGAGTAAGAATCAGAGTCTACATAGGACACTGGAGAAAGCCTGCATTCTTCATCTTCAAAGAAAAAAACATTGAAAGGTAAAAAATTGCAATTTTCTCAATGACATATTAAAACCAAATGTAACTTTTAACATATATTTCCAAAATTAAAACTTGAGTTTTAAGTTTAAAAGAATAGTTAAATATGCTCAACATGGGCCAGTTGCATTATCTCAATTGTGGCAAGCCATTAGATGCAAATACAGGCTAAAAGGAAATTAGCCTTAATTTAAAAAGGGCTCACTATTAAACTTTTGGTGTATGTCTGTACTATGTCTTCACAGTTCGCTTCTAAAATACACTGGTCTAAGACACAGATTCAAGTTCAAGTTCTGGCCATTTTTAGATATGCATCCTCGGAGGATATGCTTTTCTCTCTGAGCCCATTTGTAAAATGTAAGGGTTGATTTTGGTCACTTCTAAATGAACCAAAATGGTGGCATTTCCCCAGTGATGGGAAGAAGGTTCCTTCATTTTTCTCCACTTTAAACAAAGCTAGTTCTTAAATTTGTTTGTGATCCAAGTCTTAGACTAAATTTCTGTACATATTTTTAAACAGGAAAATGATGTTCAAGGTATCACTTATTAGCCTTTGCCTTCTGTCGCTTGGTAACACTTCGGAGACATTAACTACCTCAAGTTCCATGGAAGTCTCGAGTTCCACGATGAGTTTGAATTCTGAGGCAACCACAAATTTTCAAATGACCTCAAATCTCAGAAGAAGCCCGAATACTGAGACAGACCCGAATATCAAGACAACTTCAAATTTCCAAATGTCTCTGAATCCCACGATGAGCCCAAATTCTAAGACAAACCCAAATTCCAAGACAACCTCAAAGCCCAAGACAACCTCAAAGCCCAAGACAACCTCAAAGCCCAAGACAACCTCAAAGCCCAAGACAACGCTGAAAACATCAGTGACCTCAAAGATACCCACCACCATGAAGATGACTGTGGAAAGTGGTGGCACCACACTGAATCCAAAGGACAATATTCACTTTCTCTTCTATGTAATACTTTTGCTGTTTTGTGTGCAATGAAGCTTAAGTGGACTTGAACTGTCTGCATTCCTATCTCAGTTCTTTATTATCTGCACAGTAAGAAAATCAAATTTATTTCAACTTCCTTCTAGGAAATTATCATTATCCTAGCTTAATTTAGTTGTTTTGCAAATTTTAATTGTGTAAGCTTAATTATTACTTTAATATGGCTTCCTTCCTTATAAATGCTTTTAAAAAGCACAAAATACCAATGTTTGCAAAACTGAACTGAAAATTAGATCTTTGCATTAAAGGCCTAAGAGAAGAAATGATGTTGGTGTTTAACCAAAGTATGCTTCTGTGTAGGTGAGAGGAAAGGAGGTAGGGGATGAAGA
Source organism: Myotis davidii (assembly GCF_000327345.1). Taxonomy (NCBI): domain Eukaryota; kingdom Metazoa; phylum Chordata; class Mammalia; order Chiroptera; family Vespertilionidae; genus Myotis; species Myotis davidii. The sequence goes on from NW_006291007.1 coordinate 2,899,741, forward strand.
GTAATGTGTATTGTTCTTATATTATTTTATTTTTTCAGTGCTCTATGAAACAGTACACCTGTGTCACTATATTTCATGAATGTATAATAGTAATATGTTATTACAATAAAAATGATAGTTATTCTGCTAATCTTTGTAATGCATTATGTCAGCTGCTCCAATGAAAAGATTCTCTTGCTTTGGGTAAACCTTTGTTTTGTATTTCAAAAGGTCATTTGTAAATCAGATGCCTAGAATTCAGAATTCATGCTATTCTACTAAGGTTAATCTAACCCCCAAACCTAGTATTGAGTTTTAAGTGGTAATAACCACCCTATTAACAGTGTAGTTTTAAAGGTTTGAAACCCAACTCTGATTCTTTACTAGTTGTGCTACCATGAGTTAAATACATAAACCGGTGGGATTCCCAAACGAACTTCGATAATAAACTGATTACAAATGGATCACTTGGGGTGCCTGTTAAAATATACAGATTAGGCTCTACCTTTGATATTTTGATTTGGCAACCCGAAGTAGGGCCAGGGAAATGTTTGTTTGTTTGAATTCTCCTAGGCACTCTGATAGCTAGGTTTGGGAATGACTAGCAACTGCTCTAAGTTTCAGTTTATATACATGTCAATCACTGTTACTAACAATACCTCAGAAAGTTACTGTAAGGGTTAAATGAAAAATTATATAATATGCATAGTTTGTCTGATGCAGAGAGAGAGCACTCAGTAAATGTTAGCTATTATTATTACTACCACCACCCAAGAAGCAATTGCCAGGCATTTCAGTGTTCAAGAGGAAGACTCTTCACTGTAACTTTTAAGTTTTATATTTTTAACTAGAGGCCCGATGCATGAAATTCATGCAAGAGTAGGCCCTCCTTCCCCCGGCTGCCGGCACTGCCTTCCCTCTGGCACCCAGGACCCGGGCTTCCCTCTGGCTGCCAGCAGGCACCCGGGACCCTGGCTTCCCTTGCAGCCCCGGCTTCATCCAGAAGGTCGTCCAGAAGGACATCTGGTCTAATTAGCATATTACACTTTTATTATTATAGATTATTCTTACAAAATAATATGTGCTCTTGGCAACAAGTCTAACAGTACAGAGATATATAACAGAAATATTATAAATGGTTCTCTACCTCCTCCAAACAGACTCCCCTGAGATAATGTGAGCATTATTTAATTATTGCTCAGTCTGTACACATTACACACACACATACACACACACACTACTCTGCACCCTGTATGTGTCAGAATCGTGCTTCTGGGTCATTAGAGGACTTCTGTTACTTTTGCCAGCATAGAACCCATTTTTCCTCATTCTGATATCGGCAATCCAACTTTCCTATGGGAAACCCTGCTCCATAATCTTCTCTTTTCAGTTCATGCAATTCAGGTAGGACTAGCTTCACCACTGAGGCTGAAAGGATACATAAAGAGGAAAGTCACGATGCAGAGTTGAATGTGAAGTCAAGAGAGAGTTAAAGAGCATGACGGACAGCCAGTTTTGCCTCCACGTGGACAGAATCTGCCCCCCCCCCCACTTTTTTTCCCCCAGAATCTACTTAATGCATGTGTTCTCTGAGGCCTATCATCTCAAGAGAATGGCTTCTTTGCAATAGTAAAGGCCTAACTAAAACAACTTAATTGATTTGTCATGATCTCATTTCTAAAATTAAAATGTAGTAACTGATAGTGAGGAAGATAAAAGAAAGAGGGAAGCATTTTACATGACTAGGGTTCTAGAATGGGAAGAGATGGGGATGTTATTGAGAAAGAGAATATGGTGTGAAGAAGTTGATTTAAATAACAGTGAATTAAGTTTTGGACATTAGAAGTCTGAAATGTCTGTGAACTATCTGTAAGGACACTGAAATCCACAGCTCAAAAGACTAATACATGGTAGTCTAGGTCACAGAATCATAGCAATAGCAAAAGAGAACCCAAGTATTCTCTGACAAGTTAGCTGTACAGAGACAAGGCCCTCATTACAATGTGGCCTTGTCCAGTGGAGGAAGCCACGGTGTGCTCTTCTGTCCTGGAGCAAGGGCTCCCCACCAGGTGAAAATGAGGCCAGGAAGAGCTCTAGATCTAAGGAAAAAAATGAAAGGATTGAAATCTAAAATTGGCAGCAGATTCATAGTTTCCTGTCTGCCTCTCCCATGAAGTTTTTGTGACCTATAAAATTCTGTACAGAGTATATTTGAGGTTTTCTTTGATTTTTCTTATTTTTTTGTTTGTTTTTCAATATGACTCTGCTGCCTATGATTATACAGCTAATAAGCAGTACAGCTGGGAATCCTCAGCACCCTCAAGTCACCATATTAGATAGGTTTCCTGGAAATCCCACTGATTTAACCCCAGAGGGTGTATGCATCAGGCCCATCCTATCTTCATTTGGCCTTTCCAGATCATTATAGAGAAGGGACATAATCTTACAGTATCTGATCCTGAAGAAAATACCTTGTTTTGAGGTTTCTGAGAAACCTTGCTACTTATAAACTAGTAAGAGAGAGGAGGACACACATCTATTTACCTCTCATACCAATGTTTTACTTTTCATTATTTAGCCAAATTAGGGAAAGTCAAAAAATACACTACTCATATTGAAGATTAGGTTAGAATATAAATATGGTTCATCTCAATTATAAAAAGAATAAATTACCCTAAACAGTTTAGACACAGCAACTGAGATGAAGTTGGAGAGAAGACTTTCATGGGAAGGTGAAGATATTACATCACATTGTCTCTAAGGTTCAATTAATCATGAGTCTATGTCATGCTAAATGGGAAAAAGTAAAACTGGTCAAATAATGTCACAGATGAGTTCTCAAAAGACAGAATGAAGCAGAAAGAAAAAACAATGGAAGAGGAAGCAATGCAAGCATCATACCTCTTGTTAAGGAGTTCACATCATTTCCATAAAAGCTTTCTCGGAACTAGCTTTAATTGAAGACAGCATGAATAAACAATCAATTTTCCAAGCTGTCACCTATGCTGTCTTTAGAGAAATTTCCCACAGCTTCTCTGAATCATTTGTTAAATCACACTGATGCTGTCTTATTCAGCATATTACTAAAAATTCTCAGAAAGACACTTAAAAAATTCATTTCTGCTTTAAAAAAAAGTCAGATTATCATGTTGTGGATATTGTTTACTCAGAATACACCTGAAAACATAAGATTCTTTATGATTTTTTTACTCTTGGTAATTACTCCACTGTAGGTAGTATAAAAAAATTGATGTAGAGCCCAGGTGGTGTGGCTCAGTGGTTGAACCAGGAAGTCACGATTGGATTCCGGTCAGGGTACATGCCTGGGTTGTGGGCTCGATCCCCAGTAAGGGGTGTGCATGGGCTGTGGGCTCGATCCCCAGTAAGGGGTGTGCATGGGCTGTGGGCTCGATCCCCAGTAAGGGGTGTGCATGGGCTGTGGGCTCGATCCCCAGTGAGGGGCGTGTAGAAGGCAGCCGATTAATGATTATCTCTCATCATTGATGTTTCTATCGCTCTCCCTCTCCTTTCTTCTCTAAAATCAATAAAAACATTTTTTTTAAACTGATAGGAAAAAGAAGCCAATATAAAATAGGTAGTATAAAAAGCAATTTCTAATACATTGAGCATCATTTTGGGGCAGGTTGGCTATTTACCCAGCTATATTCTCCCAGGTAAACTTGTTTTCAATCTAGTAAAGTCAAATGGGGAAAACCAAACTTGCTGTCTCTCTACATTTGCTATCATTTTTAAAAATTCTGTTAAGAGAAACTACAACATAGTATTTCTTACCTTCGTGCAACATAATAAAATATAGGATTCCCAGCTTTGGAAGTTCCAGCTTGGTAGAAAATATTTAATGTTTTCAAAGCCTTGAACTCCTCTTTTTCATGTACTTGATGCCTGCAAGAAAAAAAAAAAGAACAGAGTGAGTCATAGGCTTTATATTGTCCATTGAGTACTTAGGAAAATCTATAATCAGACCAATGATAAAATATGCAAAATGACAAAATATTAAGAGAAGTAGATAGGTGTCTTTCTCCCTCTCTCTGAAGGGCAACTTGACAACATGTACCAAAATTTTCAAGGTGTCACTCTTTGAACAACAAAGAGTAGTTCTCGGGACTACCCTAAGAAAACTAGTGGACAAGGACATTTACCATACAATTGTTTTCAATCATGGTATTTTTTTTTCCAGAAAGAAGCTTTTGAGTATTCATTTATTGATTTTTAAGAGTTCAGTTTATCAACTCTTTTCTGGTTTATTGATTTTGAATGAGTGAGAAAGGCCTTCCTTTGCCCATATTTTCTTCCTCATGGGAGTTGATTCTCACGACTGGTATTGCGCATCTTTTTCCAGATAGTTACTCAGTTGTATCACCACCATTTATTAACAGTCCATTCTAATCTGCCTGATTCTGAATACCACTTTTATCATATATTAAATTCCCATGTGGATTTATTTCTGAAAAAATCATGATTTATTTTTTATTTATTCTACTGAACACTCAGTGTGTGTCTTTAACCTGCAATTTATGTCATTCACTAACCTTGGAAAATTCTCATCTGTTGTCTCTTCAAATATCACCTCTTCACTATTCTCTCTAAGCTCTATTTCTGAAACACCAACTAGGCACATTGGACCTTCCTATCCTATCACCTAACCTCTGTTAACGTCTTTCATATTTTCCATTTCTTTATGTTTCTGCCCTGACTGGATGCTAGTTCATTTGCTCAGAAATTATCTTCCAGAAAATAAAATAATAATAAAAATTATTTTATTTTAAAAATATATTTTCTTTTACCTAATATTTCTATGTGTCTTGTATCTGGGGCATGAGAGAGAGGGTAAGTTATATTATCTCATTCCACAATGTTGCTGGTACCAGGTTAACATTTGTTTAATATTAATGGAAACAACCTAGATATCATTTGGTAAGGGCAATAGATACACATGTGTATAAATGACTGGGAGACTACAGTGGGGCCTTGATTTACGAGTGTCCCGACTAATGAGTTTTTTGAGATACCAGCTGTCTCTCAGTTGATTTTTTGCATTGAGTTGATAAAGTAATTTGAGTTAACAAGCTCCTTAACAAGCTCCTTAACGAGCTCGGTCTTGGAATGAATTAAACTCGTAAGTCAAGGCCCCACTGTATTTGCCAAATGTTAACTGAATTATCTCTAAAAGGCAAAGCAACAAAAATTTTTAACATTTTTCTTTAGATTTGTTTTAAATAATTTAATAATTTTTATGTTTATAGTTGAGAAAATTATAAAGCTACCCTCATTTAAAAAAAAGAAAAATGGGTCTTTTTTTTTTTTTTAAATATATTTTATTGATTTTTTACAGATTGGAAGGGAGAGAGATAGAGAGTCAGAAACATCGATGAGAGAGAAACATCGATTAGCTGCCTCCTGCACACTCCCCACTGGGGATGTGCCCGCAACCCAGGTACATGCCCTTGACCGGAATCGAACCTGGGACCTTTCAGTCCGCAGGCCGACGCTCTATCCACTGAGCCAAACCGGTTTCGGCAGAAAAATGGGTCTTAAAGAGCATTAATGGGAGCTTAGAAGAGAGCAATAATAACTAACATTTATTAAAGTATTTTATATATAGTATATCAGACACTGTTCTAAGTATCTTACACATATTAAATCATTTAGTCATCAAAAGCACAGAAGATTGTTTGTAATGGAAGGTTGGGTCTTAGGTAAAAGGAGTAATGACATTTCCTTAGACAAATAGCTAGGACATCCTAAGAAATACTGAATAAAAAAATAGGTTTATATTTTCGCATTATGTAATTTTCAATAAGGCAATATGAAAGCTTTGTGTGGAAAATATTCATTTTAATTAATAGAAATAAATATTTGTTACACTGAGAACAATATAACAGAGCTAAACATAAACATTAAGCTAGAAAGGAGATTGTTATGAATTCATACATTTTTCAACAATATCAAAGAATTGAAGTTATGTGTACAGAAAGAATTATGACCTACAGTAACTCCCCCACATTCCAAGACCCTCAGTGGATGCCTGAAAACACAAATAGTACCAAACCCTATATATATATTATTGTTTCTTCCTATACACACACACCTATAATAAAGTTGTTTATAAATCAGGCACAGTATGAGGAAAACAACAATAAGTAATAATAAAATAGAACAGTTATGATGACATATTGTAATAAAACCCATGTGAATGCCTTTGTGTTCATTATTAAGTAAAATAAAGGTACTTGACTATGAGCACTGCATAGTTTATCTGATGACCACGACAGCTACTAAGTGACCTGCAGGTAGGCAGATATACAGCGCGGACATACTACACAAAGGGATGATGCACATCCCAGGAAAGACAGAGCGGGACAGCATGAGATTTCATCCCACTCCTCAGAACAACGCATCATTTAAAACTTAGGAATTATTTATTTCAGGAATTTTTCATTTAGTGCTCTCAGACTACATTTGACCATAAGTAACTGAAACTATGGAAAGCTAAACTGTGGACAAGGGAGAATTACTGTGTATGTAATATAATTAGTAACAGACACTTACAATGCAAGGCACATTATATGTAAAATCTTATAGCAATATTGAAGTATACTAATTTTCTGAGCCTCAATTTAAATACCATTAACTTTTAGGAGGGTTCTGAAAAATGTTGCAGTGTGGTATAAAGAATTCAGCACTTAGAACCAAAGCATCTAAGAATTAGATGTGGAATCTTGGGCAAACTAGTTGTTCATTTTGAGCTATATATATTTTTTTAATATTTCAATTACAGTTACATTCAATATTATTCTATCTTAGTTTCAGGTGTATAGCATAGTGAGTAGATAATCATATACTTTACAAAGTGGTTCCCCAAATATTTCAAGTACCCACCTGACCCCATAAATAGTTACTACAATATTATTGTATTTTCTTTAACTATAATATGAAAATAATGTTATCCACACTCTTTTATAAGTATTAATGCACAACACCTCAAAGCAACATGACAAAGTACTATGCAAAAGGATACTATTATTTTTATAAGAAAATCAAAACGAAGCATATTTCAACAATATAAAAGGTAAGAAAAAAGTTAAATCCCAAAACATGGAAATGTAGTTATTGGGTACATCTTTCCTGATAATTCTCTATCAAAAATATAAGCATATCGAACAGCTGGCCTAGTAGTAAACCTTGCACCTCAACCAAAAAGAAAGCAATCAAGGTGATACTTTACCTAGTCATAAATTCCTCAAACTTGGAACTGGTAAGATTAAGGCTGGACCAGTGTGTATCTGCCACAGGTTTGTGCTCTGGAGGACCCAGGTATGCAAGAAGCGTTGCCATCTTATCAAAAGGTCGTCTTCCAACAGCTTTGTGATCCCTAGATATAACAAACTGCTTAGAAAAATGGAGCAGTTCACATTTAGCAGTACATATTTCTTTAGAATGTCATTCATTGCCTTTTCTTCCACTGTCAGCTGGGGGTTTCTACTGATTTGTGAATAGCACCAAAAAGATGTCAGGGGTTATAAGTTATACCCTGAGACCTCTTAGAAATAGAACCACTCCCAAACTATAAAATTTACATAAACAATTCTTATTTTTCTAGTATTCTTAATCTATTACCATTAAGTGGGCAATTAGTAAGTAAAAGTAACCTTCTGATCCACTTTTTCTCAGGATAAAAATAATCCATGTTATCCCTAATATTTATTTCTGCTTAACCAGGGTAAATATGGATTTTCAATAACTATTAAATACTTAAAACTATATAAGAATAATAAGATACTATTTCACAAACATCAAACTGGTATAAAAAATAATGAAATCTGCTAATACCAAACATTGGTGAGAATGTGTATAAAGAGGTACTCTCATACAGTGCTGGCAAAAGTGTGGATTAGCATGTACACTTTGAAATCAGCAATGTGGTGAGACTGTATACCCCAGAATGCTGCAATTATACATCTAGATAATACACAGGAAACAAGTATGGAATTCTTTATTACAACACTATTTAAAATAGTGAAAAACATGAAACAAACTTAAGTATCCATCAACTAGGAAATGCAAAAAATAAATTGATGTAGTCAGTCAATGAAATATTAACATAAGTTAAATAAGACACATCAAATAGAATATTGTGTGAAGAGACTATATTCAATGTTTCTATAAAATTTGAAAACACATAAAAATTTTTATATTTATGACATATGTACCTATCATTTCTTTATTTTGTCAGTTATATAGAAAGAAATATCTTTTCCCCCAAGAAATAAAATATAAAGATCTAAAGTAATACAGCAAAATGAGTGTTAAAGCTAAGTGTAGACATGGATTTCTGTTGTAGTATGTTTTGTAATTCTTTTGTATCTGCTCCTCAGATACTAATACTCACTGATCTTCTAGTAAATTTAAACTTCTGTCTCAAAGCACATTATGTGTGATAGTTTGCAAACCACAAAACCCAAAGGGCTAAAATTTGTTGTTTTTTAGCTTAACATTTTTTTAAAAAAACCTCTGTAGCTTGTTGATCATTTAACATGACTTACTCTTTTGCCTAGATATTTTTAGAAAGTGTCTACATTTCTTTTTTCCAAACCACAATTCTAATTCTAAGATGATGCAAAGTAAAAAGTATTATTCATGACCAATAATTTTATTAATATAAATTTAAATATACTATAGACTTAAATAGAATTTTCAATATGCCCATGATTGGGAAATCTTACCTGTTGCTGGAAAGATACTGGCCAATTTTCTCTTGATTGTTCCAGAGTAGGCGATGTAAAGCAAGCACATTGCCATCACTGATGAAGGAAAGACTATGATTTACTGCGTCACTTGTAGGGCAATCGGATGCTATATCAAGGAAAAACCTTCAAAAATACAAAATCATTAGAATTTTAAAAACCAGATACACTCATATCTATATCTGAATTAAATTTATATAAAGCAACTTTATGAAGTAACTGAGATTACAAATCCTGAGGGCTTATTCACATGTGACTGTCATTACATGAGAAAAGGGACAATGAAAAATTTGGTTTTCTCTTTCTGATCCCTGCCTCCAGCTTCACAGTAGGCTCTGAAGTCAGACAAAAACAAAGCTTAGATGGATGAGGCTTTGGAGAGAAGCCAGTAGCTTACACATAAGGAAATGGAGGCCCAGATAAGACAAAAGACCTCTCCCAAATCATATCACCTGTTAGGCCACAGCCAGGCTCAGGGCCTTGGCTCTTAACTTTCTATGAACAATCTGCTAGCTAGACTATGAATCCTAGACTGACCTTCACTTTTTCCCCAATATAGTTTGCAGTCAAACAACATACCTTTTAAACTCCAATTAGAAAGAAGTTGGTATAAAGTATAATGGAAAAATTGGAAGAGAGTTGCACAGTCGAGCTTAAACTGTGCATCAGATAACTAGAGTTGCAGGAAAGGTAGAATTCTGGACATTAACTTGCATTTATAAAGCCTTTTCTCATAAACTATCTCATTTGTTTCTCTAAAATCAACTCAGACAGGCAAATAAAATATAATCCCTAGTTTCAGATAAAACAACAACTCAGAGATAAACAGAAAGCAACTATTTAGTTACGGAATTCTAAAAGACCTCATGTTTTCTAAAATCATAAACGTTCAACAGTTGTTCAGTTACTTATGAATAAAATTGTATACATCTGCATTATTTGGTTGAAAGAGTAATGTTTTAGTTCAGATACACTTCCAAGTTGAAGTATCAAAAATATTCTAACATCAAAAAATTGTGACTTTACAGTTATGCATTATCTATATGAACCATTTTGGTTTCAGTTGTTTTTGTGTGTGTGTGTGTGTGTGTGTGTGTGTGTGTGTTTTTACTAAAAGGAATCTTTTCCTTCTTCCTCTGCTCCATAATATAGTACCCTTAAATCTTTTATTTTAGTAATATTTCAAAAATCCGTTCAGGTTTTGAAACACAGAAATCACTACCAAATTATAAAGAATATGGATTTACTTCATCGCTGTCTTTTATAGCAAAATAAGATTAACTATGTTCTGGACCTACAGAGGGAAAAGAAAAAACCCTACACAAATATACGGACTGACGTGAAACTGAAAATATTTGACTCAAACAGAATCAGCTAAATAGCAGGCTGCTTACCTTCGTGCTGCATCAAAGTTGCTTTTCACAAAATCATTAAAAGGCCGCATATGCTCTTCTTTTGTGAAGAGAACATGATTGGCGATACTCTGAAGTATCTAGACAATGAAACAACATAATGAAGAGTCAGATTATTTACTGAATGAAGTCTACACATTTGTATGTTCATTAAAAAACATGAATTTTGTCATTGATATAATTTCTACTGGTGGTTAAAAATCAATTATTCCTCATTCTATAAATACTAGTTGTTCCTATTCTTCCCCAAATATAATTATTATACATGCACGCAAATATTTACATACATAAAAATGAATATTAAAAATTTTAATGTATTTTTTAACAAAAAAAACATACAGTACACATTTTGGTCTCCATTTCAGAATTTCCAATATGACCAATTATCCAATTGATAATAATACCCAGGTACCAGTCTAATGAATTCCTTTATAATATAGACAAAAATAAAAAAAAGCAAAGAAATGAAAACCATAGGGTGTTTCGAACATAAACTCAAGAGGAAGCACAGTGAATATGAAACTCTAAAATTTTAGTTGAAAGAGAAATTTAAAACAGATTATCAAAATAATTCTTCACCTTTGACATTAACTTCAAGCCCCTTTCGATTCTAGGTGGTGGCTTTTTATCTAAAATGCCTGCTTCATATGGTGAGACAATGGCAGGATTGATAAATCTGAGGAACATGGCACTTCCTACTGCACCGATGCTGTTCTGAGGGAAACGTTGGCTAACCACCTAAAAACAAGGAGTTGAGAATTGAATATGTGGTTTGAATTAAAACAAGGAAATGGGAAGAAAGAACTCAAAGGTCAAACTTTAAACAAAAGCTCTAATTTCCTTATGAACAACACATTTCTATTTTTTCCTATTCCCAAAACATCAGTAAGTAAAGCTCATCCTTAATTCTTGCCTTCATTTTAAAACATAATAAAGATATCTAAGACAAAAAAGAAAAATCTCATAAGTGAGTTGCGTAGAAGAGACCTGAAAAGAAGGCCTTAATTTTTTTGTTTATAATGCAGGTTTGAAGAGTAACAAAAGCAGACCAAATTTTCACCAAGATTAGTAAGACATGATAGTATGGTCAACTCTTAAGACATGGCTAAGTTTTCAACAGCACACCCCTTAAACATCTAATACCTAATAGTAAATACTTACGTTTTGTTGTGTACCAGGTATAATTAAATTTCTTGAGCAAAATGCTTTCCATGTACAAAACAAAACTTAATTTTCTTAGATTCCTATCGAGAGAAAAAACTTACTTACAAGTAACATTACTGCCAGTTCCTTTCTTCATCAGAATGCTTTACAATAGAAGGACCTATCTATTATTTAAACTATGGAAGAATGGGAATTCTTGGGACATAAAGAAGAATCCCACCAGCAGAAAAGAGAACCCCTACGTGTACCTCAATTTATAATTCTGTCAAAAAAATATATATATATAAAGTTAAGGGTTCAAGAAATGGTTGGCCACACTGGAAAGCAATGTGAGCCCAATATTTTAAATGAATTTATTTTCTCTTTATAAACATTCTACTTTGAAGGTAGAGTAACAGATTAGATTTGGAAAGTTTATAAAACTGACTCAGCTCCAATAATTGGAAATTTACATTTTTTTTACAGATGCAACCTTTCTTGCTTAGTATGGCTAGCTGCTGCTTAAAGCAAAGCCACTATAATGGCAAAGCCACATCATTCCATTCAGCATTCTGGGATTCCAGGGACGAAGCTGCATTTCAAAGGATACTGGGGGAAATGAGAAAAGGGATTTATGTGCGGAATCTCCCATAACTCTGATGTTCTTCACAATGCCTCAATGAAGTAATACATCTTCTCATGAATTCACATGGCTCACTGAATCCAGATTAACTCTGGAAAGAATAAGGACGATTTCATTTCATTCTACTCCCTTTAGTGCTTCGGTGGTATACATTTTAAATGTGTTTTTACTCACTGCCTAAAATCTCAAAATACTTTTCTATTATATCTGATCAGGAATTACTAAAAATAGAAAATAATATTTTAAGCCAAAGAAAATCTTTTTTAAGAGGTGAGTTATAATGAATTCTCTCCTTCATTTATGCTATGTATCTTAGAAAGCTTTTCTTGTGTTAGAGTACTTGGAGTGACATTGCATGAAGAACCTTACACTTAAATAAGGGGAAACTGGTGAAAGCAGCTAAATATAACAATAGCCTTAGTAGAATGGCTTTCAAACCGAAATAATGTTTTAGAGTTATTTTTAGCTGAAATACAGTTTTAGAAGTAGAAGAAGAATATTCAAGTGCTTTCACACTCTAGTACAGTGTTTAACCATTGAAAGAATAAGAACAGGAAAAAATGAACATATACCTAAACACAGACAAACTTCTCCACACCGTTTCAGAGTATACACAGACCACCACAGCTACTGAGAGGTTCTGTTAGAACCCTCCAAATTTAATTTTAAAACAGAAGAAACATGTCAACAAACCTACAAAATTTTAAAGCCTTTAAGGAGTGAGTTAGCAAGAAGAGGATTAAAAACTGCTTTACATTCAACTTCAAGTAGGTTGTTGTTATTTTAAAATCAATATATATTACATTTAATCAATTAAAATCAATCCTGAAATGGTTTTTTAAAGCTAAAAGATATAGTTTGGTTTCCAGAGAACCAGTTAATTTATAAAATACTAACCTGCTATGAAAGTGTCTTTACAAAATCAATAACTTACATGCACATGGAGAGTTCTTTTTAAATACATTTTGAAAGTAGCTATTTACTGGTTTTCTCTAGGACCGTGGTCAGCAATTGCGGCTCACAAGCCACATGCAGTTCTTTGGCCCCTTGAGTGTGGCTCTTCCTGAGCCTTAGGAGTACCCTAGTTAAGTTAATAACAATGTACCTACCTATATAGTTTACGTTTAAAAAATTTGGATCTCAAAAGATTTTCAATCGTTGTACTGTTGATATTTGGCTCTGTTGACTAATGAGTTTGCCGACCACTGCTCTAGGACAAAGAAGTTTTAACATATGACTCACATTTATACCTGATTTATACTTAATACTACTCAGTCTCAGAATTTAATGAAAATTTGAGTAAATTACTTCCCAAAAGGAGAATATACAAAAGTACTACACATTCATTATCTTCTACATCTCCAAAAATAATTCATTTCAAAACTCAAAGAATCCACACATCAGAAACACACATTATTTCATGTATCATCTAATTATGTTTCTCACTGATGATAGTATCACTAGATTTTAAAACTAAAACCTGTTAAAATATCAGTATCAATACATATTTCTTTCTTTCACCACTAATTAACACCAATGTAGTTTTACCTCATAATATACATATACTCATTTGTTTTCTTAATCTGTAAAAATCTAATTTGGATCCAAAAGATATTCTGCATAAAGGTCAAATTTGGGCCAGCCTGTATGCTGGAACAGTTCTCAATCAAATGTCGACTTTTCCCCCTTAATGAAAACTGAACTACATGTTACAAATAAATGCAGTCATAAACTATATATCAGGAAGAGGATTGTTACCTCTACATATTTAATTACCTGAGTTAGGGAGGCAATTAACTTCTCAATTATACATTATATATTTGAGTATAAGAAACAGAATTTCCTATAACACTACTATACAGCTACATGGCAGAAACCAGAATCTTCTCTATATATTTTACATATTCCCATCCATGAAAAACATACCCCAAAAGAAAGCTTGCTTTTAAAAGATCATTAGAGTCTGTTAAGCCATAACTCCATAAATCAACATTTTAAATTTATATTGACTATACTGTCTTCATACTTTGGAACATGTTCTAAAATATCTCAAATTACCAATTATATCCCCTTTGTTTCCATGAGGACCTCATATCACCTGTGCTGAGAAACATAATCCAAAATTGGTGTCACTCAAGACACTTAAACAAAAAAATCTGAAAATAACACTAGTAGGAAAAAAACAACACACCTTTCAAGAAACAATTTTAGACAAATCTTAATAAATAAAGCAATGTTAGGAAGGCTAAAAAACATGCTCTAGATAGAAACACAGAAAGCCTGAATTTTAATTTATGTGATACACTACACAATGGCATTAGTAAAACACTAAACAAGAGTGTTAGAAACAGCAAATTAATTTCAACAATGATGGTGTATATTATGTTAAGCCCATGTATGCTGAGAATTAGAAGGCGGAAGCATTAGAAAGAAATGTTTTTATTAAGCAAGATAGCCATCCAACCCAATTCATTTTCTCACAGCTGGTCAAATTTACTTAACATAAAGTGAATACTAAATGGATATGAAAGCATATGTTTCCAAATTTTAATTTAGTTCTGAATTTAAAACAGAAATTTATTATTATATGGAAAGCTTAAACACAGAATGAAAGATGAAACCAGATATACACTCTAAATTATACCTTTTTAAGCTAACTACCTAAAGGTTTCCTTTACCTATTTCTCTAGAATTATTAGATTATATGTACAAATATAGTGCCTGCTGGATAAGTCATGCTGACAGATAATGGCAAATTTTAAATGAACGCATGTTGTATTTTGGATAAATTTCACTCATGGGAAGAAAATAATCTTGATTACCCTAATTTTCTTCCTTTTAAATTAGGCAAATTCATAGTAGCAGGAAGTATATTCATATCATGTTTGCAAAATGAGCTATTTCTCTACAAATATAGACTCAATGAGTTTTCCTTTATTTCCAAAGTAGTATGTTCTCAGTTCCAATAGTTTAATAGTGATTTTCTCTAAGGTAAAAGTGGTTTTTAAGATTTTTATAATCTAAGCACAAATATCTAAATTCTGGCTGGGATGGTCTAGATAAAAATATCAAAAGTAAAAATTAAAATTTAGCAACTTTTATTTATTTATTTTTTTAGATAAATTTAGAAAGTGATACCTTCCCTCCATATACTTCTATCAATTAAAAAATACTTTCATTTCTAGAAAAAGAAACCACTCACATCACTTCAAATAAGAAGCAAGAATGAAGAGAGTCAGCATTTCCTAAGGCCTTGAAATTAAGTTTCTTTTGCATTCATTTACGATTTTTAAAAATAACAATAATAAAATTAAACCAGAGATATCCAATGTAACAAATACCCCCAAAATGCCTTTGGGATAAATCAAACCAAAGGAACACAGAGAATGTTTCAATGTAACTTAATTCCAGGGTTAATTGAAATGAAAGCTATTTTGTGCCAGAATTAGTAGAATGATTTTACAGTGGAGGTCAAATAGGCTGAAGTGAAGATGTTCTTAACAAACAGCAAAAGATTTTGGTTTTGCTTTGAAAGAAACAGCTAATAAAAAGTTCTCCAAACTTACTGATTTTTTGTTTTCCTTTTTTTCTTTTACTGTAGCTTTATTCAGTAGGGAGTGGCAAGTTGCCTACAGAACAGAGATGAGCACAAACAAGTCACAGCACCAACTACATACAGCAACAAAAACAATGTTGGCTTGTACATAAAATTACACGATCAATGTAACACAAATGGAATCAACAAAAAATTATAAATCAACTGAATTTAGAGGGATGAATTTTATTTCTGGATTTAAATTTTTAATACATTTTTAAGCCAAAGCACTAAATAAAGAGCAAGAAATGTTGAGATAATCATATCTACTATTTCTGGCTATAAATCACAGAAAAGCTCTCCCCAAGTGGATTTGAGGATATTTATATTTACATTTCAGTTAATTCCTACCTTTTGATATAAATTTTATAGGAAATATTGATTACAAATAGATCACAAATTAAAACATGTCTACATGATTTTTTTCTTGATATAAAATACTTCTCTGTGTATCCTTCAATTGACTTAAAGTTCTTTTTTCAATAGCTGGCATTTAATTTAAAATCTACTGATTAAAAATAAACATTGAATGACTAAATATAATAGAAAAATTCACTTTAGAGATTCTGAATTTAAAAAATCTCTCTCTCTTTAAGAAATATTACTCTTAAAATTTCACATGTTTCTGTTTCTAGGCTACTTCCTAAAATAGTTCTAACCAGAGAAGGTTAAAAGCTCTGCAACATCTGGGAGAAGAATGTTATCAGCTCAACTAGAAATAAGCATTAATTAATATTAAAGTGAAGAAACTGCAGAGAAAATTATAGAATAAAATTGTAAGCCTACTTAAAACTTTTTACATATTTAACCATTTACCAGAAGGCCTTAAATAAACCCGAAAGAAAAAAACCATCAAAACCCACAGAGATATATTGGTTTAATCTCTCAAAGCTTCTACTAGGTCCGTGGTCGGCAAACTGCGGCTCGCAAGTCACATGCAGCTCTTTGGCCCCTTGAGTGTGGCTCTTCCTAAGTCTAAGGAGGACCCTAATTAAGTTAAGAACAATGTACCTACCTATATAGTTTAAGTTTAAAAAATCTGGCTCTCAAAAGAAATTTCAATCGTTGTACTGTTGATATTTGGCTCTGTTAACTAATGAGTTTGCCGACCACTGTACTAGGTCAAAGAGTTATTTTTAAATTAAAATACTCCTGATTGGACTAGACCAGGCACAACAATTACTTTAAAAACCAAATTAGAATTATGTAATCCACCATACATGGCATTTTATTCTAAAAATTCTGTGCATTCAATACCATAACCCATAATAACTTAGGCTTTAAGTTAGTTTGACATTTGCTCATCTATCTGTACATACATCCACCCAAATAGTTGTTGTGCATCTACATGCTAGATACCATTCTAGGCATTGGGATGCAGCAGTAAAATAGGAAGACACCGTCCTTTACTTATGGAACTTTGGTACATACAAACCTTAGACTACCTACAAAGGCAATAGTAACTAAATATATAATAAAAAATGCAGTTTTATATACTTTTTAGAAAAGATAATATTTATTTAAAATTATAATATTTAGCTCTTTCTCAGAACGTTCTCACCATAATTTAAGAATATCTATTCTGGAAATTATTTTCTCATTATTCCAAAACTATCAGGAAGAAAAGTGTAAATAAATACACAAGAAAATTAACTATAAATCTACACTGTTCACAGTTATCTGGCTCTTCTAATGTAACCTTAACCCAGTCTACTAAGGAAGAAAGCATATAAAATAAGAGATCTGGTTAAAGCATGACTTGGAAAACGCTTAACGGTCAAAAATATGAACTCAAGTAAAAAGAGTGAAAGCTCATAGAAGTTTATTAGCTAGCAATGATTCTCACTTAGCTTTCAAAATTTCCCCAGTAGGTCCCAAAGCAGGAACCATGTTTATTAGAGAGAAAAAAACCAACAAAAAAACAATCGACTACTATTCCTCCCAACAGACCATAAAAGTACAAAGATACCATTATGTTACTGCCAAAGTCAAAAGGGCAGGAAAAAGCCAAAAGAGGGAAGATGAATAAAAGTGAAAGAGCAAACTAAGGGGAAAACTACTTTTGGAAGGAGATTCAATGGAAGAATATCTTAAGATCAAAGCTTTTATTCCTATCTTTATTTTTAACTAGTAAATATAAATTATCTGTTACCAGTCACTTTTAAAAAGCGACTTATTTATAAATAACATAGTATACCTTTGCTCCATAGCACTCTATATTCCAACAAGTATAACCAATACTTCAAAAAATTCACTGACACAACATTTAAATAGTATTCTTAAAGAGAATAATTTTCTGTGCAATTTAAATATGGTAATTCAGGTCTATTATAACACAGGGTATTTTATTATGGACTGCTTTAAAAAACACAACACATAGTGTTTAATAAGCTACCTGCCTCTATTTTCTGAATTATTTTCACTATTATCCTTCCTTGCTAACTATGAAAGATACCTAGAATCTTGCTTACGTGGGTGGGAGGAATCACGGAATTTGTTCCTCTACTAAATATTTCCTAAGGACTTACTTAGTGCTAAGCCCTGTTCCTTTCACCTTATCAGAAGCATGGTCTTGAACTGGACTCCAAGTTTGCTGATAATACAAAAAGCATGTTTTCTTTAAGGATGGCGACTACATGAAGAATGTGCACTGAAATCTACTAGAACATGTAATCAGATAGGTAGTCAATAGTCTTAACTAGCAAAAGTCAAAGTCACTGCAACTTGAGAAATTCATTTGCTCTCTGAAGAGTTACTACTAGGCCAACAAGAAGCTGACCCGGACCATTTTTTATATGTGTGCCCTATGTCTTATCTGTTTTTCAAACAGAATTACTGAATTAGATTTAAAGCTAAATCTGAATAATGCCCAAGAGAGGCTATTAGTCACTGCATTAAGCTGTATTCTTGTCATAACTAAACCTCACTCTATTCTGAGATTTAGCTATCTGAGAAAATTATGTGGGATTCTCCTAAGCTTCCTTGAGCTATTTTGAAAAGGCAGAAAAAGTCACGATAAGTTGAGACTTTTAATGTTAAGTATGCTCTACCATCTATAATAATAAAAGTGTAATATGCCAATCGACAGAACGACCGAATGGCAGAACGACCCTCTGAATGACCTTTCAGACGACCACACTATGACACGCGCTGGTGCGAGGGCAATCAATGGGGGCGGGGGCTGCACGATCACGGAGCCCTGGCTAGGTGGGTGGGGCCTCCCTCTGCTGGGTGATCCATCGAGGAGCCCCGTGATCGATCACGCCACAAATGGAGGCCCAGGCCACCAGCCAGCGATGCTGTGGCGGGTGTGCAGGGGCGGCCAGCAATCACCCCACAGAGGGTGGGCCCAGGCCAGCCAAACAATCACACCCTACGCCTGTTGCCCACAGAGGGAGGTGACCGGTGACAGGGGGAGAGAGGCAGCACCGCACAGATGGCAAGCAGTGTTGGGGGCATGGCCAGCTGCCGGCAGCCAGGGGAAGGAAAGCCCGATAGGCCTAGGGACCCTACCCAAGGGGTCCTGGATTGCGAGAGGGTGCAGGCTGGGCTGAGGGACAACCTCCCTCCCACCTCCATGCATGAATTTTGTGCACCAGGCTCTAGACCTATATAATAAAAGTCTAATATGCAAACTGTCCCCTTGACTGGGAGCTCAACTGGGAGTTTGACGGGGGGGGGTGGGGAGGGCAACCGCCTGTGGCCTCTCCCCCCTGGTTGACGGCCTGGGGAAGGGAGACCCCGGCTAGCAGCCACTAGGGACCCTACCCATGCCCAAATTTCATGCACTGAGCCTCTAGTCTATGTATACAATGAAAAATTTTTATAGATATCACAGATACATCATTATAAATGGGAATGAGGACAATTTTCACACAGAGCAGCCTGAAACAGCTTTTTAAAATGGTCATTTCACTGATCTTGCTAATGTCTCTAAGCAACGAAGCCTGTGCTTAAAAAACAACAACAACAAAAACAAATGGCTGGGATAACTGCAAAGACAGAAACACAAAGGCACTGGTGTTAGTAAAGGCATAATGTCTTTCCC
>NW_006291007.1:2919374-2921041 GCF_000327345.1 Myotis davidii
CTCCAGACCCTAATGTTTCCTCCAGAATCACAGTTTAAACAGGATAAGTGGATCTGTATTAATCTCCCTTGGAGTGAATAATTCCTGAAACTGTATATGCAATTCAAAAACACAGTGGAAACCATAAAAGAACAAATATCTATTTCCTCAAGTAGGGATGACTATGGACATGAGAATCATTACTTGCAGTACTAGTGTGAGACAGACTAATAATGTGATCTGAATGATGCAATATCTGTAATAATAAAAGTGAAATATGCTAGTTAGACCGGACGTCCTTCCGGATGACCTTCCAGATGAAGCCAGAGCTGTGAGGGAAGCCTGGGCCCCGGGTGCCAGAGGGAAGCCGGGGATGGCAGCCGGGGGAAGGAAGGCCATACAGCAGTATTGTCTCAGTCATCATGTTGTGCCTTATATTCCTAGTACTTATTTATCTTATAATTAAACATTTGTACCTTTTAACCACCTTATTCCAATTCCCCCTGACAAGTCTGATCTCTTTATCAGTATTTTTTAGATTCCACATATAAGTGAGATCATACAGTACCTGTCTTTTCTGACTTATTTCACTTAGTATAATGCCTTCAAGAGACATCCATGTTATCACAAATGGTAGGATTTCCTCATTTTTTATTGTTATTTTTTTAAATGTATTTTATTGATTTTTACAGAGAGGAAGGGAGAGAGATAGAGAGTTAGAAACATTGATGAGAGAGAAACATCGATCAGCTGCCTCCTGCACACTCCCGACTGGGGATGTGCCTGCAACCAAGGTACATGCCCTTGACCAGAATCGAACTTGGGACCCTTCAGTCTGAAGGCCGATACTCTATCCACTGAGCAAAACCGGTTAGGGCCTCATTTTTTATTGTTGATAATATTCCACTATGTATATGTATATGTATATGTATATGTATATGTATATGTATATGTATATGTATAACAACTTCTTCATCCATTCATCTACTGATGAACATTAGGTTGTTTCTGTTTCTTGGCTATTGCAAATAATGCTGCTATAAACATGGGAGTGCAGATATCTTTTCAATTTAATGTTTTTGTTTCCTTTATATAGATTCCCAGAACTGGAACTGCTGGATCATATGGCAGTCACATTTTCACTTTTTTTTAGGATCCTCTAATACTGTTTTCCATAGTAACTGCACCAATTTATAACCCCACCAACAGGGCAAAAGAATTTGTTTCCATATCCACACCAGTGTTTGTTAAGCCCAACTTTTTTTTTTTGATCAGCAGCCTAGCCAGGATCTCTAGCCAGGATCTCCAGCCAAGTTCTGGTGTTTATTGTCTTGTTACATCTGTATTTATTTATTTATTTTTTTACTATACAAACAGTTACATTTATTACAGAAAAGATATACATTAAAATACGCCAAAGATTCATAGGGCATAGTCTGGGAGGCCTCCAAAGGGTTCCAACCTCAAAGCTTCTATTGTTCTGAGGATAGGTTACCTTCCTGACATTGATGATACACACAGAGTGTAAAGCCAACAGTATTCCATGCATATTACAAATTCAGGAAGCTCACCCAAGTTTTGGTGTTCAGAGTTTTTTTGTTGTTGTTGTTAATCCCAACTTTTTGAGGATGACCATTCTTCTTTTAAAATAAATATATTTTTACTAATTTCAGAGAGGAGGGGAGAGG
>NW_006291007.1:2921106-2923619 GCF_000327345.1 Myotis davidii
ATCATTGCTCGGCTGCCTCCTGCGCACCCCCTACTGGGGATAGAGCCTGCAACTGGGCATGTGCCCTTCAAACCAGAATCGAACCTGGGACCCTTCAGTCCTACACTCTATCCACTGAGCCAAACCGGCGAGGGTGATGATGACCATTCTAACAGGTGTGAGGTGATATCTCACTGTGGTTTTCATTTGCATTTCCCTAATGACTAGTTATGTTAAGCATCTTTTCATGTACCTGTTGGCCTTTCATATACCTCTTAGAGAAATGTCTATTCAGGTTTTTAGCCCATTTTTTAATTAGGTTATTTGTTTGTTTTGTTATTGAGTTGTATGAGATCTTAATTTTTAATATTGACCCCTCATCAGATATATGATTTGCAAATATTTTTTCCCATTCTCTAGGTTGTCTTTTCACTTTGTTGATGGCTTCTTTTGCTGTGTGGAAGCTTTTTAGTACGGTACAATTGCACTTGTTTAGTTTTTATGTTGTTGCCTGTGTTTTAGATTTCATGTCCAAAAAATCATTACCAAGACCTATGTTAAAAACCTTTATTCCTATGTTTTCTCCTAGGAGTTTTATGCCATATCTTTAAGTCTTTAATCCATTTTGAGTTAATTTTTGTATCAGGTGTAAACTATGGGTCCAGTTTCATTCTCTTACATATAAAATATCCAATTACCCCAGCACCATTTATTAAAGACTGTCTTTTCTCCATTGAGTATTCTTAGCTCCCCTGTCAAATATTAGTTGACTAGATATTCTTAGGCTTATTAAAATCAGGAAGTGTGATGCTTCCTACTTTGTTCTTATTTTTCAAGATTACTTTGGCTATGTGGGGTGGTCTTCTGTGGTTCCACATACATTTTAGGTGTTTTTTCTACTTCTGTAAAAAAAGCCCTTGGAATCTTGAAAGGGGTTGCAGTGAATCTATAGGTAGCCTTAGATAGTACTGATGTTTTTTAACCATATTAATTCTTCCAATCCATGAACACTTGGATACTTGCCATTTATTTGTGTCTTCTTTAATTTCTTTCATCAATGTCTTAGAGTTTTCAGTATGAAGATCTTTCATTTCCTTCATTAAATTTCTTTCTAAGTATTTTATTGTTTGTGATGCTATTATAAATAAAATTGGTTTTTTCAAAATTCATTTTTAATACACAGAAACACTACTGATTTTTGTATATAAATTTTGTATCAGGCAATTCTATTCAACTCATTGACTAGATCTAACCATTTTGTTGTTGCCTTTAGGATTTTCTATATATAAAATCATGTCATCTCCAAATAGAGATAGTTTTATGCCTTCCTTTTCCATTCTCATACCTTTTATTTCTATTTCTTTTGTTTTGTTTTGTTTTGTTAATCCTCACCTGAGGATATTTTTTCCATTGCTTTTCAGAGAGAGTGGAAGGGAGGGCAAGGAGAAAGAGAGCGAGAGAGATCAATGTGAGAGAGACACATTGACTGGTTGCCTCCTGCACGTGCCCCAATGGAGGGGAGAGCAAACCCACAAACCAGGTATGTGTCCAGTGCACAGTCCAGTGCTCCAACCATTGAGCCACACCAGCCAGGGCTTATTTCTTTTTCTTATTCAATTGCTCTAGCTAGAACTTCTAGTACTATGTTGAACAGGAGTGGTGAGTGGGCACCCTTTTCTTGTTCTTGATCTTAGAAGGAAAGCTTTCAACTTTTCAGCATTAAATATGATATTGGCTATGAGCTTGTCCTATATGACCTTTATTATATTGAGATATGTTCCACTATGCCTAATTTTTAAGAGGTTTTATCATGAATAATGGTTGAATTTTGTCAAATGCTGTTTCTGCATCTAATGAGACGACCATATGATTCTCTTCTTTAAAATAGCTGTTTTGACTCAGTGGATAGAGCATTGGCCTTCAGACTGAAGGGTCCCAGATTCAATTCTAATCAAGGGTACATGCATGGTTTAGGGCTTGATCCCCAAGAGGGTGCATGCAGGAGGCAGCCAATCAATGATACTCTCTTATCATTGATGTTTCTAACTCTCTCTTCCTTTCCTTTCCTCTCTGAAATCAATAAAAAAATATTTTTTAAAATGTGATGTATCACACTGATTTACATATGTGGAACCATCCTAGCATCTCAGGGACACACACAACTTCCTTTGTGCTGCTGAATTCTGTTTGCTAGAATTTTATTGAGAACTAGAGGCCCGTTGCACGAAAAGATTCATGCAATAGGTCTTCCTTCCCCTGGCTGCCGGCATCAGTTTTCCTCTGGCACTCGGGACCCAGGCCTTCGCTCCGGCCGCAGCGGAGAAGCCAAGCCTCAAGGCTTCTCTGCTCCGGCCACAGCAGAGAAGGCAAGCCTCTTCAGTCTTCACTTGGGCGGAGCCTTCAGTCTTCACTCCAAGTCTGCATATGCAAATTAACCACCATCTTTGTTGGGTCAATTTGCATACTCATCCTGATTGGCTGGTGGGCGTAGCGGAGTAACACCAATTTGCATGTTTCTCTTTTATTAGTGTAGA
>NW_006291007.1:2924372-2936789 GCF_000327345.1 Myotis davidii
CCAACAGGCTGCTGCTGAAAGTAGGTTTCTGGCCTTTGCTTACAATGTTGCGATCCTTCTGGCTGAAGCCTGGCGGATAATGCAGGTTTCTGGGGTTTTGTTTAGCTTCTATATTTGTTACATAGTTATAGTTGCTTGCAGCTCAGAGGCCTGCAGCGGCAGGTGGGGAACATTGGAGTCCTCCGTCACTGAAGCAAGCAAGCCTCATGTTAGTTTCAAGTTGGCTGGCAGTTAATTTGCATATTGCCCTGATTAGCCAATGGGAAGGGTAGCGGTTGTACGCCAATTACCATGTTTCTCTTTTATTAGATAGGAGGATGTTTGCATATATATTCAGTTTCTGGGTGTTCTTATTTGTTTGCTTGTTTTTAAAATATATTTTTATTGATTTCAGAAAGAAAGGAAGAGGGAGAGAGAGATAGAAACATCAATAATGGGAGGGAATCATAGATTGGCTGCCTCCTGCACACTGGACCGAGCCCGAAACCCAGGTATGTGCCCTTGACCAGAATTGAACCTGGGACCCTTTGGTCCACAAGCCGACGCTCTATCCACTGAGCCAAACTGCTAGAGCTGCTCTTGTTTTTTGTTTTTTTCTCTCCCGGATAATGCTGGCTTTGTAAAATAAGTTTGGGAGTGTTGCCTCCTCTTAAATTTTTGGAAAAAGTTTGAGAAGGATTGGTGTTAATTCTTTTAAGTGTTGGGTAAAATTCACCAGTGAAGCCATCTGGTCCTGGGCATTTCTTCATGAGAGAGTTTTGATTACTGATTCAATCTCCTCCCTAGTAATTGGTTTATTCAGATTTTCTATTTCGCCCTGATTCAGTCTTTTTTTTTTTTAAGCTTAAACAGCAAATATTTCTCACGGTTCTATAGGCTAGAAAGTCTAAGATGAAGGCACATGCAGATTCAATATCTGATGAGAAACCTGGTTCATAGACAGCCATCTTCCCGCTGTGTCCTCATATGATGGAAGGGGCAAGGGAGATTTCTGTGGTCTTTTTTATAAAAGCACTAATCTCATTAATGAGGGTTCCATCCTAATGACCTAAGCATCTCCCAAAGGCCCCATTTCTAGTTCCTAAAGGTATAGAGTTAGGTTGTTTATTTGGGATCTTTCTTGCTTTTTAATGAAGGTATTTATTGCTATGCATTTCTCTCTTAGAACTGCTTTTGCTGCATCCCACAAGTTTTGTTATGTTGTGTTTCTGTTGTCATTTATCTCAAGAAATTTTTTTATTTCTCCTTTAATTTCTTCTTTGATCTACTGACTGTTCAGGAGAGTGTTAACTTCTGTGTGTTCATAAATTTTCCAGTTTTCCTCTTATTATTTATTTCTAGTTTCACGTCATTGTGGTCAAAAGAAATACTTGCTCATCATGATTTCGATTTTGAATTTGCTAAAACTTGCTTAGTGGCCTAACATATAATCTATCTTAGAAAATATTCTATGTGCCTTTGAGAAGAATGTGTATTGTGGTGTTGTTGGACAGAATGTTCTATATGTATCTGTTAGGTCTGCTGTTTCCTGATTCTATAGATGATTTATCCATTGTTGAGAGTGGGATAAATTACCCAACTATTATTGTTCTAATGTTTATTTCTCCAGTTAGCTCTGTTATTTTTTCTTTATATTTTTAGGTGCTCCAATGTTAGGCACATAAATATACAATTCCTATATCTTCTTGATGTATTGACCCGTTTATTATTACATAATGACCTTCTTTGTCTCTTTTTACTATTTTTGGCTTAAACTCTATTTTTATCTGACATAAATAAAGCCTGAAAATGGTAATTTCGGTGATCTTACTAATGTCTCTAAGCAACTAAAGCTCTATGCTAAAAAACAAATGGATGAGAATGACTCTTAAAAGAAAGAAGACACAAGGCATGGGATTTGGCCCTGGCCGGATGGCTCAGTTGGTTGGAGCAGTGATTGCCAACCGGTGGTCTATGGATCACTGGTGGCCCGTGAGGCCCGAAAGGTTGGCAACCGCTGGTTTAAGGAAACCTTTGAAGCAGCGGTCCACGAGGTCCGAAAGGTTGGCGACCCCTGGGTTGGAGTGTCCTCTGTACACCAAAAGGTTGCAGGTTTGATTCCGGTGAGGGAACATACCTAGGTTGCGGGTTTGACTCCCAGACAGGGCGAGTGAGGGAGGCAACCAATCAATGTTTCTCTCTCATATCAATGTTTTATACTCTCTAACCCTTCCTCTCTCTCTAAAATCAATAAAAACATATCCTCGGTTGAGGATTAAAAGAGAAAGGCACGGGTTTTGATAAAAGCATAAATTCTTCCTCCAGGAGTCCATAACTCTAGACCTATTAATGTTTCTTCCAGAATCACAGTTTAAACAGGCTAATCTCCTTTGGAATGAATGCATATGCAATTCAAAAACACAATGGAAACCATAAAAAATAAAGACTTAATTTCCTCAACAAGTAGGAATGACTGTGGATATCTGAACTCAGAGGCAATTATTTATAGTGCTAGTGTTAAAAAATATCTAATAACTGGATCTAAATGATGGTGCAACATATTTTCTAGGTGGCAGTTCACATAAAATAAACAGATCAGTCTTTCCTGGGAAAATGTGACACAAAAACATTTTATCTTTTTAAAAAATATATTTTTTTATTATTGATTTCAGAGAGGAAGAGAGAGGGAGAGATAGAAACATCAATGTTGAGAGATAATCATTGATTGGCTGCTTCCTACTCGCCCCACATTGGGGATTCAAGCCTACAACCCAGGCATATGCCCTGACTGGGAATCGAACTGTGACCTCCTAGTTCACAGTTCAACCACTGAGCCATGCCAGCCAGGCAAATATTATATCTTAATGAAGAAATCAAAATTATAGATCAAGCCTCACAATGCAAAAAGCAGGTAGTAAACCTGTTTCATATGTTAAAGAACCTATGAGTAATATAGGCAAAAGATAGCAAACAAAATAAATTGCATAATATATCTCATTTCAACCACATTCATTATACCAAATATATCTGGTGCATCTTAAACTTGCTCTCAATACAGGAAAAAATTATTATTTTAAAGAACCTCCTTAAAATACTTAAAACTGTCTCGTAATATTTGTTATTTTCAAAGCCAATTTCAACAATTTTTAATGCTTTACCCTTCTAAATTGACTCAGTATTATTAATCACCCACTATCAAAAGCTAAATTCCTCTTTGGCAAAGCATTCTTTTTAATTTAGCTTTGGATCAATAATGGTAATCTCTAACCTTAAGCATACCTGGTATAAACAGTGGCACACACTTCGAAGCTGAGGGGGAAATTCTGAGGAGGAACTGATGATGGCATGGAAGAACTTTTCAGTCATCTGACGGAGGTTTCGCTGGTTATCTTCAAGGCTCTCTGACTGTTCTAACCTACAAAAAAAAAGTCAAATAAATTAAAAACAAACAAAAATACTCCTTAAAAGAGACTACTTAAGAGATATTCAGCCAAATTAGCCAAATACAATGCTTGGACTTTGTTAGCTTCTTGATTTGAACAAGCCAACTATAAAAAAAGAAATTTTGCTAATTGTGTATTAAAATTCTTATTATATTCTTACAAATTCAGTATGTGATTTTTATTTTTATTATTATTATTACTATTTTTGCCAATCTAGTAGGTAGGAAAGGGCATCTCATATTTTTTAACTTTTATTCCCATGACTTCTGGTCAAGTTAGACACACTTTCATGTATTTTGTGGTCATTCATGTTTCCCCTATTTTGAACTGCCTTTCATATCCAGCCTGATATTTCTAACTGCTAGGTGTCTCTCCCACCAGTATCTAAAATTCAGTTTGCCCAAAATTAGCTGATCTTTTCTCCTACTCTGTCTTACACTGTGCTGCTCCCCATGCTGTCAATGGCACCATCACTGTCCCAATCACGTCATTCTGGTGACCTCTGATGTCTCCACATGCCTGGTATACTCCATTACTGCCCCCATTCAATCAGGGTTGCCAATTCAATATGATCTCTAAAGTCTTGGTGTTGTGATTAAAGGAAGAAATTCAGAAAACAGACTTACTTTTGTGTCAGGTTTACCCAGGAAAGAGCGCTCTGTTTATTTTATGTGAAATGCTACTTATAAAATATGTTCCACATTTCAGTTCTACCACAATGATCTCTATGGCCTTGGTCAAGACATTTAACTTCCCTGGGCCTCAATTTTTTTTCATCAATAACCTAGTAATAATAATTCTGCCTATTTATTGGGTTTAAATTTCACCCATTGGCTATCACATCCACAAAGCTTTACTCGGGCTCCCCAACTGGCATAATCTGAACTCTCAAAACACATCCCCTATGAAACTCACTCTTAACTACGTGTAATATGTCTTATCTCCTACTAAACTGTAAACTCCTTGAAGGAAGGAAGTTCCTTTAAGGGGACTCATCTTTGTCCCCTTAAAAACTAGCACTGTTACCAAGTATTGAATTCTTGTTTTCAATCTTTTAATTAGTAATTTTTACTTATATGCTAATTTACATATTACATAAATGCTTGGGACACTCAAAGTCATCACTTCAGAATCCTGCAATTAAAAAGATTAAGTTGCAAAACCATGTAGCAATATGCTACTATTTATATTGAGCACTCACATGGTAACATACAGTTTCTACAGCTACATATATATATGCAAATGCATTAAAGAAGGACAGAAAAACAAATTAAAGAAGAACAGTGCTAAATCTCCAAGATGGTAGTCATAGCCACCTTTAATGATAACTGCAATTGTTTTTTAAGAAAAATGTATTTGCACGTAACTTTCATAATTAAAGACTAATTTTTAAAAATATATTTTTAACAATTTCAGAGCAGGAGAGGGAGAGAGAGAGATAGAAACATCAATGATGAGAATCACTGATTGGCAGCCTCCTGCACACCCCCTACTAGGGATTGAGCCTGAAACCCAGGCATGTGCCCTGACCCTAACAGAGAATCGAACCATGGCCTCCTGGTTCATAAATCGACGCTCAACCACTTAGCCACACCAGCCAGGCTAAAGACTAATTTTAAGAATCAAGGGGAGAAATCGTGAGGGCAAGGATTTACCATTGTACAGTGCCTGTACTCAGGCCCTACCATTGTAGTGGTAGGGAAAAAAATGAAGAGCAGTTGTAGATGAAAGATGACAAACCTGGTAGGATCCACTTCAAAGCTAACATGCTGCCAATCAGAGGATGTGATCACAATTCGTAATAAAGGATCCAGGAGTTTTTGTAGGTAGGTAGCACCATATACCTAAAGAAATACACAAGTAGGAATTTATTATGCCTGATTCAAGTACCCTGCATTAGGAAACTGAATCAAGATAAATTGTGACTGATTAATTTTCCTCCCTGCATTTATTTGTGCTCATCCTATATAACAAAAGCCTAATATGCTAAGTGTCTGGTGACTGGTCATCTGTTCAACCAATCAAAGCATAATATGCTAACAATATGCTAAGGCTGCTCAACCGCTTGCTATCACATGCACTGACCACCAGGGGGCAGACACTCAGATTGGTAGGTTAGCTTGCTGCTGTGGTCCGGGCGATTGGGACTGAGTGAGATGGGTCGGACACACCCTGGAGCTCTCCCTCCCCAGCTGGCCAACCTCCCGCTTCCTTCCCCGGCTGGCCCCAATCAGGACTGAGCAAGGCGAGGCTGGACACGCCCTGGAGCCCTCCCACCGTCCCTTCCTGGCCCGATAGTGCACCAGTGGGGTCTCTCGGGCTGGCCTGCACTCTCTCGCAATCCGGTAACCCTCAGGGGATGTCGGAGAGCACATTTCAGCCCGATTCCACAGGCCACTCCTCTTGGGAGGGTGCCAGAGGCAGGGCTCACAGCTGGTGAACACTGCCTGCTGCAACAGTGCGAGCCTCTCCTGATCGATTGGGACTGATTGGGCATGAGCCCATGGCAGGTACAGTGGGGCCAGGATGAGCGGGAGCGGCAGGTAGGAGCTGCAGGCAGTCTTGGACTGTGGGTACCCATGCACGAATTCGTGCACCGGGCCTCTAGTATGTCTATAATAGATGTCTATTCTTATATGCCTAACAGAAGATGATAGCAAAGAGTTTAGCTTGATATGCACAGATGACTTTCTCAGAAAAAAAGTGAGCAAGAATAAGACTTTGGTGACCATAAGAGATCTCATATGGTCAGAGAAACTCACTGTTTTCTGCATATGGGCCAGAGAAACAACAAAAATGAAAAGACTACAAGATTTGCAGGAGGAAATCAAGAAATAGACCTGGTACCTGCAGAACCAAAACATTAGCAAGATTTATGTACGAAGTGAGGGTGAATGGCTAATTCCTATCTAGTACCTAAATGATAACCCTCATGACTGCCCATGGTAAAGTATTTTGGGGTAGACTCAAAAAAAATGATGTGATAATAAATCATTGTTTAACCACACATTCTGAGAAGAGGCTTGGAGTGAACAGGGGACGAGGTCTCTGCTCTCACGGAGCTCACATTCTAGGGACTTAGAGTAAAATCTCAAATAAACACATTAATTTCACATAGTGAATAAATGCTGCCAAGAAAATATAACAAGGTAATGTGACAGAATGACTGTGGGTGTGGTTTTGATTGGATGGTCAGAAAAGACTTCACTAAGAAAGTACATCTGAACTGAAACTTGAAGAACAAGAAGTCGGCCATTTAAGAGATCAGGGAAGAAGCTTTCCAGGCAGTAGAGGTAGCAGCAGCAGTAAGAGTGCTGCAGGGTGGAAACAACCCAAACATGTTTCATGGCCAGTGTGGTTTAAGTTTGGTGAATAAAAAGGAAAATGGCCCTGACCAGTTTGGCTCAGTGGCTAGAGCGTTGGCCTGTGGACTGAAGAGTCCCAGGTTCGATCCCGGTCAAGGGCATGTAACTTGGTTGCGGCCACATCCCCAGTAGGGGGTGTGCAAGAGGCAGCTGATCAATGTTTCTCTCTCATGGATGTTTCTAACTCTCTATCCTTCTCCCTTCCTCTCTGTAAAAAATCAAATATATATATATTTTTTTTAAAAAAAGGAAAATGGCATATGATAATGTCAGAGATGAGGTAGGGCCAGGTAGCGTAGAGCCAGAATTTGAGTTTTACTTTTAAGTATGAAGAATAAGATCCTATAGCTTTTTATAGCAGAAATTTACAGGCAATGACAGATTACCATATTAGTTATAATTTACTAAACTGAAACCATTTTTGGTACAATATAAATTAAGCATCTTTTTAACATGAAAAGGGAATTCCTTCCCAAATTTTTAGCATATATTTTTAAGAATGATATGGTTTTAGGAAAATTTTTATTAAGAATTCAAATAGCCACATTATGTATTCAGTGTTTAAAATATGCAACATCAGCCCTAGAGGGTTTGGCTCAGTTTATAGAGCGTCAGCCTGCAGATTGAAGGGTCCCAGATTCCATTCCAATCAAGGGCACATGCCCAGGTTGCGGGCTCGATCCCCAGTAGAGGGCGTGCAGGAGGCAGCCAATCAATGATTCTCATCATTGCTGTTTCTATCTACCTCTCCCTTCCTCTCTGAAATCAATAAAAATATATTAAAAAATAAATAAATATAAATAAAACATGCACCATCAGAATTTCAAATGCAAATAAGTGTGCTTAAATTTTTTTAAAAATTGTAAAATGCATTATAGAAAAAGAGTCAAGAATTGGGGATAGTAAACAGGCACAAGCCTTGAATTCTAGTGCTAGCATTACTAACAACTAATATGAGATTTAACACTAATTATCTCAGTTAGTATATGAAGACACCAGACCAGGTCAGTGGTTTTAATTTTCTTTTCATCAGTATTTAAATGGAGTTTTTCAGTAGGACAGGTCAGAAGTCCGAATTTTACTTTAAAATGTGTGGATCGGTATGATCCTCATACTTAAGAATACTAGTGAGGACTAAGCTCCAACCACTTCCCCACAGCTGAAAACCACTCAAATAATATCTGAAGTCTCTTCTAGCTCTAAAGTTTCAGCAATTCATTCAATCAACATTCACTGAACAAATGAATTCTGAACCATCTGCTATGTGGCAGGCACTTTTCCTTTCCACCTTCAATGAACTTACCCACTGAGAACAAGGAACCACATTGGCCAGAGCCATAGCTATAGGGAGCTCTCCCTGATCACCCATCATCGTGACCAGCTCCACCAGTCTCTCAAACCGATCTGCCAACACCGTTTCGGCAAGTGTGTCAAATTCTGTGCCTTGTTGAAGGATTTTAGTCAGAACTTCCATAAATGTAGCTCTTGTCTGGAGATCTTTGTGGTAACCTAAACCTGATATGGACAGATAGACGCAAATTTACTAACATGACCTTGCTAAAATAATTTTATCGTCTTATATGCCAATTCTCTAAGTTTTAAATTTCTATATGCTCTCATTTTATCTCACCTATGGAATGCATGAGGCCACTGTCCACATTCGCATTGAGTAAGTTTGACATTGCAAGGACTGTACAGTGCCTCAGTGATGCCAGCCTCCGAGACATGCCACGTTTCCTGCCACCTGTTTGTGCATTTTCATCTTCAACTTCACTACAGTCATTCAAAAGGTTCATAAACAATGTGAAATACCTGAGAAATAAAAAGACTGACCCTTATACAGTGAAGGCCACATCAACCAGAAAACTAACGAGACATTCTGAAATCATCACGTGTATTTCATGAGTGGGTCTTGAGTATCTGCTACTCTTCAGTCTTGGGGTACTCAGCTAGTGTGGCTCGTTATGCAGTGTGCTCTGTTGAATATGATTTTGCCCTTATAAAGCCCAGTATATATTCCAATGTAAGTACATGCAATGTAAGTACATCACTTTTAATGCTTAGCATATAAAATTAGTGGTCCAAATAGGTGATCTGGGTTTTACTGCCAATAAAAAGTCACTGGTCAGATAATTTTCTTTAAAAATCACAAAACACAGTTGTTCTCCTATCCCACTCCTGACACAGGGAATACTGCTTCATGCATGTGTTATATTTTATGAGACAGCAGCTGATGGCCGTAATACCAAAGCAATGATGACCATGTTCTAAATATAACAATTTATCACTTTGATCACACTTTCTTTCTTTGGTTGTGTGGGACTTGGTTTTTTGCTTTGTGTTTTTGGTAACAGAAATTTACTTAAGAAATAACTGTGATTTGGCTTCCATTAGTTCCACACCATCTCCTTCCTCAGGCTGCAGTGGGAGGCCAGCCAGGAGTGAAACTACTGCTTCCATGCTTGCCTGGTCCAAATCTCTGAAGAAAAAAATATTTAAAGACCATAATAAGTTTTTCAGGTTCTTCCATTCCACCATCCCCTCAAATAAATTTCTTCCTAACAGACACAAACTTTAGGAGCTACCTATTTCATTAAACACATTATTAGGAAAACCTAAAAGATTTGAGTTAATATGCAGACTCCAGAATACAAAAACATTTCAAGTTTAGGAGAGGGTGACAATAACTTTCTATAAAGTAATCTTGGCAAAATGACTACCTTAAATCAAGAGAATGCACTTCAAAACCAAGTCTGGCCAAAGTAATACATGTAAATGGTTATTATGCAGTTCACAGTGATTAATTATTTTCTAATATGTGGCAATAAATACTTGTCATTAGAGCAAACTTAATTAGCTTTAAAAGGACTCAAAACAACTAATCCATTAACAAATAATACATGTATCAGATGTAAACAAGAGATTTTCTAAATGCTTTAATCTCTAAGTAAAATTACATAAAAGTAACTATAAAAGCTACAAGATTTTTATCTAACCATAAAATAAATACAATTTAAGGCTTTACATATTTTCCAATAATTGTACACTATCCTTCATAAATATGCAACACTAACTTTCCAAACATAAAACTCTCACATTTTTTTACTGTTAAGTCTTTTAGTTTAAAAAAAAGTATAAATTCAAATGCAAGAGCTTGATATCCAGAAAAATAATTTTATTACACATAAAATGTATGTATAATAGCTATAATGAAGTAGTACCAATGCCTAGAGTAAACCTGCTGATACTTAAGGTCATTCTCTTTTTTACCTTGTAAGACATTTTACATCATCATCTGCTGCTTGATTTGATGTTCCCATAACCCAGTCTGTCAAATATTCTACCATCTTATTCCTATAGAATGGTAGAGAGAAAAAAAAAAGCAAACAAATTTTTAAGTCATACATACACCTTTTTAAATAGTGCACACAATGTGCCAAATAACCCAGGCAACATGACAAGTTTCTAAAAGAGATATTGCTCTCACAAATCTAACAGAAGGGACTTGGATACTGACCTCCATGTTATAGTTAGCTATGTATCTGTTTGGAAACAGAATCAAATTCTTAGCTCAAGGATAGTGTAATTTTTGAAAAAGGGAGCGCTGTCATGAGCACAAAGCTTTGGGAAATTTAAAAAGACATGGAGAAAAATTGACACCTAAAATGCTCCTCTCCCACTCTCTATCCCCGCTTCCCATAATAACCAGTTACCTACCATTTTCCTGTACTTCATCTAACATAACAAGATTTAGAAGACTCTGCATTGTTCTTTTAAGAACTCACCTAAATTTCATCTCTTGACAAAATGAGAGGTCATCTCTCCTTGCCATCATTACCTCGACTAACTGACACAGTTTCGTTTTTATTTGAATCGCATGAACCATATTCCCAAGCACACGGACATATCTGTTTGGACATAGAAACATTCAAAAAAAATTATCAGATGCAAACAAAAGAGGTTTTCTAAATGCTTTAATCTCTACGTAAAATTACTAAAAGTAAACTATAAAAGCTACAAGATTTTTATTTTATTTATAAGAGAACATACATAACTTCTGGTTACCTTATTGTCACACCCTAATTTGGGAATAATAAAGAAAAGGATGGCAAATTATTTCACTAATAACTACTAAAACCAATGTATTTCTGCTACATTTCAATAGAATGCTTACCTGACCAAATTTAACATCATTGTTTCAATGCTAGCTTGCCCCAAGTGTTCAGAGCTGCCTTCAGTATGATTATCTAGTAAATTCTTCATTATAGCTATAGTTTGCTCTACAAATTGAGTATTGGTGTCAGTCAATAAAACCTATACAAGGAACAAAATACATCTGGAATCAATGCACAGAAGACAGATCAGAGAGATATGAAGCTGCCTGATCTAAATGTCTAACATATGCAGAAATGCACCCACAGGCAGAAATCCAAACAGGCACAGAGCTATGCATAGGCACTCATACCCATACCTAAGATATTCATAACCCCAGGCACACCCACACACTAGAGTTCCTAAAAAGCAAGCTGATCCCACATTAGAGAATTCTTTTTTTATGTCATTTTCTGTCTATTTCTTTTAAGACTTGTGAGTGAATGTTCATGCCAAAATTTACTAAATAAACAAAAGGGCTTTATTATTTTAATAGTCACTCTATTCATAGGGAAAGGTAAAAAATTAAGCAGAACACACTTTACCTGTCCTTGTGAGTCAAAGAATTTGCTGATGGTATTCTTCAATTTGTTAAATAGCATTGGATAAAGAGCAGGACTCAATTCCAGACCCACCAGATCCTTCACATTGGTCCTTATCTGAAGTCCCACTTTCTCATGGTTACACACCATTAAGGACAACAGTCGATCCATAAATTTACTGACAGGTGTGTCTGCATTTCCTTCTGAGGACATCACTGAAATCATGGAACCCTTGCGTTCACTGACTGGGCCCATGGGAGGGCTATAGGTTGCTAGGCCAGAATTGCTTCTCTGCTGCAGGCACACTCCCCCAAGAGCACAAAGAAAGCCAGTCATGTTGATCCATTCCTGTAGGGAGTCGGTGTCAGACAAATCTATGGATCCTCCTCCACTCACATGAGACATTCGCCTCTTAACAATGGTCTTGTGAAGGCTTTCAGCAGCCTAAACACAAAATTTTTATGGGAAAAGTTAATTCATCCTAAATTGATGACAGACTTGACATTACTTTTTATCCAACAATTCTTCCATGACAAAAGAACATATTTTACATTTAAAAAATCCAAGTTTTCATTCTGCCATCTCTAGTCACATCAAGGTGTCTTACTTCTTGAGGGAGGGTGAGTCTTATAGAATTGAGGGTAACAATAAACAGAGATACAGATACAGAAGGTGGTGATGACTACAGCTCAGAAAGGAATGTATTTTCAAAATATTTGCTGTATCAATTCCTGGACACACAAGCAATATCTACGCTGCTTCAAGGAATATAAGCATTTGGAGATTTTTACCCAAGTATTGGGTTCACTTATTAACTTAGTGGCTCCCCAAGTTCAAGTGCTCTATTGTAGCCAGCTTGAAACATTGTACTGCTATTAACACAGATTCCACATGGCAAGATAAGAGTAATCAAGCAGAAGAACCTCTGACTACAGA
>NW_006291007.1:2937164-2945586 GCF_000327345.1 Myotis davidii
TACTTTGACTACGAGGATGGCTGGACTAAGTCATACAACAAAATCAACTTCACACGGTCAATGATGTATGCCGTAATGAATCATGGTATCAGACACAGAAACGTCCACTGCAAAAGATTGGCTTAGCAACAAGGTGAAAGAGGCACATATTTCGACCAAATTTACATACTGAAATTATCAAACAGTGCCAAGTGATTTTGCATTTTTTGGCAGTGGAAGGGACCTGAGAACTCAGCAGTCTGACAGCATTTGGGCTGAAACACTGTAATTGGTATATACATGACTTATTTCCTTCACTCATCAAGAATATGAATCCAGTATCACTTAGACATCTCCTTAATCCAGTCTCGGCTCTTGAGCCAAGTGTTCAAACTGAACAGACGTTGTACTTGGCATCAATATTAATTAAGACAATATGGAATACTGCACTAGCAGTTAAGGCTCAGCTATCCAGAGTTCTTTTGCGTCTTTATTAAATGTTAATCCTCCCATTAGAAATAAGAAAGAGGAAGAAGATCTCAGAGCAGCTCCATCACCTTGGTTACCTGGAGCCAGTCCTCAAAGCAGAGATATTTTAATGAAACCCACCGAAGTGGAGGCAGTGACATTGAAATGGATTAGCAACTTATTAATAGAACCAAACATGTACAACAGCAACTTTCAGACACAGGAATCCATGCAGGGAAGATCTGAAGAAACTGACAACAGTGTGAAGATAGAAACAGTGGTCCTGGTAGCAATAGGAGACAGGGTGATGGATCTGGCAATGAGATGAATTCTAACCATGCAAACCAGTCAGCTGGGAGCCCTGGCAGTGAGGTACAAACAGAAGACACTGCAGATATTGAGATCTTAAAGAAGAAATTGAAGATGATGATCATGATCATAATCCTAAAAGCAGTTGTGATACAGATATTCATAACAAAATTAGAAAGTCAAGCAAACATTTGCTTAGGGAATCCCATGGTCCATCAGAAAGAAGTGGGGCAAGCAATAGAATAGGAAAGGACCTGGTTTTTAACACTGAGTCAATACTATCACTAGATAATCAAATACAAATGCTAAATGCCTGTTCACACTCTGAAGACCCAGAACATGATATTTCAGGGGAAATGATTGCTGCTTATACCGTACAAATAACTCAGGAATCTTCTATTTTATGCACTGGGGACTTCATGGGAGACTATTGTGAACAGATTTAATTGTCAACAGTTTACTGGTCCACAGCATCACCACCTCCAACACCACGGGCAAATATGATCATATGCTAAGCGGAAATAATGCCAGTTACAGAAGTTCCCAAGTCAGTGCAAAATTAGAAAAAAAATATGGCTGATTTTGATGGTGAAGAATCTGGGTGTAAAGAGGAACTAGTTCAGATTAATTTACATGCAGAACTAACATTTCATCTCCAAAAACATTTTCCCAATTTAGTATCTATTTACCATGAACATCTTAGTCAAGGGCCTGCAGTTCATAAACATCAATTCAACAGTAATGCTGTGACAGACATTAATTTGGATAACATTTGCAAGAAAGGAAACACTCCGTTGTGGGATACAGTCCAAGATGATGATACAATTAATCTTTTTGAAGGCTTAATAAATGAAGCAGAAAAACTTCTCTGTTCCTCAGTATGCTGGTTTATGGATAGACAGATTGGAATGAGATTCACTGACAGTTCCCTTAAAAATTTAGGAAACAAGTAAATAGGAATTCTTTAAAATGTTATGCATTAGTCAAAGGTCATTTTGTGTATTCTTATCAACTAGGTGTGGTAGATTTCGTAGCATTTAATATACTATTACCAACCTATTTAGTAATTGTGGTTTTCATATTAGGTTTAGGCTTTTCACTCATAAGGTTCATATTTTATCACTCACTCTTGCTTTTTCAGCACTTTCTGGCACTATTGATTATAGATCCCCTCCAACAGAAACAAAGGAATAATAATTTTTATTCTTTTCCCCTTTTTTATTGAATTTGTTAGGGTGACACTAGTTAACAAAATTATACAAGTTTCAGGTGCACAATTCTACAACACATCATCTGTGTACACTGTATTATGTGTTCACCACCCTAAGTCAAATTTTCATTTATCAGCATTTATCCTCCTATACCCTCCTCCTTCATCCCTCCCCCTGGCAATCACCATACTGTTGTCCATGTCCATGAGTCTTTTTCTCTTGTTTTTTTCTTAATCCCTCTACTCCCCTGATCCAGCCCATCCACTCCACATCTGTAAGCCTGCTCTCTATTATGAGTCTGTCTATATTTTGCTTGTTAGTTCATTTTGCTCATCTGGGTGGATATTTTGTGTCTAAGGCTTCTGTAGTGCATAAAGAATTAGGTTTGTGTTTTGTTGTCTTGTTTTTTAAGTGCAAATTCTACTGTATATTTATATAGTATTTATGGGGGCTCAAATGATTACCACAAATTTCTTGATTTTCGGTTTTGTTCCACTGGTACAATTTCAGGTTTCCCTTGTCTCATACTGTTTTGATAATGTTGTTCCATTCTCTGGTGTAGTGAATTCAGTTATTAACTGAAGATATTTTATATCATGTATTATATATAATGTTATATTTTATTAATGTTTTCAGCTTACCTCTGTCCAGGCCTGATATGCCTCATTTTACTCAATATTTAAGTTCTTTAAAATATATATTTTTTACTTAATTGAATTAGAAAAAGTATGTGCAATATTTTTTTCCACTTTTGGTCTTTAAAGGGCTATAATTTGAACAATTACAGTAGGAAAACTGCTTGTTCGTGAAAGTGGAGGAAACCACTAATAGACCTCTGTTAGTGGATCAGTTACCTCATGTGGCATATGTTCTTTAAAAAGAAATCTTTGAAAGGCTGAATATTTCATTATTTTTTTAAAATAAATTTTATTGATATTTTACAGAGAGGAAGGGAGAGAGATAGAGTGTTAGAAACATCGATGAGAGAGAAACATCGATCAGCTGCCTCCTGCACATCTCCTCCTGGGGATGTGCCTGCAACCCAGGTACATGCCCTTTACCGGAATTGAACCAGAGACCTTTCAGTCCATAGGCCAACGCTCTATCCACTGAGCCAAACCGGTTTCGGCGAATATTTCATTATTTACATAGGTATTATAACAGTTAATTTTCACATGTTAACTGTCTTTTAAAAGTCTTTGTGAAACAAATGGACATTTTAAGTGGCTGTAATAATTTATATTCCCCATATGTGCATCTGTATACCCCATGACCCACCCAGATGGTCACTTAAAGCCACATTCAAGAATGTTCATAACAGCATTATTCAAAATAACTAAGTATTTTAGTATAGCTATCCAATGCCAAAAGAAGAGTTGAAAGAAAAATTAAATTGTAGACTGTTTGTTGAATGAAATAATATATAGCAATAGCAATGAATGAACTACTACTGCACGGACTAGTATACATGACCTTCGGTGTGGATGAATCTCACAAACGCAATGTTGAGTGAAAGAAGCCAGATATAAGAGAGTATATCTCTATTATTCCATTTATATAAAGTTTAAAAACAGTTAAACTATTGTATTTATGTCAGTATTATGGTTATTTTGGGGTTGTTAATGACTGGAAAGAGGCACAATGAAGGGTTCTGGTACTCTGGGAATAATTTACTTCTTGATGTGGGTGCTGGTTGCACAGGTATGTACATCACTGAATATTTTGAATTCTCACTTAGATTTATAAATGATTTTGTTATGCTTAAATAAAAAGAAAAAGCTAACCCAGCCTGCATGGTTCAGTGGTTGAGCATCGACTTAGGAACCAGGAGGCCACAGTTCGATTCCAAGTCAGGGCACATGCCCAGGTTGCAAACTCAATCCTCAGTGTGGGGGCATGCAGGAGGCAGCCAATCAATGATTCTCTCTCAGTATTAATGTTTCTCTCTCTCTCTCCCTCTCCCTTCCTCTTTGAAATCAATAAAAATATATTTTTAAAGAAAGGTCTACATGAAAGATGAAAAAAATGAAGTATAAAACCAATCCAAACTTAAGATTACCATATACATTTTTAAAGAGTCACAGATATATTTTTGTCATATATTAATATTATCAACCCAGAATATCAAATTTCTTTTAAAAACCTTTGATTCACATGAATGAATCTTGCAAACACTATGCCAAGTGAAAGAAACCAGTCATAAGAGACCACATACTGCATGATTCCATTTATGTGAAATGTCCAAAATAGGCAAATCTACAGAGACTGAGAGCAGATTAGTGGTTGCCTGATTGGGGGGTGGGGAGGGGGGCGGGTGCGCATGAGGGTGCGTGGGGGAAAGGGGAAAGAGGGAAATTAGGGAATAATAGTTAAAGGTTTTGAATTGTTTTTAAAGTTATGGTGATGGTTGCACAACTTTGTGACTATACTAAAAAGCACTGAATTATACATTTTAAATGGGTGAATTGTATGGTATGTGACTTATATCTCAATAAAAGTTACCAAAGGGGGGAAAAAGCTTTCATTCTGAAACCACGTGTCATCTCCAAATAATGGCATTAGGTACACATTTTATTTCATGAAACTATAACTTTTTTCTTGTTCTAATGACGCATGGTAAGAAAAAAGCAATAAAGACTAGTCAGGTTTTCTAAGACATGTAATAATGAGAGCAATGTGGCCAACAGAAATCAAATATGCACAAATACCAAGTAATTGTTCATTTCCACGGTAGCAGATAATAGTTGATAAATTAAATGTCCAAGTTTTAATATTTCGCTTAACCTGTGGGTTCAAATCATGTGCCCATAAGATTTCTTTATTAGATACTTAATAAAATAGTAAAATGTATTGCTTTAATTTTAGTGTTTTTCTCTCCCTTGTTGCCCCTTTCCTGAAAATTTTGTATTTAATTTTAATTAATTTAAGGTAAATTTTAAGTAGCACATGTAGCTAGTGGCTACCATATTAGACAGTGCAGATTAATATGAACACAATTAAATATCAGTCTAAAGACAACTCTATGCTTATAGTACTAAGAATAATTCACAAAGGGTACTGAAGCTAAGTTATATGTTTAGCAAACGGATAACAGACAAAAATCAACTTTACAAACTCACCTGGCCATCTTCCATTTTAGCTTTTGGATAGTTGAGGATTAGTTTTGTAGCTTGTTCCCATTTTGCGTGTGTATCTTCCCAAGCCTAAAATGAAGGCAATTACCACTTAAAAGCAACTTTAAACTTAGAGCTAAAAATCAATCAGTAATAGGTCTCAAACTTGGTGTATATCATAAACACAATATCCTACTATAGTAACATGCACAAATTTTAGATTTGCTTCAAATGCTCTTCCCGGTCACATACGCATAACATGAGGCTTTTAAAATTGAGGGTGGGGGCCTAGGAGGGACGCATACCTCAGTGTTTCCTGCAGTGGGATGCTCAATGCGCCTTAGTAGTGCCATCACTCTTTTCTGAAGTGCTGTTCTTCCTAAACAAAGACCACAGGAAATCAACCTATTGCACTCAGAGCCTTGCTTGCCAATGGAGAACCTGGCAAGCCCAACCCAAAAGACAGAGTAGGAGGAGTGGAATGAATGCTTCAAATGATAAAGCTGAACATTTCATTTACCTCCCTCACAGGAAAGGTATTTCACTTGGACTCCACAAATGTCCACAGCATAAAATAGCTACTCCTACCTATATTTACTCAAAACATGTGCCAATGTGTTTTAAACTTCATTTACAGGGTGGGGCAAAAGTAGGTTTATACTTGTTTGTATGGAAAATAATACAATTAAAAATAATATGCCCAGCCGGCATGGCTCAATGGTTAAGCATCAACCTATGAAACAGGAGGTCACGGTTTGATTCCTGGTCAGGGCGCATGCCCAGGTTGCAGACTCGATCCCCAGTGTGGGGCGTGTAGGATGCAGCCGATCAATGATGTTTCTTATCATTGATATTTCTCTTTATTCCTCTCCCTTCCTCTCTAAAATCAACAAAAATATATTTTAAAGTAATAATAATAAAAAATAAACTCTTTCATGTACTAACAACTATAAATCTACTTTTGCTCCACTATGTATACAGGCCAAGTACATCATATAATCTATAACTACCAGCAATTTATACTGCCAATTTTTAAACAAATGTAGATTTTATTGA
This sequence comes from Myotis davidii, assembly GCF_000327345.1. Lineage (NCBI taxonomy): Eukaryota > Metazoa > Chordata > Mammalia > Chiroptera > Vespertilionidae > Myotis > Myotis davidii. Next base: position 2,943,301 of record NW_006291007.1, read on the forward strand.
AAATTCAGTGAGATGTTAATAATTTCAAGTGCTATTTATTTTCACCTTACCTGTGTAGAGAAGAATTTCAGGTAAGCTTTCTGAATTAGCCCTGTAAACTTGCTAAGTAGTCACCTTAAATACATCCTTAAATTTCTAGCACAAATATCATGTGACTCAAGGCAGACTGAGTGAAAAAAAACATTATCCATATTTACCTGTTGACATCATATTGCTAACAGAAGCAAATTCCATGAATGTGTTATAGTTGGGCAAGAAGTTGTGCACCGATACTTCATCCACCCCACACCGGATATCCGCTTCCTCACAGAGGTGGCGGAAACAGGACATGGCAACTAGAACAGCTTCAGTGTCAGGGCTCCACAGAAACATGTACAGGGCCACTTCCAGTTTGGTTTGGGCTTGTCGGCATATCGGTGGGGTTCCACTGCACCCTGCTGCACTATCCTGGGAGTCAGGGGTGGGAGGTATATATTTTCAATGTAGGTAATTTTATTTACAAAACCCAACAATGCAGCAAACTGTTTAACACATATACATATATACATATACACAATAACCCATAAGAGCTTTCCCCTTTAGTCATTATAGAAATTTTCAAACCCCAAATATCTTGTTTGAATAAGAAATGAGATTATTTGGACCAACATAATGCTACTATCTGTCCAATTTCAAATTGAGTAAGTATTAGCCTATTTTAAATTCCAGAAATGTGGATTAAGTCTAACATGGACACACGTAAAACAGCCACAACATAAACCTACATAAAAATATAAGCCACTTCCCAGTCAATTATAAAACAAAGGAAGAGGAAATCATGGTAAAGTCTACCCACTGGAGGGAAGAAATAAAATAAGCACATTCAGTACTGGCTGAACTGAGGGCACAAAAAAGAACTAAGTATCACTTTAGAAGACATACTTGATTCTTGATTACACATTCCCAAAGCATGAAATCCTCATTTAGGAAACAAATGTAAATTTTGCAGGCAAAGTAGACAATTGTAAATGCCAAACCATTTAGTTCTTATATTGAAAATTAGAGATTAAAAAAGCGTTCGTCTGAAAAAGAAACTCATGTAATGATTTTATTTTATTTTTTGCTTATACTATGATTTACTTTTAAAAGTAATTACACACACAAACAAAAATCACAGAAACATCTATATATATAAAAGGCTAATATGCTAAGTGTCTGTCTGACCAGTAGCTATGATGCACACTGACCACCAGGAGGCAGATGCTCTTGTCAGCGGTGGTTCTCAAGTGATGCACCCGGAAACCAGAGAGGCCCGATTCCTCACAGGGCCGTGCAATTCCACCTTCAGCTGTGGGTTATGTTGTTGCTGGGGCACTGTCAGCCCCGAATCTGGTTTACTGCTCACTTACATTTGTGTTCCACACCCTGTACAACAGCAACTTTACAGAGTTCCCTCTCCCATTCCCTCTCCCTCCGGGAGCCCTCAGGGAATGTCGGAGAGCCAGTTTTGGCCCCTCCAGGAGCCCTCAGGGAATGTCGGAGAGTCAGTGTTGGCCCCATCCCTGCAGGCCAGACTGAGGGACCCCATCTGCCAGAGGAGGGACCCCACTCACTCTGCAGACGCCCTTAAAGCCACGGCGCCATCCCAGGTGCGGCCAGCAGGGAGGGACCTCCGCAGGTTGGCTCCAGGGTGTGTCTGGCCCATCTCGCCCAGTCCCGCCCCACTAGCCACCTTCTAATTAATTTCCTTTCAATGTGCACGAATCTGTGCACTGGGTCACTAGTTTATCTATACTGAAGCAAAATGCTTTTTCTCCCAGTAAATTTGTACTTTTTAAAGTTGGTACAACTTTTAAACTTCTGGGATTTAAATGGTCTTTCTTATGGAGTAGTTTAAAATAATTAAACCTGTCAGTTATAGCTTATAAGTGTCAAATACTTGATTAAATACTGTTTTAAACATGATCCCATTTAATCTTTAAACTATTCTGGGGTAGGAATTATTATTATCCCTATTCTAAAACTGAGGAATTGAGCCACAGAGGTTAGGAACTTTCGTCCACCAAGAGCTGTGATAGCACTAGAATCTAAGCAGTTCTCTACCATGCTATATTATCTCACTGAAATTTATCAAAGTTCATTTAGAAGAAAATACAGAGCACAGATGATGACATGGAAAACTACAAAAGAAGCTGCTTACCATCGATGAGTTTCCTTTTCCCTTCCGGAGAGAGGCTCCAGGAGTACAAGTACGGAGTAACTCTTCATGATCCATGGACATCTGACTGGTATTTCCACTTGCAGGAA
>NW_006291007.1:2946160-2949592 GCF_000327345.1 Myotis davidii
TATGTGTTTCCTTCAGCTTCTTGATAGATAGCATTCCCTGATCTAGTATAGCCATAAAATCCAAATCTTAGGTATGAACTTTATAGCGGAGGTAGAATATGCTCTTCAATCTATTTTGGTTATAGCAGCCTCCGCTCCTCTTAGGCCTGCCCCCACAGAGACCTGCTTATTCACTCAATTAGAATTAGTCAGGATTGTAACTCTAAAACCAAAGCCTCAGAATAATTTTTTATTTTTCCTACTTCCTCTTTTTTTAAACTAATTTTAGACAGCGAAGAAAAGAGAGGGGGAGAGAGGTAGAAATATCGATGTGAGCGAGAAATATCAATCGGTTGCCTCTCATGTGCACCCTGAATAGGTTATCAAACCCACAACCCCTTGGTGCACAGGACAATGCTCTGATCAACTGAGCCACACCAGCTAGGACCTCAAAATAATTTTTAAATGTTGATTTGTTAGCAATTACTTCCCTTAAACTTTGTGAGGGAGGGAGGAGCTAAGTAGAACTGACTTGGCTAATAAACCTTGCTTAATTTTTTTCCCATTACAATTCCAAATATTCTTCCCTTTTTAGAGATGTCATTTTGCTTACCTTATTTTTAAGAAGAAATTTATTCCTGCAGATCAGAATTTCCCGCAACCATTTGAGAATTTCTGTGCTACTAAGCATTTGATGGCTAGTTAATTTCTTGCAGATGTAAAAAAGCATTTGTGAGCTGCAATAATATGAAGTTTGTTGTTACCAGCATTGTCAATAAAGTAAAAATAGAATAATCAGTATGTAATGACATTCTCTCAGAATGGACACAAGTTTAGAGAAGCTTATTCTCCGTTCTGAGATGTGTTTTAGAGAAATGGTTATCAAAATGTTAACAGTGTGATAATCAAAGGGAATAAATCTACAGATTATATTTTTTTAAAAGTCAAGTACTTCTACACCTCTTATCCCCCAAACTCCCAATTATTTTGTCCATGCATCTAATCCTTATGGAGGACTCAAAACGGAATGACAGATCATGTGCTATACAGCACAGGCTGGAGTAAACCCAGTACTCTAGAGCTGCAATACCTTCAAACAACTGCCTTCAGACCAAATCAACCCAGCATTTGCTGTTGCAAATAAAATTTTAGGGGAAACATGGCCATACCCATTCATTTACATTTGTCTGTGGCCGCTCCCATGCTCCAATAGTAGAAATGAATAGTATGAAAGAGACTATCTGTCCCACAAAACCTAAAATATTTACTTCCTGGCCCTTTAGAGAAAAAGTATGCTGATCCCTAGACTGAAGTTGTAATATCCAATGTGGTAGCCACTAGCCAGCCACCACTTGTGGCTACTGAGCACTTGAAATGTGGTTTGTCCAAATTAAGATGCGCTCTAAGTGTGACACACATCAAATTTTGAAGACTTTAGTCAAAGATCTCATCAATAACTTTTGTATTGATTACACAGTGAAGTAATATTTTAGAGGTATATCCTGGATTAAAAATATATTAAAATTAATGTTCCGTGTTTCTTTTTACTTCTTCGTGTGGAAGCCGGGAAATTTTGAAGTATGTGTGTGGTTCACATTGCATTAGTATGGAAGAGCTCTGCTCTTGGTGGAGGACTGAACTCAGCTGCCAAGTGACTTAGTGTACTCACTTCTATGGTAAGATAATGACAAAACCTGAGGCTAAATTTTCCTCAATGTACTCCTTTTGTGCTCATTAAAAGGTAGTAATTTGCTCTCTGAAATCAATAAAGATATACTTAAAAAAAAAACTTAAGAAAAGGTAGTAATTTATATAACCTAAGAAAGAAATTACAAAATACCATATGTTTTTACCTTCTAGGCAGATGTTTGTCATTAATTCCCTCATCAAAAACAATGGTTATTAAAAAAACTTACAAGATCATAGTTTATAAAAGCAAACTATTAACATTATAAAATTTTAAAACTCTAAGCTTATATCTGCACACAGTCAATTTAAAACACAGTTGTAATTACATAGAAATATGTAATAAAAGAGATTACAACATATATTGGTACTTATGATTGGATAATAAAATGTAGCACAATCAAAATTTTTTTTCTACATTGCTGTTACATTGTTCCCAGAGTTAAAACAAGAAATATTCTAACTAATAATTTCAAGTCAAATAACAAACAAAATCATAAAACCTCTGGAGTTATAGGTGAATAAAGTTTTACAATAAACCAAGTACTATAGAGTTAATATTTAAAGACAAGAAATAAATACAAAATAAAATTTTAAATTGAATTGAAAAATAAAAGTCCAAATACCTAATTTCCCAAAATGTTTCTACAGGAGCATCAGGGTTCCACAAATCAATGCTATCTAATTGATGAAGAACCAGCAGAGCCTGAATTTTTAAAAAGAGAAACAAGACTTACTCAAAAAACTTTTGGTAAATGTAACATTGGACTATTTATTTTATAAATGCTAACAAATCAAATTTAATTGTAGCCTCAACATCCAGTGTAAGGCAAAAGAGAAGAACTCTGAGAACCCAGATCTCCAGGAAACAAGATACATATGTAAATAAGTAACTTTATTTGTATCATTCTTATTTAAAATGGCATACATGCAGGTAGTTAAGTGACTGATGAATTCAGAACACCAATATATACATGTAAAAATTGCTTTATAATATAATTTCAATAAGTATCAAAGAATTCTGTGGAACATAAAGTTAATCCCCAAGTAAGACGAGCTTGCCAAAATTAATACACACAACAATTTTTTTACTTCTAGGCCAAAAGAAAAAGTAATCTTGCCACAAATTCTATTGGAATAGAGCAAAACAGACTTTGCATTTCATAGCAGAGTATTCATTCTAAAATATTCCTTTTTAAAATATATATATATTTTTATTGATTCCAGGGAGTTAGGGAGAGGAAGATGGAAACATCCATGATGAGAGAGAATCACTGGTCAGCTGCCTTCTGCACGCCCCACACTGGGGATGGAGCCCGCAACCTGGGCACGTGCCCCAACCAGGAACTGAACTGTGACATCATGTTTCACAGGTCAATTCTCAACCACTGAGCCTTGCCAGCTGGGCTCATCCTAAAATATTTCAATTTGAATTGGAATTTGGCTCACAGAACATTAACAGGTATTAATTAATTTAAAATATACAACTAATATACAAAAACACTATTATGAAATAAAGCCATCAGAAAGTTTGTATAAAGACTCTTCCTTCAGACCAGCCCTACCCTAACTCCACCTCCTCGGTGCTTCCCCCAGAGGCACACTGTTGAGCTCTGAACATTTTCTCAGTCCTTAGTCTGCATATTTGGCAATTCTTTACTCTGCTCTTACAGCATCTTATTACAATTCCAATGAAACATTGTTTGGAACAAATAATGAGAATTGATTTCTTCTCTTACAGCGGTTCTCAACCTGTGGGTCGCGAAC
>NW_006291007.1:2949769-2950658 GCF_000327345.1 Myotis davidii
CAAATCAAGTGCATAAATTGCAAATAGCTGCACTGATAATCTCCCTCAAATCAGAAAAGTTATTTAAATGTCCACCCTTGGACTACTTTATAACTCCAAAAATTATAAATGATTAAAATTTACACCTCCATTATCTTATCCCTAACATTTTTACTGTCAATACTTTTAAATACATACTGAAAACTGCTATTCAGTGAGAGACTCTTAAAAAATTATATAATTTATAACTCATATCAAGGAAAAACAGCACAAATTAACATTCAATTTTGTCACTATTGTGCAAAAACTTAATATAATTTACTGACAAAATTTTAAGTGGCAAATTCTCTGTTATTGAATGACAAAATATTTTTTTAAATATTGGAAAAAAATGTTAGCCTTTTACCTGAGTTAATAGAATTGTTTTCCTTTTCACGTTCCCTTCTGTTTTTTCATTTTGCCATATATTTTAACAGAGCTATAAACATAGTATACTCATCTGACATTTCATACTTTTCCATATTGCTGGTGAGCTCCATATGTTTTAATAGATATTTAAATGGATAGTTCACCAAATTAAAATATCATTCTAACTTGCTCTCCCTCTCCCTTCCCTCTTTCTTAAAAAAGTCAACAAAAACATTTTTTTAAAAAGAGTTTGGCAGTTACTAAAAAAGTTAAACAGAGTTACCATATGAACCAGGAATTCCACTGCTAGCTATATACTTAAGAGATGTATCCAAGAGATCAACCAAAGGACTTATATGCATGCATATAAGCATAAACAATAAACATGAACACTGAAAGGGTAGGGGCATGTGCTGGGGGTAGGAGTGGCCAGGGAGGGGTCAATGGGGGGAAAAGGAGACATATGTAATACTTTAAACAATAAAGAATTTAAATAAAAGAG
>NW_006291007.1:2950748-2953604 GCF_000327345.1 Myotis davidii
GCTAAAACATGGGTGAACCTTGAAAACGTTACATTAAATGAAAAGAGGCAGACACTAAAAGCCACATATTATATGATCCTAGTTATATGAAATATCTAGAATGAGCAAATCTATAGACAGAAGACAGAGTGGGGTTGCTAGCAGCTGGGATGACAGGGAAATGAGGATTAAATAGTGGAGATGGCCGCACAACGTTGTGAGTACACTAAAAACTACCGTGTACACTTTAAAACAGTAAACTTTATGGTAGGTGAATTGTATCTGGATTTAATATATATTTTGAAATTTTAATACATATTTTGAGAGTCAACTACAATGAGAAAATTCTGAATGTTTTATTAAGCATAAGAATATGCACAATGTATTGCTATGTGTGATAGAAAGTAAGCAAATCCCTTCTTTCTCCATGGAGTTCATAATACAGTGTAGACACAAAAACATCATCTCCATAAATGACATAGTTCTCTGACAGATGTCCAGAAACTACATCTACCGCTCACAGAAACTACATAGCAAAGAAACATCAAGAATGTATATAGTTACCAGAGCCTAGAAATCTTTTTTCCCTTACCTCCATGGCTTCCTGAGCAATCTCTGGCATGTGTGACTGAGGGACCAGTTGGACAAGGCCTGTAATTAATTCTGCTGTACTGCCTTGGGTTTCAGGCCCCTGTTTTCTTGGATTCTGCAAGGGAAAAAGAACAATTTTCAATAAAAATAACTATTTGACAGTAGCTAAATAGAGGAGGGAATGTAGAATGACTGCTAATGGATATCAGGTTTCTTCAGGGGGTGATAAAAATGTTCTAGAATTAGACAGTGTAATAGCTACACAACCTTGTATATACTAAAAACTAGTGAATTGTACAATTTTAAATGGTGACTTTCATGGTATTGAATTATATCACAATAAAAATTATGGAATTTTTTGGCAAATCAAAACTGCTTTTGTTAAGCAGTTTCTTAGTCTATATTTATACTTGTTCATTAATGTAAATAATGCCCAGCATAAAAAAATCCTAATTGAAAGAAAACAAACTAGGTATCAGCTTTTGATAAGAAATTGTATCAGCAATATAATTTTTTTAGCAACACTACAATGACTAAATCATGTATCTCTGGTTTAGAACGTATTGGTTTAGATCTTATAAATGATTGTGATCAAAGGCAAAGAACATGCATGTTGGGTGAGGGCTGCACAAATATCCTGTGCAGCCCTCTTGTGAAGTACAGAGGAGCTACCCGAATTCATACAGGGCTAGATATTTCACACCTCCAGACACCCATACCTCAGTCTCTTTCATTGTGGAAAATCATTGGGTACTACAAAAAGCCAACTGGAGGTGTATATAAATGCAAATGTCTACCTACTTGAAGAGACTAAAAAGCTTCCTAAAACTTGGACGCATCTAGTTACACTTCAAGAATATATGGTTCAGTAAAGTGAAGCCAGTGCATCTTGTGCCCATATTTGTATTTTGCTAACTACAGATTCTTTCCCCTCATAATGATTAAGGTAAGCCTTCACCCTGGCATGTCTATAATTCAAAATTGTTAGCCTATTTCCTAACATTATATTCAGTCGTTAACCTAATAACATTTATATTCAGTTGTTAATAACCTGATACCAAAGACTTGACAAGTAAAAAAAATGTGTTTCCTACCCTCCAGGAGCATGCAGTCTGGTGAGAAAGAAAAACATCAATAAAATAATCAGACCCATAAGTGTTAGACTGCAAATGAGATAAGAACTATGAAGATACATGCTGCTATGACCACCTGTAACAGGGAAATCTGACAGCATTAGAGAGGCTTCCTGAGGGCAGGGATGATAGCTCAGAATGAGCAGGAATTACTATGTGAAGAAGAGAGGGAAGCATCTAGTATGCAGAGGGGACAGCAAGTGTAAGGGTAGATATGAAAGAATGTGGTAAGATGGAGAGAAAAAGCAGGCCATTGTGACGAGAGAAATAAGAGATACAGGAAAATATGCTAGAATGGCAGGTGGGAGTCAGGTTTCGTGTAACCTTGCAGGTCTACTTGGAGTTTGGTCTTTATTCCAAGAGCAATTTCAAGTTAAAGTTTTAAGCTTGGCAGGGAGCATTTGCTTTTTAAAGAGATCACCATAAATTTATTGCAGGAAAATGATCAGAGAGGGGTAGGAGATGATGCAAGCTAAGTAATTAGGAGGCTTGAAAAAATGAGAATAGAGATGGTAGATATGGAAGACAATAAAACTGTATTACTTTAAAAGTAGCATGATTAAGATCATTTAATAGTTAGTCCTATATTTCTCCTATTTACTAAAATTTAGAATTTTTATATGTAAAATATGAAATAATCAATGAAGCCCTATTTTAACTTACCTTTGGTTACGCTGAGAAAAGTTGTTTAACCACTAGATGGCAGCAAAGAAATTAATTTCACTTTTAAATGGTCCTTTTGTGCTTGCCAAATTTCAAACTTGGAACATAGCAAGTTTTGTTTAAATTCTTATTCTTTTAATAATAAAATATTTAAAAATAAAATATTTAACACATATGGCACCAATGACTTTAGTGCCTTCTTTGATCCTGAAATTTAGCCATGCAGAAAGAGTAATACTAATATATATTTGACATGCATGATAAAATAACTTGTGCTATATAACAAAAGGATAAGGAAAAGAGTATTTCATTACTTTTATAGAGTCTCACTGATAGTCTTTATGAAAAATTTCTTTGCCAAAGTTCTAGCAATTTGTTCTTTTAGACTCCCAAATATGTTCAAAATGTCACTAATCCTTTGAGGAATTCTGTCTCCCTCTCTGTCTTGTTTCTCCCCAGAAAAAAATACTCACACAGAAAAAAATACTCA
>NW_006291007.1:2954323-2958222 GCF_000327345.1 Myotis davidii
CTAGGGCCCTTACCCGTGCAAGAATTTCATGCACCGGGCCTCTAGTTAAATATTTAAAAAACCAACCAGCCCAGCCAGTGTTGCTCCGTGGTTGAGCCTCAATCTATGAACCAGAGGTCACAGTTTGATTCCTAGTCAAAGAACATGCCCAGGTTGTGGGCTCAATCCCCAGTGTGGGGCATGCAGGAGGCAACTGATCAATAATTCTCATCATTGATGTTTTTCTCTCTCTTCCCCTCTCCCTTCCTCTCTGAAATCAATAAAAATATATTTTAAAACACAAAACAACCATATAGCTGTAGAAAGCACTCTTATTTATGGTTTGCTTCATTACCTTCACCCCCATCCCAGGATAATGCCTGAATAACATATAATCTGGTAACAGGGTAAGGACAGAAGAGCTTACCAAAATATATTAGTTAACGATAAGGAAAATAAAGAAGAAAAGTAAAACATCTGATCTAATTCTATTTGTATTCTCTATTAAGTTTGTTTTCTTAGTGATATCTTCATGATCAGAAAGGAACAATAAGTGATCTTTAGCTAATAATTATATTCAAGGTCTTGGCATTTCAGTTAAACCAAATTAGGTTAATGTAATAATTCCAAGGTGTTTCATAAAAATACTTACACAAAGCAAAAGCTTTGGATCTGCATGAATTAGTTTCACCATGGACAGGAGAAGATACTTATAACTTCTTGTCTCCAGATCTGTAGGTTTTTCTTTAAATTTAAGGCTTGTTACTTTTTCCTTAAACGTAAGACTCTAAAAATAAAAAAATGACATCATCCTATAAGAACCAAATATTGCTCAAGATGATAGCTATCCAACTTTTTAAATTAAATTATTAAAAAAAGCTTTGAAAAAAATCAAGATATTTTAAACCATTAAATTGTGAAATTAGTAGAAACATTCAGTAAGTAAGGTTAACGTTATTCAGCTTTAAAAAAACCAAATTACAATTATTTTTGCAACATTTTGATTATTCTTATATAATCTACCTAATAAAACTTAAGAGAAAATATATTAAAATACTAATAACTTTAGTAGTAGGTGGACTCCTTTGTAAAAAACAATTTCCAAAATGTGAAATTAGGGATAAAATATTTAGTCTAGACCTTTCAAAATACTTTAAGCAATGCATGTAACAAACATTTATCCTACACAGATAAAAACAAGTATTTCATAGAATCTTTAACATTATCAACTGGAAGATGCATCGTTTATGTATGACAGATGAAAAATCACTGTCAACTGTCAGACATGAGACAAATAAGATGCACTGTTAATTTCAGAGCTGTTAAAAACTAAAAGTGAGTGCTTCTTAGAACTGATGAGCTATGCTATATAGGAAACCTCTGTATTTAATAGTTTAACTGAAGTTTGCTTTTCCCTTCAATGGCATTCCCATCTCTCTCAAATTACAGAATACATGTATTTTGTCAGAAGAACAATGATAAAACAGAGAAAGAACTCTCTGAGAAAGACTGATTCATGGAAAATGTCTCTCAAGTACTATGAAACTATTATTTACTTAGTACAGAGATACTATGGTGGATCCTGTGCTGGTACTGTAATTATAGATGATATTCAACTGAAAATACAACAATTATATTCTGGATCCAATACTACCTTTCTCTCTATTCTTATCAAACATTTCCCCTTTTCCTTTAGAAAAACACAAAAATATATATTTTGACATGTATGCCTTTATATGAACACATATACAAATAGATGGACATCCAGCATCTATGCACCTGTAATAAAAATGTCCAAGTAGCCCTAGCTGGTTGCTCAATGGTTAGAGCGTCGGCCTGCGGACTGAAGGGTTTTGGGTTCAATTTCGGTCAAGGGCATGTACCTTGGTTGCAGGCTTGATCCTTGGCCCTGGTCAGGGCATGGGGGGAGGCAACCAATTGATATCTCTCTCTCACACCAAGGTTTTTCTCTCTGTGCCTCCCCTACTCCTTTCCACTCTCTCTAAAAATCAGTGGGGGAAAAATATCCTCAGGTGAAGATTAACAACAACAAAAAATGTCCAAGTAAAAAGGCTGCCTTTCAAAGGTAAAAAATGGAGATACATATCTATAACACGCAGTAACTATCCTCAATGTTTAAGTCTGAGTGATACCGCTGTTATTATGCCCAAGAATACTGAAGGTTTTGGGTCATCAGAGGGAAAAAAAACTACACATTAATGCTTAAAAATGTCACTACACAAAAGAAGTAGCGAAATTCACAAATACTGTTTGTTTTCTGTATTTATACTAGTAATCCAACTGCAAATGCCTTACCAAATGTATTTAATAAATTGTTTCTACTGTTTGTTCCCATTAAACTTATTTTTTCATTCAAAGTTAAGGTAACACCTTAAATCAAGGTGAAACTTTCACTGAACAAATTTACTAAGATGTAACTAAGTATAACTGTTCTTCCCTGGTGCAGCCATTACACAGATACACAGATTTTTTCATTCAAAGTTAAGGTAACACTTTAGACCAAGGTGAAACTTTCACTGAACAAATTTATTTACTAAGATGTAACTAAGTATAACTGCTCTTCCCTGGTGCAGCCATTACACAGATACACAGATCAGAGAACAATTAACAGACATAAGAATCATCTCTTAATAAGTAATTCTTTCCAAAAAGTAAATAATAGTTTAATTATGTTATCTCTTAATCCAGGGGTGGGCAAACTTTTTGACTCGAGGGCCACAATGGGTTCTTAAACTGGACCGGAGGGCCGGAACAAAAGCATGGATGGAGTGTTTGTGTGAACTAATATAAATTCAAAGTAAACATCATTACATAAAAGGGTATGGTGTTTTGTTTTTTTTTAGTTTTATTCATTTCAAACGGGCCGGATCCGGCCGCAGGCCATAGTTTGCCCACGGCTGTCTTAATCTCAGGTATCAGCATATAAATTTTGTTGCAGCATGACTGTCCTAAACTATAATAAAAAGTGTAATATGCTAATTAGACCAGACGTCCTTCTGCACGACTTTCCAAATGAAGGTGGAACTGCAAGAGAAGACTGGGTCCCAGGTGCCTGCCAGCAGCCAGGGTGAAGCCCAGGTCCTGAGTGCCAGAGGGAAGCTGGTGCTAGCATCTGGGGAAGAAAGACCTACTCTTGCACGAATTGCATGCATTCAGCCTCTAGTATGAGATATAAGACTTGAAAATTTCGAAGAAATGTTTCAATTTAAACATCTTTAATTAATGACCATTAGTGGGTTATATAACAAGGACTATTAGTGAGTTGCTAAAGAAGAAATATATTCCTTAACTAGAAATGTAAGAAACAAAATCCATTCATTAATTTTTTTTCATTGATCTTCCACACCACAGATTAATTAGTAGGGAATCCAAGTTGGTATATACGCTTTAGCCAAAGAAGAGATGCAATCATGCGCAGGAAAAAAATTCATGAATCAGAGTATTCAGGTGTCTATTAAGAATCCAAACCATTTGTTAACATCCTTAAGACCATGACAAAATTACAGGTATGTAAAAAGCATTTGCTGAGCCAGCATCTTTTTCAAGAAGCAAAACATGTAGAAAATATACATATTTGTGAAAATTCATACATCTATTATTAACAGGCTATCTTAGTTTTAAAACAGTAAATGGTTGCCCGGCCAGCATGGCTCAGTGGTTGAGCATTGACCTATGAACCAGGAGGTCACAGTAGATTCCCGGTCAGGGCACATGCCTGGGTTGCAGGCTCAATTCCCAGTATGAGGCGTGCAAGAGGCATCTGATCAATGATTCTCTTTCATCCTTTATGTCCCTCTCTTTCTCTCTCTCTCTCTCTCTCACTCCTTTCCTCTCTCTCCCTTTCTCTCTCTTTCTCCCTCCCTCCCTCTCTCCCTTCATCTCTGAAATCAATACAAATG
>NW_006291007.1:2958482-2960024 GCF_000327345.1 Myotis davidii
ATGGAGAAACATTTTGAAAACAGCTCAAGTAAGAAATTCATTCACTCATCTAACAAATATGCACTAAATGCCTACTATGTGCCAGATACTGTCTAGGGGCCAAATACAACTCTTGCTTTCATCAAGCTAACACACTATGAGGAAAAACAGTGGAAGAACCAGATAGACACTGGGCTAAATGTTGACTATTCACTAATCATGTCACTATTTATCATTCATTTAATAATATTTGTGTCTCTGTTTACATAGCTATAAAACCATATTTTAAAAAACCCACACACACTTTTAAAGAAAGCTGAAATAATAAAATCCCTTCCAATGGTAAAATGATATAAAAATAGGAACCTTTAGGAGTACAGGAGTCCGTCTATAAAGCTTCAAAAACAGAGAAAGTGGATCAGTGGTGGTTGGGAGTGATAGGGACATAAGTCTACCTTGGTTGAAGAAAAATTTTCACATAGTTAGTTCTTTCCAAGAAGAAATGTATCTATCGCCAATATAGAGGGCAGTGGTAAAGGCTAGACACAAATATTATTTTACCGTTTTACAGACTAAACTCCTTGATTGCTATTTCTGCAGCAAGCTAAAGGCCCAGGATTATCAAAGCCACAATTCATCTGAGGCAATGTAAATGAGGACAACCCACTGAACATACCATGTAATACAGTGGTTTTCAACTGGAACCATTTATCCCCCAGAGAATATCTGGAAATGTCTGGAGACACTTTTGGTTTTCATGACTGGTGGGGCAAGGGGTGGGGTGCTATTAGCATCCTTATCACATAGGACAGTCCCTACAACAAAGAGCTACCCATTCCAAACATCAATAGTGCTAAGGTTAAGAAATCCAGATGTAATATATTCTCTCTAAACCATTTATTATATATACTAGAGGCCCTGTGCACAAAATTCGTGCACTTGGTGCGGGGAGTGGGGGGGTCCCTCAGCCTGGATTGTGAGAGGGTGCAGGCCAGGCCAAGGGACCCCCCAGTGCACAATCAGGACCGGGGAGGGACGCAGGAGGTTGGCCAGCCTGGGAGGGACTGCAGGAGGGATCCAGGATGTGTCTGGCCTGTCTCACTATCCCGCCACCACGGCTGGGCTCGCCTGCCATGAGCCCAGCTTCTGGCTCAGAGGCACTCCCATTGTGGGAGTGCACTGACCACCAGGGAGAGCTCCCCCTGTTGAGCATCTGCCCCCTGGTGGTCAGTGTGTGTCATAGTGACCAGTCATTCCCAGTTTTTCTGCTGTTAGGGTCAGTTTGCATATTACCCTTTTATTATATAGGATAGAGGCCTGGTGCATGGGTGGGGGCCGGTACAAATTTTTCAAATCTTAACAAATACTAGAGTACACAATGAAGAAGCTATGGCTCAATATTCATATGAAAAAGGCTAAACCATTTAAATGAATGAAAGTTCTATCTAAGATAATAATGCAAATTTAAACTGTTTAGTAGAAACATGGTATGAGATACAGCAGGTTAACAGATTTCATCAGTTATTACTCCACATCTGGAACAATAAAATCAGATCTTAACAT
>NW_006291007.1:2960427-2996201 GCF_000327345.1 Myotis davidii
TGATTCTCTTCATGGTGTGATTAAAGGTCATTTATTGGTGATATTGTCTCAGTGATTGTGGTACAGCGATTGATGGTGAAGAGAATGATCATTTTCATTACAATTATGATCAACTAGAGGCCCAGTGCACAAAAATTTGTGCATGCGGGGAGTGGGGGGGTCCCTCAGCCTGGATTGTGAGAGGGTGCAGGCCAGGCCAAGGGACCCCCCAGTGCACAATCAGGACCGGGGAGGGACGCAGGAGGTTGGCCAGCCTGGGAGGGACTGCAGGAGGGATCCAGGATGTGTCTGGCCTGTCTCACTCAGCTGGACCCCAGCAGCAAGCTAACCTATCAGTTGGAGCGTCTGCCCCCTGGTCGTCAGTGCATATCATATCATTAGCATATTACACTTTGGTAGTTGAACAGATGACCAGAAACTGGACACTTAGCATATTAGGCTTTTATTATATAGAATTCGTCTGTATTTCCAGACTTTGGGACACCTGTAGTGAGCTCTTCACTATACGTTTTCAAGCAAAAAGCTACAAGATTGGCATCACGGGAAGGTAAGTGCTTTGTCTGTTTAATCCATCATGCTTCCCTGGAATTAACACTGTGCCTGGAAGTTGGTGGAAGCTCAATACTCCCCTATCTGTTGTCTGACTGTTCTTACCATGTTTAAGAGAGGTAAGATACACCTTAAGGATCATCCAAATTCTAAAATTGCTTCATATCAAATTTGCTAGTTATTTTCCCTGGTAAAAATATCAACCAGAAAACTGTCCTTTAGCTATTATGTAAAATATATCTACATACAAAATTTTATCCTATATAATAAAAGGGTAATATGCAAATTGACCCTAACAGCAGAATGACTGGGAATGACTGGTCACTATGCACACACTGACCACCAGGGGGCAGACGCTCAATGCAGGAGCTGCCACCTGGTAGTCAGTGCGCTCCCACAGGGGGAGCTCTGCTCAGCCACAAGCCAGGCTGATGGCTACCAGCACAGCGGTGGTGGCGGGAGCCTCTCCCGCCTCCTCAGCAGCGCTAAGGATGGCCGACTGCAGCTTAGGCCTGCTCCCCGCTGGCAAGTGGACATCCCCCAAGGACTCCCGGGCTGCCAGAGGGATGTCTGCCAGCTTAGGCCCAATCCCCCGGAGAGTGGGCCTAAGCCAGCAGGTGGACATCCCCCGAGGGGTCCCAGAGTGCGAGAGGACACAGGCCGGGCTGAGGGACACCCCCCCACCCCCGCGAGTGCACAAATTTTTGTGCACCGGGCCTCTAGTACATATATAAATATGAGACTATAAGCAGCTTAAGAATAATTCTTAATTTTGAAAATCAAATGAATACTGATAATTTCAGAGAATAATTAAAATATAAAAACTAAATTCTTATCACAGATGTCCTTGGACCAAAAGAATCTAGTATGGATTTAAGAAACAATTATCAATAGTATAATATGCAGCTCCTAGAATCAGCTGATAACTAGAGTTAAAAAGTAAAAATAACTTCTAAATGTAGGAAACATTTTCAGACTACCAATAAAATTCTGTCTTTGTTCAAAAGAGTAATATAGTTTCACTTTCTTTCAATCCTCATACAAAAAAAATTAAATTACAGAAAGGAGATAAACAGGATATTGAAGTTAAACTAGAAGTGAGTATTAACTTTCCACCAATTTCTATTATTGGAGGCCCAAATACGGAGAAAACTGTAAACAAAAAGTCAAATAAAGTTATAACTTCCCAGAAGATATCTGAAATAAGTCAGTAAACAATTTTTAAATAATTAACTGCAAATCATTTTCTAAAAAACTTTTAAATAATGTCTATCTAGTTAAATAACATTTAAGTAGCAATTATTGATGTTTATCTTATACTTGGATTGAAATGTTAATTTCTTAAAAAATTAAGTACTTGTCACTACAAAAAGTTAACTAAAAATAACTTTGCATTTTATATAATAAAACAATTCCTGGCTGGGTTGCTCAGGTGGTTGGAGCATCATCACGTACACCAAAAAATTGTGGCTTTGATTCCTGGTCAGAGCATATATGTAGGTTACATGTTAGATTCCCAGTCAGGGAGCTTACTAGAGGCAAGCAATCAATATTTCTCTATTGATGTTTCTCTTTCTCTCCCTCCCTCGCTCCCTCCTTCCATTTCTCTCTTTCTCTCTCTCTCTCTAAAAAATCAATAGAAACATCTCCTCAGGTGAGAATTTAAAAAAATCACTGTCATGCTCTTGGTTATAATTTTGTATGCTAAATAATCCCAAAACATATGGCATAGCAAATTTCTCTATTTGAACCTCTAAGATAAACAATCCTCTGCAACAATTACTGACAACTGGATAAGAGTGAACTACAACTACATAAAACCAAAATATTTTATGGACTAAGGGAACTTGGAAAAAGAGAAGTGTGCCAGGGAAGAAGCTGTTTAAATTATCTTCTAAGTGTGAAGTGGGTAATTTCCAAGATAAAACCAATAGGTAAAAGCATGCTACATTTTCTATCTGAAATGACATGATGTGACTATGATGGTAACTAAGCACAGAAAAGTCAAAGAAATCAAGGACTTTTCTGAGGTAGTTACAATGGGTCATACTTACAGCCACAGAAGCCCACTGCCATGCAAAACAGTGACTGGTTGGCATCTGATCATGTGAGCGACAGCAGCCAGTAAGAATAGAAAATAAGAAGCAGAAGACAAAGCACCACCAATCAATGTCAAGAGTTGACATGTATATTCTTGCTATATATAAATAGCAATATATGACTTCTACAATCCTGTAACTGTCTGTTTAAATGGGGTCCCCAGGAGATTTAAAATTCCATATCAAGAGTACTAATTTGTTTTTATTAAGTTTAAACACAAACTTCAATATCAAAGTGCCTATCATTTTATAAAAGCTCAAAGCATGTTTGCTGAATTATTTTTATTTTTAATTAAATTTTAAAATTTTCTTTCTTATTTCCTATGTGTAATATTCAGCACCCAATGGTAAACTGTGCATTAGCAGGAACATTCACTCTAACCCAGAAGTCAGCATCCCCTAGTCATCCCCCAAAAGATGGGGAAACTAATAAAAATATTTTGATTCATAAGGAAAAACTAAAGAAAAAGGAAACTAAAAAAGTGACATTAAGATTTTTAACAGCATTTTGTGAGAAAAATTCTCTAAAAAAGTAAGTTCAACTCACTAAAATAGTGGAAAACCAACATCATAAACTAGTATTGCAACAATACTGCAGTATACAACATATTACAATACTTATACAAAAGGAGGGACGCATTTGATTTTCTAAAATAATCTAAACAGTAGGAATGGGTTAAAGACATTGAAAACGCACTAGGAAGAAGGTGGGATTCAAAATTCATGATTAATCTTACCGGTGCCATGCGTATTGCTGGGTGTGCTCCACAGCCTTGCACTGCTTTATGAAGTGTTTCACCAAACATATTTCGAAGTTCAACTGAGTGACAATATACGGCATCAATCTTTGGCCACCAATCCAATGCAGACTGGACAAAAACAGAGACCATAAGAAAGGGAAAGTACAAGTCTGCACTGAATTATATGCTCTGGTTATTACTGTAGTTTATGTTTTATCCTTTTGTGAGAAACTTTCTAAGACCATGCAAACACACACCACAATTTCCAATATCTTCAAATAGACTTTCAACAATAAAGAATTTAAATAAAAAATAATAATAAATAATAAAATGGGGAAAAAAATTTCAAATAGTGTCTTTAATTTGAACCATACATCTTTTAAAAAATATAATAATAAACATGAGACAAATTGTCTGCTTTATGAGCATGAGGATATAGATTGTCTCTTCTCACTGGTAAGTTAGTGAATTTGAAAAACAGAGAGTCTTTAGAGAGCTAATTCTGTACCAAATCTTCTTTTATGAGTTTAATGCTTTACACATGTTAGTAACATATGCATATAAAGTCTATATTCTCCTGGGTAAGAATATGATTATTAAAGCTTTAAAAGAGATTAGTGGTTCAACACAATGTTGAAGGAATATGTGGAAAACAATCACTTATATGCCTACAAACAACAATGATAATTACAACATGGAATTAGTAAATGAGATAAAGCTATTAGTAAACCCATAAGCTTAAACTGATATGCAATGATGACACAATACATGAAAAGACTAATGATCACCACAAAGACAAATTTATTATAGCTAAATATTTTTAAAAAGCAATTATTTTATGTAAATATGTTTATATTTTGGTTTAATGAGTTTAGCTTTGATTCCCATTTTTTTTTATTAAAATATATATTTTATTGATTTTTCACAGAGAGGAAGGGAGAGAGAGAGAGAGAGTCACAAACATCGATGAGAGAGAGACATCGATCAGCCGCCTCGATGTGCCCGCAACCCAGGTACATGCCCCTGACTGGAATCAAACCCGGGACCTTTCAGTCCGCAGGCCGACGCTCTATCCACTGAGCCAAACCGGTTTCGGCGATTCCCATTTTTAATGCCTATTTTATTTTAAAGTGTATCTTGGAAGTTTTATGTTAAAATTAATTAATACTATATTATGAAAAACAACAATTATGAAAATCAGTAAAACTAAACAGTTTGGTCCAGTCAGTGTGGCTCTGTGGTTGAGCATGGACCCATGAACAAAGATGTCACCGACACATGCCTGGGTCATAGGCACGATACCCCAGTAGGGGGTATGCAAGAGGCAGCCAAATGAGAATGTTTCATTGATGTTTCTATTTCTCTATCCTTCTCCCTCTCTCTAAAAATCAATAAAAAACATTTTTTAAAAGAACTATAAAGTTTGTCTATCAGTTAACACAAAAATGACTGGTTGAATTTTCACTACATATGGAGACTATGCAAGGAATGGGATGACTTAAAATATAAACTTCCACCTTTGTCATTGTGGCTCAGCTGGTTGGAGCAGTGTCCTGTATACTAAAAGGTTGCAGGTTTGATTCCTGGTGAGGGCACATACCCAGGTTACAGGTTCTGTCCCTGGTCCAGGTGCCAATGGAAGGCAATGTTTCTCTCTCTCTCTCTTTCTCCCTCCCTCCCATTCTCTAAAATATGTATATATGTGTGTGGGCACTTCCAATTTATAATAGTCCTGTTATAGAAAACACCTGAAAGAACAACTGAAATTTGTTGGTAATGGGAATTTAATAGCTTCACATCCTATTCACAGGTTCCTTCTTATTCCAAACTAAGCTAAATTTTCAACATTTAATTTTTTATCCATAATTCTCAGAATATTTTCAGTAGCATCAAGTTTTATTACTTTAATCCAAAACTTTGAACTACGAACTCTATTTACTAGATAGTAAATTATACAACCAATTTACAATACATAATTTGAATATGAACTACAGTGAGGAAGGGAGGGACTCAAAAGCTATGAGGGGAAAAATACTTTTGGGGGTACAATATGGTTGTTTCTGCTTTTCCTTCAACTCTTAATTTATTTAAGCTAATTCCTAACAAACGATCAACTTTTATTTTGGTTATATAATGAATCCTTTAAATTTTGCTCAATTTTGGTTATTTGACTTGTCCAAACAATCAGTACAGCATGATTTCCACACATTTACTAATGCTACGGCTTATATTCATCAGCTTAAAATTGAAAAGGCTGAATCATCACAAAATGTATTGAGATAAGGGTCTTCCTCACTCTACTGACCCCACAATATCTTGTCAGAAACTGATTAAAGCGATACGCATCCGAAGTGTACAATTCAACAAAATACCATCTGCATACTGCATCATGCACCCACTGCCCAAAGTCAAGTCTCTTTCCATCCCATCTATCCCCCTTTGCCCGCTTCTACCTCCCCGCCACCTCTGCCCCTTTCCCTCTGGCTATCACCATATTACTGTCTGTGTCTATGTGATATATATATGTATATATGTATACATACATATATTTTAATCCTTTCACCTTCTTTCACCCAGCTCCCAAATCCCCTCCCCTGACAGCTGTCAGTTTAGTCTGTCCCATACATCCATGCTTCTGTTCTAGTTTGTTAAATTACTTTGTTGATTAGATTCCCCACATAAGTGAGTTTATATGGCATTTGTCTTTGGCTTATTTCATTTAACATAATATTCTCCAAGTCCATCTAGGCTGTCGCAAAAGGTAAGATTTCCTTATTTTATATGGCCAAGTAGTATTCCATTGTGTAAATGCACCACAGCTTTTTATCCACTCATCTACTGATGGGCACTTGGGCTGTTTCCAAATCTTGGCTATTGTAAATAACACTGCAGTGAACCTAGGGGTGCACATATTCTTTTGAATTAGTTTAATTTAGGTACCTGCTGAAATTGTATCATACTACCAGGTGCACACTATAAAACAACTTGATTTTAACTTAAGATTTGGTGATTTTAATAACTGATACTTTTCATAATTTATAAATTCATTTATCTTACAGTAAAAGTTAAAGATACACTTTCAAATAAAATAGGCACTAAAAACTAGGCACCATGTAGTTGGTAAAAATTTTTGTGTTTTGAGCAGTTACTAAATGTGTCATTTCTGAATCTAGTCAATCAAAGTAGGCAATTTTTTTCCTTGAAAACACTAAGTTTATTGCCAAACAAATAGCATTACTTTTACAATCTGATCAAACTATGCGCAATTCTCCAAGAGAGAATTTAAATAAATTTTCAAGTACCTTGGAAATAATTTATTCACCCTCTCAAAAGAAAGAAACCATCTTATTCTCAATATGTGAACTAACCATAGAAAACTATAATAAGTTGCCATATGGAAAAAAACTGAATACTAAGTACTACACCAGCTATAGCATTTTCCACTGATGACTAAGACATTTGGTTCATATATATGTATATTATGCCTTTAATCTCCCAATTATAACAACATATATAAATTAGCCTAATGGAAGCCTACAAAGATTAAGATCTTTTTTAAAAATATTTTTATTGATTCCAGAGAGGAAGGGAGTGAGAGAGAGAGAGAGAAACATCAATGATGAGAGAGAATCATTGATCGGCTGCCTCCTGCATGCCCCCAACTAGGGACTGAGCCCGAAACCCAGGCATGTGACCCCGACCAGAATCAAACCCAGGACCCTTTGGTCGACAGGCTGACGCTCTATCCACTGAACCAAACCAGCCAGGGCAAGAGTAAGATCTTAACACAGATCTTGTAACTACAATTCATCTCTTATGACATGCCATAATAAAAAAGGTGATAATACTATGAGAACTACTGATGAAAGCTTACATTTTAATAAAATTCAAATAGTGAATAGACTTTCAGATTTCTTCAGAAGAAACAGTGGATATTTTAGATCTAAACACAGTACTTATGAACTGAGTATGAGTATGTTTCACGAAAGCAAAAACAAAACTGTAAATACCAACACGACTTCTGAATAAACTCTCAAAAACACATCAGCAAAACTTTTATCTTATTTGAGAAAGTGGTAATTTCTTTATTTACTTTTTTAGTCTATGAATTGGCTAAAGCACCATGGAAGAAGAAAACTTATGAGGTGTATTGAACCAAGAATCATTTAAAAGGAAATCTTACACTATGAATAAATTTAAGATTAGGAGTCCAAATGTCTAAGAAAATTTTCATGTAATTTCAAGATAAAATATTTTCATAATTAACTGCCTTTGATAAGATTATATAATCAATTCCATAAATTTACCTATTTACTTTATAAACAGTCCTTTTCGGTCAGAAAGTACTTCACATTCAGTATCTATTAGCCTCAAACCAAAGGGAGGAAAAAGCCCAACAACAAACAATTTATCAAATAGTCTATAATGATAAAGTATCATTATCAAAGGTATAACTTTAAAAGATACTTTATACACTCAAATTTATATTTCTTTTCAAGCTATTCATCTAAAGCTTACTGATGCTTAATATTTTAAAACTTAGTCAATATAGATTTTTCTTTACAAAAATAGATTTCACATTGATGTGACTTCTGATACAGACACACTCCACCTTCACACATGCAGTACTCGTCAGAGTAGAGGAGGATGCACGACCACTTCACCGTATACACTGAGGCATGCATGAAGTACCACTCCAGGCATGCTTTAAACCCACAAAGAGCAGCTCAGCCACTTACAGCAGTGCCAAGTCCATGCTTGAAAGTGCTCTATATAGTCAATTGTAGACAAAAATATTTTACAATTAAAGTAACTAGCCACAAAGTATCAAAAAAGTTTACTTGTGTTTACTAAATACAAGTTTTAAGCATTTATGTAAAACCATACACTCTAATAAATGGAATGTTTTTAGTATTATGAGCCAAACGGGGTAAATGTAATAATATTTTATTTCTGAATTACACATAAACTTGAGGGGGGAGATCATCTTTTTTTTTTTTTAATGGCCTTGAAAGTAAACCTTGAGGATATAATGTACTGTCTCATTACACTTGTAAAAAAAAAAAAATTTTAAGTTTTTAATACAAACATACCTTATCTACAATCAGATTCATGAAACTTTTCCTTTGGAACAAATTGTATTTACTGTTACTTCTACCTACCAGTGTAATTTAATTCACTGATAGTCAACTGAGGGTCAACTGAGGGAGGTGTTATTGTCTCAGGCAATTTTAGTTATTCATAATGTCTGGGTGTGGGGAGAGGGAAGTGTCACAAATATGGCAGGATGCTAAACATCCTGCAACACACAAGCAGTCCTTACACAACAAAGAATTATTCTGCCCAAAACACTGCTAACACCCTACTGAGAAAAATTAAATGTGTCACTAAATAGCTTTATTAGTAGTTATTTTTTCCCTTCAAAAATGGATAAAAGAAAATGTGGGCAGACTTTTCTGTAATTCAACACATCTAAGGCAAATAAAGATGGGAAGGTATTTTAACTCACCAGAGACACACTCTTAAAATGGAATCTGATGATAAAGAGGACAAATATAGCTAAATCATCAATTATTAAAGTCCCTTTTAGGGCAGAAAATGGGAAAAAGTTAACCAATTTATATATAAGTGTGAACACATATAAATAGATAAAAGTGGAGCTATGATAAATAATACTTGAGAACTCTCAAAAGGTGATTGATTGTTCATAATTAGAAGAACAGAATGTTTTAAATCAATGGTTCAAATTTTATAAGGTTTCACTATCTTTCTATTCAATGTACTCATATCAGAGTTGAAGGTTTTACAAGTATCTTTTAATGAATTTGCTTATTTTGTCTAATATGGCTTTGTAACATGTGAATACCTCTATTTAACTACGTTAATATTTCATTTGTTTAAGGAAGACTAAAAATAAAAAGTACAATTAAATATGATGTCACCATTTTTAAAACATGTCATATTGGGCTACAGCATAAATAACTACTACTTTTAATTTAAATGGTAAAGTGACAAGTCAGAACATATCAAATGCTGAGGGAAAGCTAAAAATATTAAGAATATGCAACAAGTTTTGGAAAGAAAATCTTAAGTTATATTTTCAGTGGCACTTTCTCAAGGATATTGGATCCAAATTAAATGTTTTAGGTTTAATCTTTCCAAAAGATCCTATTAACTCCACCTTCCTCAATAAGGGCTCTCAGGTCAGACTGATTATGAAAAATATAATTGTATATAAGTTTACTAGATATTAATAACCACCTATGATAAATCTTCCTATATCATATATCTAAATTCAGAACCTTCTGTAAATAAAGAATATCTTTCTTAAAAAGAAATAAAAATTTAAGTAATTTAGCAATACCTTTTGGACTTACATTGGTGATGATTCGATGGAGGGAATTTACCAGCACATAGTGAAATGTAGAAGGGGAATTCTGAGCCAGGCAGATCTACAGAGGGCAGAAAAAAATAGCAGATTATTTCTGTGAAAAATATTCAGGAACACAAATGAGAACAAAAGAAAAAACAAAACTAACAAAAAAATTTTAAAAATAGAATAAATTTTTAAGGTCTTTAAACTAATATTGATATACTAGAAGCCCAGTGCATGAAATTTGTGCACTGGGGGTGGGGAGGGGTGTCCCTCAGCCCATCCTGCACCTCTCCAATCTGGGACCCCTTGGGGGATTTCAACTGCCGGTTTAGGCCCGATCCCATAGGGACTCACAATCCGGGACTGCTGGCTCCCAACCGCTTGCCTGCCTGCCTGCCTGATTGACCATAATTGCTTTTGCCTGCCAGCCTGATCAACCCCTAACCACTCCCCTGCCAGCCTGATCAAAGCCTAACTGCTCCCCTGCTTGCCCAATCGCCCCCAATTGCCCTCCCCTGCCAGCCTGTTGGCCCCAACTGCCCTCCCCTGCTGGCCTGGTCCCTCCCAACTGCCCTCTCCTACCAGCCCAGTCACACCTAACCACCCTCCCCTGCCGACCTGGTTGTCCCTAACTGCCCTTCCCTGCAGGCCTGGCCCCCCCAAACTGCCCTTCCCTGCAGCCCTGGTCACCCCCAACTGCCCTCTCCTGCTGGCCTGGTCACCCCTAACTACCCTCCCCTGCTGGCCTGATCGCCCACAACTGTCCTCCCCTGCCAGCCTTCTGTGGCTGTGGGCGCCGCCATCTTTGAGGGCGGGGCAGTCAATTAGCATATTCCCTCCTTATTGGCTGTGGGTGCCACCATATTTGAGGGCGGGGAAGTTAATTACCATATTCCCTCCTTATTGGCTGTGGGTGCTGCCATACTTGTGACCGCATGAGGGTCAATTAGCATATTCCCTCTTTATTAGATAGGATAATAGTGAGCAATACCAGTATGGGTATAACCTATTCATCTTTTTAGTCTTTTCACATTTATGAAGGATCAATAGCCTCGGTGAATATAACTGGATAAAAACCAATGCTCTCACCTTAAAGTGTTGGTTGTTGTGAGGGCTTATACGAAAGCAAGAAACAAGGCAGTCAATCATTAGATCCACATCTGCAGGCTGGCTGCCTCTTGAGAATGGTTTGCTTGGATTAAAGAGCAGGTTCTATGAAAATCCCAATAGAAAACAAAAGCCTTTAAACAATCATGCAGTCTTTCTCTTTCTAGCATTTAATAATATCAATACATCATCCACATTGATGGCAGTAGCATTCAGTTGCCAGAAGAAGCACAAAGCACTAATATTATGGTTCATCAGTCTGATAAAATTCTTACTATACCATATATAATCCCTTTCAGGTCCTAATATATTATTTTAAAACCAAGTCAGAATATTTATGCTAATTTAAGAAAACTCATTAATTATGTGTTTTCTTCATACTCTACACCACTTTATTTAGCCTGAGGAACAAGTAACAACAAAAGCAGATCCTATGAACTCATTATCAAAGAAGACTCAGAACTTTAGTGTTAGCAGTGAACTTTGACAATGTAGTTTAACCCTTTGAGTGCCAACCAATATCCTAGGAATTATGCTAAAATTGCCAAGGTATTTTTGCTGATTTTCCTTAGGTGCCATCTGTCAATAAAGAGTGAACAACTGGCATCTAATAGTGACACTGCAGGAGCAGCACTTTTGGCGAAAGACAGGAGGAGCACGATCGCACTCTCCAGCACTCTAGGGGTTAATACTTATACTTGAAGTTTACTTCCCATTTAATTTTTTTTAAGTTTACAGTAAAGAAATAATAAGGATGTTACCTTAAGATCGACCACCATCGACTGAACTAGTAGGAAAATGACAGAGTTATCTTCCCAATTGATGTAGGTACTTGCTTTACACAACTTGACACAGGCAATTGCAGCACTTTCAGTCAGCTGCCTGCTTCCTCCATGGCCAGCAAGTGCTTTACGCAGACTGTCCAGAAACAACTTCTACAGAATTCAAATACCGCAAAAAGATAATATATGAAGTTTCTCAGATTTCAGATTTATCTAATAAAGTTGCAAAATATCAGCCTCTAAAAACTGTACTCTAAAAATACATAATTGATATCCATGGGTTTTAATTTCTCAATGAAAGGAGTTGTCTTTTAAATATTTCTCGAAGCCAAAGAATAGAATCTGTTCTTCACATTCTTTGTTGAATTATTAAAGAAACATAAGAAACAGTCCTTCCCAAACAAGGGAATTCACTGCTCAACCTTAATTCAGCTGATATTCTTTTTTACATTATCCTTAATTCCTCAATATTAATTTGTTTTGGTTATGGTCCATGTCAAACTGCTCATTTTTACCTAAAACTCCAGGCTATATTTCACCATCAGTCTTCTAACTAAGGATATATCATAAGGCTGACTTATTGCTCTAAATTCTGCTCCTCGCAACAAGGTATCCCTTCTTGTGATCTCGAGCTCTCTTTGCACTCACCAAATTCTCCCTTTGGATTTTCTCCTAAATAAAATTTACAAGTATTCTCAAATATAACATGTCAAAAGCTGGTAACTAAACAACAGAATATACATCCTTCTCAAGTACACATGAACAATGTCCAGGATAGACCACGTTAGGCAACAAAACAAGTCTTAATAAATTTTAAAAGTCTGAAGTCATATAAAATATCTTTTCTGATCACAATGAAATGAAACTAGAAATCTCAACAGCAGCCCAGCTGGTTGAGCACTGACTTATGCACCAGTCAGGGCACATGCCCAGGCTGCAGGCTTAATCTCTGGTGGTGGCGTGCAAGGGACAGTTGATCGATGTTTCTCACATCAATGTTTCTCTCTCTCCCTCCCTCCCTAAAAATAAATAAAAACACGTTTAAAAAAAAAGAAAAAAATGGTCCCCTGAACTATCATCTTTACAGAATGCTAAGCCTGAAATAATACACCCCTTGAGTAAAATAAACTGCTTCACATCTGGACATATGGAAATAATTTTGCCCTCCTTACCTTATTCATGTTGTTTTCATCAACCACATCCCTGGATATATCCTGGATTATTTCTGGACACAAGATAAGAAGAATGATTTGTAGTGGCCAAACTGCTGCTTTACGTTTGGTGCTTTCAGCAAAACCATCCACCAAGTCAAAAAGCTTTTCTGCACACTCTATGTAAAAAAATGTAAATAGTAAATGATTTTATTAGATGAGAAGGAAGTCTCTGACATTAACCAAAAATCCAAAGGCCACATATTTAGAATATAAACTTGTAAGTTCACTTAAACAATTAGACAATTCATTCAGGTAAGCAGACAAGCAATGTTCTAATGTCCATGTATTAGAAGAGCTATCTTGATCCATCCTAGAAAAATCCACATTTTAGAATGGCCAAACTTGTGCTTAATCTCAATGTGCAGGGTCTCATGTGAAGTCTGATATACCCAAGGAAGAAGGTCTGGACAGCTTCAGGAATCTGTATTCTCTGCCTTGCAGTTGGGCCTGCAGAATTCTAGGTAAGGATACTAATACTTTATACACATCTCCCTAAATACAAAATAACGCCTCAGAGCACAATAAAGTGCTTCTCTACAATGAAGAGCCATCAAATATCCCATCCACAACTCTAATGAAAGATCATAGCTTCATTTCAAATGTCTTTATCCATTTGCTCAATGAAAAGAAAGGGTTGAGGATAATTTAGAAATATAAGAGAAAAATATTTCCTATTTGACATCCGTTGATAAGATGTAAAAGCACCTTAACAACAAAAAATAACATGGAAATTGATAGGTTCCTACTTCAGAAGTAAGAGTTTAAAAGACAAAAAACCAATCTTATCCTTACCAGCCATATCTGTCTGTGGAATCTGGTATAGCTTTGTAAATTCATCTGGATAATTTTCTACCCAGTTCCAAAATGCCTACAAATAATAAAACATGTTTTTACATGAAAGCAAGGATATTTTCTTAACATAGTAAATAAAATGTCACACAGCATCAATTATATCACAAACTACTAATATCTTTCATAAGACTATTGCAATGCACTTCCCTAAAAATTAATGTAAAATGATTATTCAAGCCAAGACTTTTTAATTCAAAATTGTAAAGAGAGCAACATTTATAGCTAAGTTAACAAAACTGTAATGCCAAAGAAGTTATGACTTACTTTTTCCAGGCTATTTATAACAGCTAACTGTGCAACCTTCTTTAGGGCTTTAAATTTAAATGCTGTTTCTGGGGGGAAAAAAGTTTTAAAAATTAACTCTAGAAAACAAATACAGTTCAGAGCTACTAGTAAAAAACAAAACTTTGTTTCACTATCATTTGTAAGCAATGTAAAAACAAAGACAATTAATAAAAACCAAAAATGCACTGGCTATGTCCACTAGAAACAAAACTCAACACAAAGTATACATGGCCAGAGGTGGTGCAGCCAGGGTGAAGCACCTAGCTCATTGCAAACAAGTGAGTTTGACTCATCAGAGGAAGAGCCTATTGAAGATGAACAGACTCCAATGCAGATATCATGGCCACCCCTGTCACAAGTGAATGGTTCTCGGTTTCTTGGTTTATGTGCTCTTCCAAGTTATAAATTTAAAAATGCTAGAAGAAATATCCAAAAAAATACTGAAGAACTAAAGAGCTATGGTATGCACGACATATTGTTTTCTGCATCAGAAGGGAACTATCAAAATATAGAGTCCCGAACCTCTTGGACCTCTACCAGTAGTATGGAATAATCACTCAGCATCTTCCAGTCCCAGTTGGAAGGACTCCTGACATGACCAGCTGCTGTGAAATAATGGAGGGCCTTAAAATCTGCCTTAAAAATAACAAACAAAAACAAAAACACCTTAATACACTGTTAGGGAGGATTTAGGAGATCTTGTCTTGTAGCCATCCTCTTGTCTCCTACTATACTGTCTGACAGTATTACCACAGCAAGCCATAGAGAGCCTGAGAGACCTATGAGGATCTGGAGCAATACAGACCATAAAGCAATATAATTATCTTCACAAATTCCAGGACAAACTAGCTATACACCTATCATCAATAGATTCACTATCAGGGTCTGTATCTACAGGGGTAAAAAAAAGAAGCAAGAATATTGAACAGGATGTATAAATGACCATGTCTGAAATTTCAAAGTTCTCTAACATAATTTGTATTGATGTTAAACTACTGATGTTATCAACTTGAGTGTAAATGTATATATGCAGATATTCCTAAAGCTTTTATTAAAAAAAAAAAGCAAATAAGTCTTGAACTTAAAAGACGGTTGTGTTTTTCCCCTTTGTTTTGTTTTTAAACTTACTTTTAAAAAAATATGATACACATGGTCATTGTAGAAAATTTTTAAAATATACAAAATTCTAAGGGAAATTTTAAACATCATCCATGATGCTACCATTTGGAGATAATCACAGTTAACAGTTTGATGAATTTTCTTCCATCCATTTTTCTATGCACATATAAGACAAATAACTACATTTACCATAACTGAGATCATGTAGACTAGATATAATCTACTCTTTTCATTTCACATAGTATTCTAAATTTATCCATGTCATTAAAAATTCTTCATACATATATTTGAAGGCTGTATATACAATAGTAACTATTACTTGACAATTACAACATGCCAGGTACTTTCAATCTAATATAAATTTTAAAATACTAGATACTGTAAATAAAGAATATCTTTCTTAAAAAGAAGTAAAAATTTAAGTAATTTAGCAATACCTTTTAATTCTTTCAAAATCTTAATGCTTTCAGACATTACAGATGAGCAAACTGTCTCTGAGGTTACAGATCTAATAAATGATTACATTGGACTTCAAAGCCATAGTCTTTTCAATATGCTTTGATATCTTTCATAATATTTAAGTCAATATATTAAGTCATTGGTTATTTAAACATTTTCCAATCCTATATAATAAAAGCCTAATATGCAAATCAACTGAACAGCAGAACAACCGGTGGAACGACCAGTCGCTATGATGTGCACTGACCACCATGGGGGAGAAACTCAATGCAGGAGCTGCCCCCAGCCTACAGGCCCCAGGCCAGCCAAGGCGGGTGCCAGTGGGGGCCCCCTCGGTCACACCCCCCAGTCACCCCGGGTGGGAGGTCACCTGGCAATCAGGGGAAGGCGACGCCCCCATCACACCTCTGCTGCTGCCACTGCCGGCAGTGCAAGCCTCGGCCGGCCCTGGTTACCTGAGCCTTGGGCCAGCCCTGGGCGGCTAAAGGGACTGGGGGACTCCGAAGGCAGGCGCCCCAGCAGGGCTGAGGGGACTGGGTGCTGCCATCTTTGAGGGTGTGGCAGTCAATTAGCATATTCCCTCCTTATTGGCTGTGGGCACCACCATCTTTGCGACAGTGTGAGAGTCAGTTAGCATATTCCTTCTTTATTAGATACGATAAACTAACAAATACTTTTATATCCAAACTAGAGGCCCAGTGCATGAAAATTCACATGCTGGAGGGAGGGGGTCCCTCAGCCCAGCCTGCCCCCTCTCAGTCTGGGAGCCCTCAGGAGTGGGAAGCGACCCGTAGATCAGGGGAAGGTGACACCCCCATCACACCTCTGCTGCTGCCACTGCCGGCAGCACAAGCCTCAGCCATCCCTGGTTACCTGAGCCTCAGGTGGCCCTGAGCGGCTGGGCAGCTGCCATCCAAGGCTTGCCTGCGCCTCGGGCCAGCCCTGAGTGGCTGGGTGGCTGAGGGGACTGGGGGACTCCAGAGGCAGGCGCACGGGGTTGAGGGGATTGGGCGCCGCCATCTTGTGGCTGTGGGTGCCGCCACCTTTGGGGGGGGCAGTCAATTAGCATATTCCCTCCTTATTGGCTGTGGGTGCCGCCACCTTTGGGATGGTGTGAGGGTAAATTAGCATATTCTGAGCTTTATTAGATAGGATTTTTCCTACATTACTGATTATTTCTTTAAGGAAAGTAAATCTCAGGGTTGTTTTTTTTCTGGCCTTGCAAATAACTTGCTCTCCAGGTCAATTTTAAAACATATCCCTCCAATATTCTTTGCTCTTGCTCTCCTTTGATTTCAAATCATGGCATGACATTTCACAGTGCTCTCGAGCCTTTTTGCCTTCCTATTTTCATCAACTTTTATCTTTTGACGTCTTAAATGCATTATACACAGTAGTCTATTCTCAATTCCAATGTATAGATCTTTTATTAGTCCATTTCTACAAGTTTCTGACTGAACATCCTACTAATACCTCAAACTCAATAATCTAAAGCTGAATTTATCATTTTCCTGACCACCTTCTCTGCTACCCACCCTTCCTTTCCTTTCCTGCTTTAACCAGTTTGCTCTGTAATACTTAGTAATACTTCTCTTTAATTTCATAATCTAAATTAATCACAAAATGCTATGTGATGTATTTTATTCAAATGCTATATATTCTACTTCTTAAATACCATACCAAATTGTCGCCATACTACCCCATTCTATCCAGACCTCCACTACCCTCATTATTTTTCACTCACATTACTATACAAACTAGTCCCAGAATTTCATGTAACCTTCCATCAAACCATCCGGTAAACTTCAAGCAAAATGAAATATCTAAAATAAAATACTGCCCTAGCTGGCTTGGCTCAGTGGATAGAGCGTCAGCCTGAGGACTGAAGGGTCCCAGGTTCGATTCCGGCCAAGGGCACATGCCTGGGTTGCGGGCTCGATCCCCAGGATGGGTTGTGCAGGAGGCAGCCGATCAATGATTCTCTCTCATCGTTGATGTTTCTATCTCTCTCTCTCCTTCTCCCTTCCTCTCTGAAATCAATAAAGAAATATATTTAAAAAAATAATAAAATAAAATACTAATCCCACCTTAAAGCCTTTTCATCACTTCTCATGGCCACTAAATTAAAGCCTCATAAGCCACAAGCACAGTAGTGTAGGAGTTAAGTACTTTGGTCCTAGAGACGGGCAGATGTGATTTGTATTTTTACCCTGCCACTCACTAGCTCTATGACCTCTGAAATGTTACCTCCTAACACTCAATTTCCTCAGCTACATAAAGGATGATAATACTACTACCAGCTTCCCAGGATTACTGTAAGGACTTATGATAAAAAGCATGTAAACTACATAGCATGATCTGTGGTACATACTGAAAATGAACAATTACTACATTTTTATTAATGTAATCTGACCTACTCTTATACCTCCATATCTTGCTCTTTTCTTCTTAACATTTTTTACCCACAAACAAATGTATATTTCTTCTCTTACTTTATGCTCATCCTATTTGAGTTTGCCACATTGCTTTGCAAATAATTTGATAATTATGTCTTTGTCTCATTAACCAGGCCATATAAGCTCTGTAGGGACAGATGAACTATTTTATTAATCATTGTAAGCCCAACAATTAGCATGGTTTCTTCCACAGTTTCTCGACATATACTGTTGAACAGAATTTAAAACACATTAATTATTTTACTATTCATATTATAGAAAGTTTCTATTCCTTTTACCATTGTAACCTAGTGCTATCCTTTGACGGCCATTTTAATATTGCCTTTATTGATGACATATTTATCAGCATAGAATCTAAATTTATGCTCATGGGGGAGCAGGATTCGATGGGAATAACTTACCACAATAAAAACAGTTGTTTATCCACACATTTAGTTTCTTTTCACTTGGGCATAGAGAACCATCTCAATTAATTGTTACGGATTACACATTTCTAAGAAAACTGAGATTTTAAACAAATACCTATTCATTAACAACCTGGACTAGATTTATTTCCAAAATGTCTCTGAACAGTTAAGAAAAATCATAAAACCCCATTTATATTTCTTCAATTTTAAACATAGAAGTCTCTAAATTTTATCATTTACTTCCTTCACTTCTCAATGTTTAATGATACTAAAATCTTGAAATTTCAACTATGAATTGAGTGGTGGTTCACTGTAATCTAAAATAATTGCTAAGCAATTATCCATATCTTGATGTAATAGCTAAAATAATTCCTTTCTGCCTGACTGGCGTGGCTCAGTGGTTGAGCTGCAGTAACTATGGAAATAGCTTCTGCTCCCGGTGCTGCTCCTTCGAGGTGCCCAAGTCTTCCATGGGGGCCTCAGCCCCCGAAGCCCAGAGAGATCTTTTTTTTTTTAAAGAGAGAACTCTGGTTTTTAATAGTTTTGATCTTTAAAAAAGCTTAAACCTGCATAGCAATCATTTCAAAAATAATTATTTAATGTTCCATAATTAAACTGTATACAACCTAGTCTTGGGACACGGCAGCCAGTGAGATGAGTTTGGAGCAGTCCCATGCAGTCCCAGGAGCCAGGAGTTGAGTTCTCATTGGCCTTTTTTGTTTATTTTTGTGTCATTCTGTTCATGTAAGTTTATTTGGCTACTTGGCACAATCTGGCCCCGTGGCTGAGCGGATCTGCACTGGGAAGAGAGAGCAGCTTGACCCCAGTCCCTTCTCGCTTCCCCTCCCCCACTTGGCTGGATTCCTCAAAGTCGCTCAATGTCTTGGTATTTCTTCCCCAGAATAGAGATCTGGAAGAAATTCTTTAAATTGAACAGGAGGTCACAGTTCGATTCCAGGTTGGGGCACATGCCTGGCTTGCGAGCTCATCCCCAGTGTGGGGCATGCAGGAGGCAGCCAATTGATGATTCTCTCATCACTGATGTTTCTATCTCTCTCTCCCTCTCCGAAATCAATAAAAATATATTTTAACATAAATAAATAAATAAATAAATAAATTCATTTTCCCCTTCATTAATGTCACTGAAAAGTGATTTAATTGTTGCTTGGTTTTATAATGTTAATTACCTAAAATCATAAATTCTGAACAAGGGTAATAGAGATGGAACACAGCCTTATAATATTCATCCAAGTAGATATAGCCTTTTCACATATCTGATGAACCAGTTATTGAGTTTAAACAAATGGTAAGAAAACTACACAACATATTTTGAAAATTACACTGCAGAACTATTGAGGTTTTCAAAGTAAATGTAACTAAGTCTCCTTTTAGGTCAGACTGTAAAAAATATTGACAATTCCTTAATCAATATACAAAATAAAATAAAAAGTAGCGTGAATCATAAGATTTCACATTTAAGTTAAATAAAACTAAAAAAATTTTTTGCATGAAATGAATTTAAGTATTTATACTCAATGTATATATGCCCATTAATAATGCCCACTGATTTATATCAACACTTTCCAACTTACCAAAAAAATTCAATTCTTTCTGATAGTTTATTTCTTTTTTTAAAAAAATATATTTTATTGATTTTTTACAGAGAGGAAGTGAGAGATACAGAAAGTTAGAAACATCGATGAGAGAGAAGCATCGATCAGCTGCCTCCTGCACATCTCCTGCTGGGGATGTGCCCGCAACCCAGGCACATGCCCTTGACCGGAATCGAACCTGGGACCCTTCAGTCCGCAAGTCGACGCTCTATCCACTGAGCCAAACAGGCTTCGGCTGATAGTTTATTTCAATCAACATCATCATAAAAGCACTTTCCAAAGTTTTAAAATGACAATCAAGAATTATAATATCCCCACATGGGACTACTATTGACATGTTCTAAAAGGAAGTAAAACTAAGCACTGAAAGCATAAGAGACTTTGTAATACTGCAAAGTCAGTTAAGTAAATAACGGAGCTGAAAACAGAAATGTTAGAAATAAGATTCCTGACTCAATTCCTCTTCTCATCATAAGATCACATACTTCTGGTTCTTCAGCTTCTGAAATAAAACTTTGTTATCCTGCTAAGCTATCTGCTTTTAGCTCTACAAAAGGTAAACAGGAACTTCTGAAACCTATAGCTATCCTTAAGAGATAAAATTCTAAAAATATTAAATAAAAGCACCTTTATATACTCTTTATTAAAAGCAAAAATTGTAGTTAAACAAAACTTTCCATTGCCAAGATTTAAGATACTAATTTTCTCTATTGTATGGTTTTCAAAGTTTCAAAAATTACTGAACCATAAGTATCATTATCCATTTCTCAGGGACATTTGCAGTGTAAAATCCACTTTGATGTTCTAGCTCAACACAACTACTACATTCAAAATACTGGTTTTTCACCCACAGTGATTAATCACAGCTATATCATACATTTAAACTTACCCTTCAGGAGTCGTTTTAATTTCGCACAATCCACATTGATATACTGTAACAATTCTATATCATGAACATCAACATTGTCTTCCGAACAAACAGTCAATTCCTGTAACCTGAAAGTAAAAACCAAAAATAATTTATCAATTTAAGTCTTAGGGTAGTCAAAAATTCTGAATTCAACAGATTTTTCTCACCTCAATGATGAGTTATAAGAGAAAATACAAATATAAGAAATCAGAGAATAAATATTTATGAAAATCTAAGAAAGATAATTTAGGGGATAGGATAAAAGAAACCATGATAATCCAGTAAACTTCACTATGTATATGTTTATCAAATGATACTTTAAATATGTACAATTTTTTATTTTTTTTTAAATCATAACATACTAATAACTGTTGAAGCACAGTAAGAGATACATGGGTATTTAAAATACTCTTCTCACCCTAGCCAGTTTCGCTCAGTGGATAGAGCACTGGCCCGCAGGCTAAAGCATCCGGGTTCGATTCCCAGTCAGGGAACCTCCAAAAAATAAAATAAAATACTCTTCTCTCTGCTATGTGTATTTTTAATTTTGTTCTATGATAAAAAGTTTTTAAATTTCAAATTATAAGTAAAATATGAAATTTTATTAATGTCTTTTAGAAGCATGTGTGGTACAGTAGTCCCCCCTTTTCAGAGGTTTCACTTTCTAGGGTTTCAGTTACCCAAGGTCAACCACACTCCAAAAATATTAAATAAAAATTCCAGAAATGAACAATTCATAAGCATTAAAGTGCATGATGTTCTGTGAAGCATGATGAAATCTCATGCTGTCGGTTCTGTCCCATCTGCTCTGTGCCATCTTTGAAAACTCTAGAAATTTTTTAGTCACCAGAGGCTTTGTTTTATAGGATTTTATTGCATTTGCACATGTAAAAATAGACAACTTTTGTGTATTTCCTGAATCTAGTTCACTGATTCCATAATAGACGTGTTTCTAGAATAAGCCAGTTTCTTATCTTTCAGGCGACAGAGTGCTCTGGGATCTATGAAATACATGTTTCAGACAACTGCATTTGCTATTTCATTAGCTTGTGCCAGAAATAAAAGCTGATGACCACTCACCTAAAATACCATTCTCATGGTTTAATTTAGAGATACCTTATGACATTGCTGCATAGCAATAGGCAACTTAAAATATGCAAGTATCTAGAATGGCAGTTCTCTCTAAAGACTCATTTATATCTTATATATAGTAGATGAATCAACATCATGAAAATTGGTTGTGTTGGACCATTCTACCTGTTACAGATGCTTTTCTTTTACAATTAACATTAGCTAGCTTTTGATATTCCTGATCTTTGCTTTTCTTAAAGGGAATATGAGCTACAGATCTTAAGATAACTTCATTATACTGCTGAAATATGCCATATGCTATGGCTTAGAGTACTCTTATGTAAAGGATTACCTGCTTTTTCCACAGAATAACGGTACAACTGCACTCAACCTAATTGTTTTCTTTAATGGGAGGGCCCCTGTGGAACATCTAATTTGACATACCAACAGTAGCAAAGGCTCAATGACTTTAAAAGTTCTATTAGTTTTTGTTTTTTTTTGGTTTGGTTTTGTTTTTACAAATCTGCTGGGGGGTTTTGTGGCTTCTTATTCTTTTCTTCTCATATGTCTCCAATAATTTAGAACATTACTTTATATTTTCTTTAGGATTATTAAATGAGCTCATATATTTGCATATGCCAACTCTTTTTTTTATATATATATATATATTTTTATTGATTTTTTACAGAGAGGAAGGGAGAGAGACAGAGAGTCAGAAACATCGATGAGAGAGAAACATCAATCAGTCGCCTCCCGCACATCTCCCACTGGAGATGTGCCCGCAACCCAGGCACATGCCCTTGACCGGAATCAAACCCGGGACCCTTCAGTCCGCAGGCCGACGCTCTATCCACTGAGCCAAACCGGTTTCGGCATGCCAACTCTTATTCATAGTGGATTGTTAACTCTCCGTTTTGTAAACTTTGATTGCAAATTCATCTCTAGTGCAGTCAGTATTTTCTTTGGGGATTTCTTAAAGCCTGGGGCTATGGAGGTGTCCTAGTGATGGTTTTGCATTTGCTTTTGCCATGGGCTCAGCTCTGGACATGTATTTTTTTTTATAACTTCTCAGACCCAGATTGTCTGGGTAGTATAAATGTGGACCTCAAACTCATAAGGTAATGGCCCTAGGCAACTTTCCCCCTACCCTAAGCTTAGGCAGAGCAAACCATCTTCTAGTTCTTTTTCCCCTTCCTCCCTCCATTCCTTCCCCTCTCTCTCTCCTTCTTTTCCTTCCTCCCTCGCATTCTCCCTTCATTCTTTGTTCTCTTGCTCTCATTTTTTAAGGAGTGCATAGCTCCTTCTAGTCAAGACCCCAGTTCTACTCCCTGCATTATTAGGTTGCAGGCTTTTATCCAGTTCCATTTGGATATTAGCTCTATATCCCTGGGTTAAGGAGAGAGTAAAAACCTAACCATCTTCACCCTTCTTTTGTTGCAAGGCCAGGTCAAGCTTCAAAACTACCTCTGGTTTTCATTTCTGGGCCTGGTGGATGGGGTTAGTGGGTAGTGTTTGTTTCACTTAATTACTATATATTTTAAATACCATTCTGTTGTTATTCAGTTTACCTGGCCTTTCTAGATGTTGTAGTGGCAGGTTTTTCTACTTCATTTCTTTTGCTCAAACTACTCTTTATTCTATTTATCTGCTTCAGAAATGATGTTTAAACTTCACAAAATATCCCTTCCTATGGAACTATTAAAAGGAGTTAAATTTTTCTTCCATTTTTCACAAACAACCACAAGAGCCAGCTTTTCAAATTTATTTAGTTGTGTTTCCTAAGGAGCCATATTCCATATTTCTAGGCACTTTGCATCAGCTGTGGAATTTTTAGCATGTTAATCAGTAATGAGGACCTTCTGATTCCCAGTGGGATGAACTGCTCAGCTTTTCTTACCCTGATGAGATGAAGAACTTTAGTGTAAGTGCATAGACTAACTTTAATGTTAGCTATACATCTGGAGGCTAAAGCAATGAAAGGATTTGAGAAGGAAGAAGTTAGATTAATTTCATTTTCAACTAAGGTTTAGTGTGATATTAATATCAGTTTTAAACTAAATGGTTACAATTTGAGTTAATATTATGAATAAGATCATGCAGTATTTGTTGTTCTTTACCATATCTCTCTTCAGATATAAAAATTAGTAATTCCATTCTACTGCTTACACTTTTGATATTAATTGAAATAATGGGTATACCTCATTAAAAAGCACAATTCAATACATTAGCAATACCATCTTTTCAAAAG
This sequence comes from Myotis davidii, assembly GCF_000327345.1. Taxonomy (NCBI): domain Eukaryota; kingdom Metazoa; phylum Chordata; class Mammalia; order Chiroptera; family Vespertilionidae; genus Myotis; species Myotis davidii. The sequence goes on from NW_006291007.1 coordinate 2,984,715, forward strand.
CTGATGTCTGTAGTTGTTATTGAAAAAAGAAAACTTTAACCTCTTTTATTTAGACTTAAGTGAATTTTGACATCAGTGTAAAAATCTATACTTTTGTTGTTTTACAAACAAATCATGCTTGGATAGACAAAAGACATTGTATTCTTTTGATCATTTTCTACCTTCAATGTAAGATTATTTCATATAGTAAGGCTGGACTAATAGTCACCTAAGCAAAAAAGGAATTTTTTTTTTGCACCTCCGATTCCGTAGGTGTTTGTTACCTTGCTGCTTCAACCAGTATATGATTCCCCAGAATATGAAATGTCATCACTCAAAAGATTTCATGAAGACATTGTATATTATATAAACATTACCAAACATCATCAATTATACTGTACCATTAAATAACATTTTAGTTTATTTGCACAGGGAATTCTGTGAGCAGATAAAAGAATATTGTCTAGCATCGTGATCATAGAAATGCCATTTTTTTATTTAAAAAACTGCAGGTTTTTGAAGTTAGCCAATTCTCCCAAAGTACCACGGCCCAAATTCTCAATTATGATGCATGTTCTCATTCAAATCTATTAGAAAACTAGAGAAGAATAAATACCTCTGACTGATGGAAGTCCACTATTCACACAAGATAAACTTGTCAAAAGATGCAGATACCAAAAAGCAAAGAGGATTGTTTTCTCTATTCAGCATTATTCTGTGACTAGTGGCCCAGTGCATGAAATTCGTGCACATTAAAAGGGGATTAATAAAAGGAAATATTTTAATATTGCTATTTTCCCTTTCTCCATAATAGAAGTGTCAGAGATGAAAGAAAATTAGTAAAATGTGTATGAAAATCTTCCTCCTGTCAGAGTCTGGGGTGTGCTGCAGGTCACAGAGTCAAGTCCCCACATAACTGTGGTGCCTCAAAATCATGCGAGACCCAGACCCAGCCAGCCCCACCCTCATGGGGAGGGCTCAGGAAGGTCCACCATCAAGCCATGCTGGGCAGGGGGCGTGGCCTGAGGTCCACCGTCAAGCCCTACCAGGTGGAGGGGTGCACCCTGAGGTCCCCCATCAAGCCATGCTGAGCGGGGGCCTCAGCTTGAGGTCCCCTGTCAAGACCCACTGGGCAGGGGGCGTGGCCTGAGGTCCCCTGTCAAGCCCTACCAGGCGGGGGGGTGGGGGGGGGCCGGGCGCAGCCTCAGGTCCCTGCTGATTGCTCATTAAGGCTCTTTACAGGAACTCGGCCTCCACTGTGAGTGCAGCCATCTTGTGTTACAGAATCCCTGCCTCCGCTGTGGGTGCAGCCATCTTGACCGTTACGGTGTGATGGTTAATTTGCACATTCCCTCTTTATTAGGTGAGATTCACTGAATCATTAAGTGATTCATGCTATACTTCCTACTGGGTCATAATTAAGGATCCACTCAACTCCACTTGCATGAGAAAGACAAATCATATGCATGAAAGCAAGTTCCAGAGTTACTGGCTACTGTCAATTATAATTCAATTCCATTTTGCACCATGTATACCAATTTCTCTATCTGCAGGATATAACTAATGATCACATGATGATTTTATCATACAATTTTAAAGCACAGCAATATATATTACAAAAGAAATATCATTAAAATGTGGTTAAAACAGAAGTAGCAAACCTGGTATAATAACACTAATAGACTCTGACGCCAGTCCATCTTAGAAATAATGGGTCCTCCATTTTGGCAAATTGCCTTGATAACTTCTTTGGGTATTAGTTTGCTTACCTGTAAAATGAGGAGTTACCACATACATTTCAAAGATACTATGAGGCTAAGGCAGCATTCTGCAAATGCTCAACAAATGGGCATTTCTGCAGTTTGTAAAGTTAAAACACAGACCACTTTCTGGAGGTTTCTACTTGACAATTATTCTCTTCCTTGTGCTTCCATATTTTTGAGATATTTTGGTTTAGGGATTTGTTTGTTTGTTTTATAACTTAGGCTCTTGTGATAAGGAGTAGAGCTGTGAGATCATTAGAATTCTGACTGCTCATCAATTATTCTATCTGGTTAATTTCATTTGAAGAAATAATATGTTAAAAAGTCAAAAATTCATTCCTAGTGTTCAAAGGGGAAAAAAGCGTGGTCATGTGTAACATTTCCTAAAATTTAGACTTTTGATTTTTGTAACAGTACTCATATTTAATTGTACACACCACTCTCACAGTAATAAAAATTTCAAAGAAATCAATGCATAAAATTTCTACAAAAGCTGAGGTCAAACTCATTTCTGTCAACTTTTAATTTTTATGCAGACGATAAGAAAAACTTCTAAAATGTATATTACTTACAATAGTCCTATGTAGATTTACACACTAACCTGGTAGAAATGCGACTAAAGACTGCATTGAAGTTGTTGCAGCTGAGAGAAAATAAAACTCCAGAGGCAGAATTCCGAAGTTCAGCTGCATGTTGGTTTCCTTCACGACAGGTGTGAAGAAAATGGCAGATTTCTGGCAGCAACTGTTTGACCAGCATTGTTTCATCTAATCTCATTGTGTCCTTTGGTTGCTAAAATAGAAATAATCACAATTCTAAAACTTCCTTAAATTCACATGTAAATATTTTCTATTATGAAAATTTTCAAATACATGAGTTGAAATAGAATAACAAACACCCTTATATACACTCATCACCTAATTAGATTCAATAATTGTTTTTATTTCATCATGTCTGCTATATATACAGTCAGTCTAATAAAGAGGATGGCTCCATCTTTCGCCTCTTTAATCACAATAAAAGTCCAGCCCCCATCCATCCATCTTCCTCAGCCCCCCACACCCACTCCTGCCTGTCCCATTTATCAAATCCCTACAGGAGTCCTTCCCCTCCTGGGAATCCTCAGTTTGTTGTGAGTTCTAAATAAACATTATTCATGTTCCTTAGTGAGTGAACTGTGTCATCTATCTCAACATCCAAATAATTTTCTGGATGGGCCATCACACCTGCCTTTAAGTAGATTGACCAAAACAGATAAATATTATTTATTACAAATAACTTTCTTTTGGTTAATCCATTTCAAAGTTACAAACATAATACTTCAGCCCTACATACTCCAGCATCTCTTAAAAATAAGGACATTCTCCAATATAATTTCAATCAATCATAACATCAAGGAAAAATAAACAATTCCTTTGTATCAGCTAACACCCAATCTGTAATCAAATTTCCCTAACAACTCCCAAAATGACTTTTCATTGCTTCAAAAGAGGTTCATAGATTGTAACATGATTATATTCCTTTAGTTTTTTTAATTTCTTTATTGATTAAGTTATTAATGTGTGTCCTTATCCCCATACTACCCCTCCTCCCCCCTCACTTATGCCCTCACCCCGCTGTTGTCTGTGTCCATTGGTTAGGCCTATATGCATGCATATAAGTCAGTGATGGCGAACCTATGACACTCATGTCAGAGGTGACACGCGAACTCATTTTTTTGGATGATTTTTCTTTGTTAAATGGCATTTAAATATATAAATAAATATCAAAAATATAAGTCTTTGTTTTACTATAGTTGCAAATATAAAAAAATTTCTATCCTCTGGTTGATCTTCCTTTAGTTTCTTTATTCTAAAACTATCTCCCTCTATATACATCATCTTTATTTTCTATAACATTGACTTTTTTTAAAAAAATGGGCCAGTTGCCTTACAAAATGTGACAACTTGTTATTGTAATCACTGTATTTTCTGTAAGGTGGAACCTAAACCTAGGTGTGACATCATTCAGGTTAAACACTTCAGGAGTACATACTCCCAAGTGATTACACTGTAAATGACACCAAGTTTGATAACTTCAGTGTTAACACCAGAATCTCTATTTTGTAAAATAAAGTTCTCCTTTACAATTAACAAATCAATCAATGGATAAGCTATCCTGCAGATATACTGTTCCATATCAATATTTCACCTAACAGCTTTAGTATCCATCTATCAGTGACAATTTTGATAATACCAAGCATGATGACAAAACAAAAGTTTATATAACTGTGTGCTATGCTCAATTCTGTAATTACAATCCAAGTGCTTTCAGATTCAAATACACTGAAATAGATGGATAGCAAATAAATACATATCACAAAAAATATAAAATTTGAGTTACAATGTTTATTTTTCATTTATAGGCTAACCAAACAATACAGATGTTGAAAATAACTCCAAATGAAAATTGTGTAAGTGTTCAATCTTTTGAATAGTGGTCATAGATACAGCAACAAAACTATTTAAGATTCCTCAAATTCTATAAAATCTTACTTATAAGATATTGGTAAGTATTTGTTCACTTTCACTAGATGTTTCAACTACTTATGAGTAAATATGTACTTGTAAGCTCAGTTAATCTCAAACTTCCTCAACTTACTTTGATTTAAAAATGAAAATCAAGAGACAACCATAAAATCATTGATGGCAATCTAACAAAACACAATTGTTCAATAATGTGAAATGTATTATTTTTAATTATAAATTTAATTTTAAAATCTTATACATTTTCAATTGTAGAGCAGAGCAAAATAAGATATATTTTGTGCATTATATAAGTTTTACCATGCCCAATTAGAGTTACTAGAGTTTCAATTAGGCTATCTCCAAAGAGTACCAAATTAGCAGGCCAATAATATCATTCCCCAAAACACATTTACCATTAACTCTCAATTACAAACATTAATAGAGAAAAGCTGTAGAACTAAGAGAGACAATAAACCACCCTACTCAAGCATGAGAGTGGCTAATACACTGGTATACACAATCAAAACAATAAGACTACACAGTGATTCCTATTTTTAAAATTGTCCCCCTCCACAAGGCCACCATCCTGTTTAATAGCCCTTTCATTTTATAAACTAGAGGCCTGGTGCATGAATTCATGCACAGGTGGGGTCCGGCTGGCCCGACCTATCAAGGCCGATTAGGCAGGGCCAGCAGGGGGGGAGGGGCCACAGGCAGTTGATGGGCCAGCCCCATCCCCCGATTAGGGTAGGGGGGCAGTTGGGGGCGGAACCGGCCAGGGGGAGGGGCCACGGGCAGTTGGCTGGCTGGCCCCACCCCCTGGTCAAACTCCTGGTGGAGAGGCAATTTGCATATTAGCCTTTTACTATATAGGATGAACAACAGCATATCATAAATTACATATCATAAATAGCATATCATAAATAACAAAGAACACCAAGCTAAAACAGAACTAGCTCACCCTCAATTTAAGTGGAAAACTTAAAAACACTCTTACAATTTTGGAATATGGCCAACGGTCAATAAAAGAGTTTTGTGGGGTTATTTTAATGAGAATTGTTCCTTAATATTATTTATTTTTTATCCTCACTCGAGGATATTTTTCCATTGTCTTTTTTTTTTTAGAGAGAGTGGAAGAGAGAGGGAAAGACAAAGAGAAACATCAGTGTGAGAGAAACACATTGAGTGGTTGCCTTCTGCACGAGCCCTGACCAGGGCCTGGGCCAAGAAGGAGCCTGCAACCGAGAGGTATGTGGCCTTGACCGGAATTGAACCTGGGACCCTTTACTCACAGGCCGATGCTCTATCCACTGAGCCAAACCAGCTAGAACAATAAATGAGTTTTAAAACATTATCCTTAGGGTTTTGTGGTCTATAATCTTAAACACTTCTTTTCCCTAAGGATACAGTGTGTGTGAATGTAATTATGTTTTCCAACACTACCGTATCCCTTCCCCAAACACTTACGACTATCCCCTATCTTCTCAACCACACATAGCAAAGTCCCTTCCATCTAGGTTTACTATAGAGAATAACCATAACATATGTGGAAGAAAAGCAATTCTGAATAAAAGCAAATGATGTACCAAAGGAAGACAGGCTATAAGAAATAAGTTAATTCCAATACATATTGAATAGCTAGATTTTTTAAATGGAAGTATTAAATTTATTTACTTATTTGAACTTCTACCATGTTCCCGGAAGAATTAAGGCTACTGAACTATAGAAATACTTTGTTTTATACAACAGGAAGATTCTTGAAAAAATTCCAATTAAGTCATGGTTGAAATACACTGAGATAACTATTTAGAGGAAACCTGAGAAAGAACTGTCTTCTACTCAACTAATCCTCCACGTATCTCTATTTTATATGTTCATTTTTATAAATAACAAGTGTTCTTCAGGTAGGATCTGTCAGTAATAGTTTAATTTTTTTAGCTCATTTTTATTTAGATTTGAAAAAACATTAAAATCAGATTCATATAGGGGAAATAAGACTACTCTTGGTCTTTTGCCTCATATCCTTTCAAAACTAAACAATGCCACAGGCCTAACAATATCTGAAAAACTAATTAAATCAAATCGTGGCTTTTTTTTTCATAAAATGTTTTCTTTAAAACCCGAGATATATGTGGCTCAAGTTTAACATTTTATAAGTAAACTTAATATCTATTTAATTTATAGAAGATAAGAAAATGCCCAGCCAGTGTGGCCCAGTGGTTGAGTGTCAACCTATGAACCAGGAGGTCAAGGTTTGATTCCCTAACAGGGCACATGCCCAGGTTGTAGGCTCGATCCCCAGTGGGGGCATGCTGGAGGCAGCTGATCAATGATTCTCTCTCATCACTGATGTTTCTATTTCTCTCTCTTTCTCCCTTCCTCTTTGAAATCAATAAAAATATAATTTTAAAAAAGATGAGAAAATGATTTTATCTTGAAAACTTGTTTATGCCACCTAGTCAGCTGTTTTAAAAATTCATATGCATGTCTTAGACAAAAAGCCCATGAGTCCAAAAAGTTCTCCTTGTCAACACCTATATTTTGGTATATCAGATTAACTTAAACTTAAATTCACAAAACCTGCCTACTGAAGAACAGATTTACTTACCCCAGCAAGACATTTTTCCAGTGTATCCAATATAATCAACTGAGAGAGATATAAATTTTTTTCAGCAGCTTCTCCAAATATTCTCTAAGAGAAAAGATATTCAGAACACTAAAAGTTGGTTATTACTCTCCACTACAAATCAGCACACATCTGAAAAGTCAGAGGCTAAGAATCACGAAAATCAGTAGTCTTCCATTTTATCTCCCAAATTATGCTATATTTAAGTCTATTATTTCTAATTTTATCCTAACGCTCACACAAAATAAATTATCAAGCAAACAAAACTACCGGTATTCATTACAGTCTGCCATTAGCCTTGTAACAGTAAAAGAAGATACACTGGTTTATATACTTTAAAAATACATAGGATTTAGATATACACCCTGATCTTTAACAGAATCTTGGATGGAGCATTTAACCACACTTTGATGACACAAAATAATTAAGGTCTAAATTCTTAAAGCAAAAAAAAGACTAGAATATCAATTACAAATAATTTTAAGCATTCACTATTCTTAAATTTAATATTACACTATCTACCAACAAGAGACTATTGTTTCCACAACTCAATTTACTCAATAAGAACTAAATGAATGTCAATATCATAATATTGGTGTGTGTTTTTTGTTTTTAAAAGGTTTCAAGTATTAAAATATTTTCAATCTAAATGGGAGCATGGCCACTTATTATATAAGTAAAATCCTATCACTGTGCCCCACACACATTGCAACAAAAGAGCTCCACAAAATCTTAAATAAATTTCTGTAAATTACTTTACATATTTATTAAAAGCCCTGCGTTTTTTCAAAAAATATTTTCTTCCATAGAGAAAGGCAAAAGATTTTCCACAACTCCAGTTTATCCATTTTGTAAGTTTTAAGTATTGTCTAATGAGCTCTTTTTAAAAACACACACACACCAAAGATGACGTGACTATAAAAATGTGACTAATTTTCACAATCTACAACCAGAAGTCATTTTCAGAGTTCAAAACAAACAATACAAATCGTGGTTGTCAGTGCTAAAGACAATCAGAGCAATTACAATTTAGTCAAGAAATATCCGAATCAGTTGATTTGAACTGAGTATGAAGGAAACTTTAGTTAGGAATTGACAGAAAGGAAGGAATCACCTGAGACAGGAGAAGTATGTTCAAATGTACAGAGAGAGAATAGCTCGAGTACCCCGAAGTCTATGGAATGTAAACAGATTTTATAAAATGGGGGGGAAAGAAGCTTTTGGAGTAATTTGAGGATATTGGTATTTGGGAACACTTCAAAAATGGGTTCTCTACCTACTGCAGAATCTGTCACAAGCTCCAGGATGAAGGAAATAACATTTTCATAAAAACAATCTTATATTTTAGGACTGTAAGGTCATTTTTTTTCTTTTAATCCTTACCCAAGGACATTTTTTCCATTGATTTTTAGACGTAGTTGAAGGGAGAGGGAGGGACACAGAGAGAGATACATCAACATAAGAGACACATCAACCTGTGAGCCAGCACCTTATGTACATGTCCCTGACTGAAATCAAACCCACAACCTTTCAGTCCATGAGCTGAGTTTCTATCCACTGAGCCAAACCCACTAGGACAGTATAAGGTCATATTTAATTTATCATCTACATAGGACTGGGACAATTTTATATATAAATATTCAAATAAGGAGATAAGGAGAACATCTGAATAGATTACTATGGTCAATTCGTATATGACATAAAATCTATATGCAATCCTAATTTCAGAAAAATAATAAAAAAAGTCACAAATAAGAAAAGTATCTAAGGGAAAGAATAAAAAAACTAAAATGAAAGTTAAAAGGTTATCTGTGCTTATCCACAAAATAAAATGTTTACAAAAAATGACTTTCCATATTTCAAAATATGCTACTCCAAATTTTTAAATAAAAAGTAAACAAAGTAAACTCCCCAAAGGGCCAGTAACCCAATTACTCACCATATTGTTAACATTCTTTAAAATAGTAGTGAGGCCACTTATAACCAAAGAAAACTTGTATTTGGAAATATTGATAAGACATTCCTTGTTGTGTTCGGTACTGACTTTGGTATGTGTGTTCTGCTGTCCTGTTTTTATTGGAAGCTTTAAAAAAAATGAAAGAAAACACATGTTAGCTTACACTTGAAAATGACTAAAAAGAACTCTATTCCTCATTGAAAATCATGAGATTTTAGGAAAATTTTATCAACCAATTACCTGTATTAGTATCTTAAGCTCCAACTTTCTATATATAACAGCATTTATAGCAAATCTAAAGTTCTTTGGAAATTTCAATTTTTGCAGCTCTCCTTCTGGAAGTCATAAACTCTATCTACAAAATTAAATCCTTACCCAGCTCTACATAAAAAAGAATGATGACTCACAGAAATAGAGCTATTTCCTTGTAGCTAAAAATTATTTCAGAGAATGTTTGCAATAAAATGCACACAATCCTTTCTCTTAGACATTGAACTCAAGCACTAACAGAACATGAGACCAAAAAAAATCTATGTCCCATACCTCTAGTCCAGTGGTTCTCAACCTTGGCTGCACATTAGAATCATTTGGGAATCTTTTTAAAATCCTGATTTCTGGGCCTCATCCTCCAGAAATTCTGTTTGTTATGGGGCCACAGTGGCAGCAGCAGGCAAGCAAGCTACCAAGGACAGGGGTAAGAGTGAGCACCTCCTGCCAACCCAGAACCTCTTCGGTGGGGCCACAACATTAGTTACAAAGAAACAGAATTTCCGGAGGATGAGGCCCAGAAATCAGGATTTTAAAAAGATTCCCAGGTGATTCCAATGTGCAGCCAAGATTGAGAACCACTGCTCTAGTCAATAATAGCAAACAACTGCAGGTCATTAAAAAATTAGGACAAACTATACCCTGGAATAAACAGAGTTAGGCTAAGTCAGGTAAGATAACCACTCTCAGGTACACAGTTGAGGAAGTAATGGCACAACAAACAGGTAAGTCTCAAGAAAAATATAACCTTTAAGGGGACCACATTTACATTTATCTGAGAATGAGTTAAGTTGTATTACCAAGAAGTTCATGTCTATTCTGTTCCAAAGTAGCATTCTGTATTGAAAGCATCATGAACATACTTATTATCTAATTATTAGATCCTGCTAATGCTAATCAAGAACACTGGTAAGGTTCCACTGTGAAAACAAAGCTCAGTCCATCTTTCTCATTTCTAACTGGTGCAAACAAAGGTAAAAAGAGACTGAGTTTCCTTAGTTAATAATAAGTGACTAATTCGAGAGTAAAGAAGTACTCAAAAAAGAGGGAAAGCATTTTTAGACTTTGGAGGAAGGGGCAGAACAGAAGCTATAGAATTACATAATGTTAAATATAAAGATTACAAAGGGGAAAAAATCTGAAAGATCAAAAAGGGGGGCGGCATTTTAGAAGCCATCAATGGCTGTAATGTAGCTTGTGAATCTCCCCAAATCCCTCTGTGATGGTTAATTTTATGTGTAAACTTGATTGGATTACAAGGTTCATAGGTATTTGGCTAAACATTATTCATTATTTCCATGTGTGTCTCTGAGAGTGTGTCTGGATTATAATAGCATTTGCATAGATGCACCTAGTAAGCCAGTTTTCCCTGCCCTACTGTGGGTGGGCATCATCCAATCCATTGAGGGCCTACATACAACAAAAAGGCAGAGAGGAAGGAAGAATTAGTCCCTTCCACCAGGCTGTTTGCACTAGGACATTGACCTTCTGCCCTGGCAATCCTGGTTCTTAGGTGTTCAGACCCAGACTCCCCAGACTAGAATCCACCAGCTCCCCAGGTACTTAGGCCTTTGGACTCAGGCTGATGAATTACATCACCAACCTTCCTGGGTCTCCAGCTTGCAGATGGCAGATAGTGGGATTTCTCAGCCTCCATAATGACATAAGCTAGGTTCTCATAAACTCAATCTCTCTCTCTCTCTCTCTCTCTCTCTCTCATCTCTAGACACACACACACTATTGTATGGCATAAGGGACTTCATAAATGCAATTAAGATCCCTAATCAGTTCACTTTGTGTTAATCAAAAGAAGGATTACTTGAATGAGCCTGTCTCAACCAGCTGAGCCATAAGAGATTTAAAGCCACAAAAATACTTTCTGTTGGCCTTGAAGAAGCAAACTACCTTACTGTGGGGAAGATCACATGGCAGGAAACAGCAAGTGGCCTCTCCAAGCTGAGGGCCTCAGTTCTGCAACTGAAAGAATCTAAATTCTACCAGCCAATGAGATTGGGTAGAACTCAAGCTTCAAATAAACTCAAAAACTGTTAGATAATTTTGTGGGCTTTTATTAAATCACTAGAGGTCCGGTGCACAAAACTTTGTGCACTGGTGGGGGCAGGGGGGTATCCCTCAGCCCCACTTGTGCCCTCTCACAGTCTGGGACCCCTCGGGAGATAACGACCTGCTGGCTCCTGCCGGCAGAGGACAGGCCCAATCCCTAGGTGCCTGGTCGGGGTCAGAGCAGGGCCAATTGGGGAGTTGGGGTGCCACCCCATGTCACGCGCAGAGCAGGGCGGATGAGGAGATTGCGGCGCCACCCCTTGTCATTCACAGAGCAGGGTGGATCAGGGGGTTTTGGTGCCACTCCTGTCACATACACAGCAG
>NW_006291007.1:2996304-3018837 GCF_000327345.1 Myotis davidii
GCGACTGGAAGCATGTATCTGGGGTTTATTTACCTTCTATATTCTTCCATCGCAGGGGCAAGCAAGCCTCCTGCTCACTCCAGCTCTGTGGCCACGGGCTGCTGAAAACAGATATCTGGGGTTTATTTACCTTCTATAATTGAAACTTTGTTTCTTTGTTTGGAGCTCAGAGCAGGGCCGCGGCAGGCGGGGAACCTTGGCTTCCTCCATCACTGGAGCAAGCAAGCCTCCTGCTCACTTCAGCTACGTGGCTGCTGGCTGCCATCTTGGTTGGTGGTTAATTTGCATATCACTCTGATTAGCCAATGGGAAGCGAGGCGAAGGTACGGTCAATTACCCTTTTTGTCTTTTATTAGATAGGATTATGTTTATAGTAGTTTGTTACAGGCAACAGGAAACTAATAGAACTACTAAATCTCTATCTTCAAATGCATTATCCAAATGCCTACTTGGAATCTCCACACAAAATTAAAAAAAAAAAATAAAGGGGAAGGGGGTGAAAGGAAGGGAATAAAGGAAATGAGAAACAGGATAGATCAGGGTATCTTTTAGGCACTTCAAACTCAGTGTTCCACCCTAACCAGTTTGGCTCAGTGGACTCAAGGGTCCCGGGTTCGATTCCGGTCAAGGGCATGTGCCTTGGTTGCGGGCACATCCCCAGTGGGCAGTGTGCAGAAGGCAACTGATCGATGTTTCTCTCTCATCGATGTTTCTAACTCTCTATCCCTCTCCCATCCTCTCTATAAAAAAATCATTAAGATATATTTAAAAAATACAACAACTTAGTGTTCCTAAAATTTAATTTACAATCTTCCATGTTTTCTTTTTTAGTAAATAGTACCTCGATCTATCCTGTTTCTCATTTCCTTTATTCCCTTCCTTTCACCCCCTTCCCCTTTATTTTGTTTAATTTTTTAAATATTTTTATTGATTTCAGAGAGGAAGGGAGAGGGAGAAAGATAGAAACATCAATGATGAGAGAGAATCATTGATTGGCTGCCTCCTGCACACTCCCAATTGGGGATCAAGCCCGCAACCCAGGCATGTGCCCTTGATCGGAATCGATCGTGGGACTTTTCATTCCACAGTCTGACGCTCTATCCACTGAGCCAAACCAACTAGGGCCACCCCCATCCCCTTTAGTCAGTTAGATAAAAAACGAGACAAATAACTGGGCATGCGCAACTCAGCTCTACCCTCTTCTCTTGGGAACAGGCTTGCTGCAGAGTCTAAGAATGTTCCCCTATGTCAACATGCCAAGAGTTGATCAACTGCAGAGGAGAGTGAGCAACACTGCTTGGGAATGAATGGGTAAATCTGACTAATTCTGAGATGTATTTAATAGGCTCATTTGGATCTCCAACATCACAATGACCAGTAAAACTTTTATTTCATGTATGTTTTGGTCTCCATCTTTACTCTTCTACTTCTCAACTTATTCAGAAGCCAGGCATGTATTCAGGGCCCCCGGGCTCCCATAAACATCACAAAAATCTATGCAGAGCGAGTAGTAAATGACTAAGATTTTGTCTGATAAAGTGGTCAGGGAAAGCTTTCTGGACACCTAAATAAAGTAGGAGAATGGGAAGACCCACGCAAAGATCTGAAGAAGATGGGAGGTAAAAAGAAAAAAAATAGAGCTGATGTTGAAATGAGTGTGGCAGATTCAAAGCCTAGCTAAGAGGCCCCTGTGGCTAAACCAAAGGTAACAAATGAAGAAAGCATAGTAGAAAAGGTCAGAGAAAAACAGGTGTGAATCAGATCATGGAAAGCCATACGAGCCATGTTAAGAGCTTTGAATAGATTCTGAATTTGATAATGTAGCAGGTTATATTTTCTAAGTATGGTCACAGTATTTCTCATCCCACATGCTCTCCTGCAATAAGACCTTGCCATTCCCACATTAAGAAGCACAGTCTACTTTTCATTTTCCTCCCCCCCCCCCCCCCCCCCCCGCATCTAGGCAGATCTTATGACTGTTCTGACCAACAAAATATGGCAGAAGGGACACTGTGCCAGGAATAGCACTTAATTAGTTTGATCAGCTGAACTGGTCATAAATTTCTGACTCGCAAAATTGTGCACAAAACAGGTTGTTTTAAGCTTTGGAGTAGTCAGCAATAGATAATGAAAGGAAGAGAAGAAAAAACTGAGGGATGTAAATAAGGAAGTAACGTGAACTGATTTATGTTTTAAAAAGAGCCTTCTTGCTGCTGTATATTAGAAGATAGTTTAGGCAAGAGAAAATGGTAGCTCAAGTTAAGCTAATAAGAGTAGAGTAAAAATAGTGAGATGTTATAATAGATTGGAAGGTGGGGAGGCAGGTATTCAAAATGGCAAGCTGATTCTGAAGTTCAATAAAAATAAATCTGTGAGAATACCAAAGAAATTTTTGAAAAACAAGAACAAGAGAAGACTTGTATTATCAGGTACTGAAATATTCTATTGAGCTCTTATAACAAAACCAATACATAATAAACATAACTAATTAAAGACATAAAGCAGTTATTAGTACGTACATAGAAATTTAATATGATAAAGGTAATATTTCAAATCAGTGGTAGAAGAATAGATTAGTCAGTAACGTATTACCAGATCAATTGGCTATCCTCTGGAAAAATAACTTATATCAAACTTTAAAATGTGGGAGGTGGCAAGAGCTACTATGAAAAGAAAAAAAAAAAGCCATAAAACTATTAGGAAAAATACCAAAGAATAATTTCATTATATCGAGGTAAGGCAGATTTTCCTAAGCAAGACAAAATCCAGAAACCAGAAAGAAAAAACATATACACATATATTTGCCTACATAAAAATGTGTAAGTTCTGTTAAAAAAAAAGGGGGGGGGCAATACACTATAGCACTGACAAATAAAAAGGTAAGTAACAGACAAGAAGTAAAAGAATGCACAGCCCTGGCCCGTGTGGCTCAGTTGGTTGAGAGTCATCCCGTGCACTGAAAGGGTTGTGGGTTCGATTTCCCATCAGGGCACATCCCAGGTTGCAGGCTTGATCCTCAGTAGTGGTACACAGGAGGCAGCTAATCGATGTTTCTCTCTCTCTCCTCCTTTCCCTTCCTCTCTCTCTAAATGTCAATTTTTAAAAAAGTCTTTAGCCCTAGCCAATTTAGCTCAGTGGATAAAGCACCGGCTTGCGGACCAAAGGGTCCCCAGGTTCAATCCAGTTGCGGGCAAGTTAAGTGGTTGCAGGCTTCTCCCCAGCCAGGAGGCCCTGGTTGGGGTTCATGCAGGAGGCAACCAATGGACGTGTTTCTCTCACACTGATATTTCTCTGTCTTCCCCCTCTCTCTTCCACTCTCCCTAAAAATAAATAGAAAAATATCTTCAGGTGAGGATTAACAACAAAAAATAAAATTAAAAAGTCTTTCAAAACATAATGTGAAAAAACTAGCAGTCAAAAGGTTTACATAACTAATACATAAAGTTGTATTATATATTCATCAAACTATTCAATGGAAAAACTGTTGAAGAAATATGAAGCAATTCACAGAAGATGAGTGGCTAGTAAATATATGAAAACATGCTCAATTTCACTAATAATTCTAAAAGTACAAAATAAAATTAGACCATTTTTATAACTACATTTCTCCAAAACAAAATTAAGTACTATTAGAAAAAAATAATGCATAAGGAAATGACTATGCCTGGAGTGGGTATTTTTAATAAAATAAAATAAAATTAAAAAATAAAAGAAACAAAATTTTTAAAAGATAGGGTAGTTGTAATTGAGAAAACTGTGGGGTTGTTTTTTTTCTTTTTCTTTACTTTTATGAATTCCTCTTATTTTCAATTGGCATGTATTACTTTCCCAACTGGGGAAAAAAAGTAAATTAAGCTCCTTTTTAAACATTTCATGCTACCATACATAAATCTTTGTATATTATGGCAGAAATGTAAATGATCAAAACTACATAAAGAAAAATAATCTCCTTTTAACGAGAATCTATATTAATAAACTGTTAGCTACTTAAGATACAAGATTTCAACAAATAAGAGGATTTAGCAAGAGAAAGCATAACATTAAGCAAAGCACTGTGAACAATGGATAATTTGTTTCCAGTTGCACTCAGAAAATTCTTCAAAAGGTCACAAGCTAAAATCTTTGCTCTGTGTACATTTTAACCAGTTTCTAAAAGGCCCTTCCGACCATGACGGGGTAGGGGTGACATTAAAATTCATTTAACATAAATTTTCATCTAATGAGAGAAAAAGCTAAGAAAAAATCATATTAGGGGGGAAAACACGTAGAAAAAAATCATACTAGGAAAAAAAGACACATCAGCTGTAGCTACCAAATAACATAAATCAGGAAAAGATATCAAATGTTCATATTAGTTATTAGTAACACATTCCCCAAGGTGGACTCTGCACCACTGAAATATGACTTTATATGGCATCTAATGTGTGGGTGTGGTTGTGTGTTTGGGCTAGAAATGGGATGTAGGATATGAGCAGGATGAATAAGGCATTCATGGGGACAAAATGGAGCATACAGAGGGTACCCACATATACAAGGCAGCCCAGCAGAGAATGTCAGCACATGAATGGGGTAAGGACTGGATCCCATAGAGAGGGTAGACAGGCACAAGATATCAGAAATCCACAAAGGGTGCCCAGCTGGCATGGCTCAGTGGTTGTGCATCGATGTATGAACTAGGAGGTCACTGTTCAATTCCTGGTCAGGGCATATGCCCAGGTTGCGGGCTCAATCCCCAACAGGGGGGTGCAGGACACAGCCAATCAATGATTCTCTCTCATCATTGATGTATCTATCTCTCTCCCTCTCCCTTCCTCTCTGAAGTCGATAAAAAAAATCTTATTAAAAAACAAAAAAGAAATCCACGCAGAGTAAAAAAAGGTATCCACCTGGGAGAGCAGGCCAAAAAGAATGTCAGAGCCTAAATGGGATAGAGTGGGATGAAAAGATAAGAGCCTGGGGCCCAGTACGGGGTGCTGGACTTTGTTGTGCTTCTGCATGGTAGGAAGAAGGAAGTTCTAGCACAAGGTCTGAGCAGGATGAGGAGGATGTTCACACAGAGAGACAGCACAGGACATGAGCCTGAGCAAGGTAAGAAGAACATCCACTAGTGTTAGAAATGGGGGCTCAGGGATAGCAAGGCATGCTGGAGCCTAAGCAGAGTGAGGAGGACATCTGTGCTTAGGAGTAGGTGGTAATGGGGAAATGACAGTGATGGCAGGTTGGTTACATAAAAGGGGACTGATCAAATAAGTAAATATATTAAGAATAACCAGAGCCAGGTTTCTTACTGCTGAAGAAAGAAGTTACAAATAAAGAAGGGAGGAAATTACTAAGACTCCCCTAGTGTTGAACTAAAATTAGAAATGGTATAAACATACAGTTTTCAATAGAGATATAAAATTAAGTATTGATATAAACATGTACACACAGAGGAACATGAATACATACGTTCCCTAGTTCTGTCCACTGAGAAGACTTAGAAACAATGACAATTTAGTAGTAATGAGTGCATCTAGCCCCCAGATCTTGATTTCTAAATACCATTCTCCAATAAAAAGAACCAGGGCTCTTTAGAAAAATAATTAGTTCCAGCCCTAACAAAACAAAAGTTCTGAGAAGCCTGGAATATTTTGTTGTTCCAAAAAGAAGGGACATGCTCAAAGAACGATAAAGGCATGTCAAAAGGACACAGAAGCCAGATGGAAGAGGCTCTCACTGGCCAAATCTAGAATAATTTGAACATGAAAACAAATAATGATTAAACAGATTATCATTCACTGAATAACAGAAAACCTTTAGTCTGTACTCATAGAAATAAATACTTAAACTGAAAGCCTGATGAGAATGGAATACTTAGTGTTCTAAAAACCCCCATACAATGTGTGTGTTTACAAGGGGAAAAGAGTTAACTTCACAAAGAAGAAGTTGTCTTACCACTTTAATCAAGTGATCAAAGTTAGCATCCTCAATAATGGGATGATCTAAACTGTGCCATCTGATAGGATAAAATGAAAAAAAAAACACAAAGCATTATATCTGAGATATTCCTATAAAAAATGTATGTGGTAAGCCCAAAATGAGGGATAACTTACAAAATAAGTAAGTGATACAAAGTAAGTGTATAGTCTTCAAAAGCATTTGGACTTGATCCTTTTGATATAAAGGACATTGTTAGGACAAATGACCAAACTTTAATGGGGCCTGAGAATTAGATAGTAGTAGTAATGTATCAATGTAATTTCCTGATTTTCATAAGTGTATGTAATGTAGTAGCATGTTTTAATTTGTAGGAAAGACAGTAAAGTATTCAGGGGTGATAGGACATTATATTAGCAACTTACACTCAAATGGTTCAGGAAAATATAGTTTGTGCTTTACTTGTAGCTTTTCTAAAAGTTTATTATTGCTTCAAAATTTTTAAAAGATTAAAAAGTTCTGGTTCAGTTCTAATTCCATATAGGTTAAACAGGTTTTGGAGGGATTTACACCAGCATTTCTATGGAGAAATAGTGGCTGAGTTGCACATAAACTTGTAAGTGAAGTGGCAGCATATATCCTATTCACAGGTTGAAAGTTGCACTGCCCTTAGGAATGTCAGCTTTCCAAAATCTGATGCTCAAACTCAGGATTAAAGAAGAAAAAGTACCTCCAAAAGCTACAAAATCATTTTGTTCCTAAACTCAAACAAAAGTCTCCTGGTTCTTAATTTAATTTACAGACAAGTCCCTTGTTCTCTACTCATAAAATCTAGCAATGGTTTATTTTTGTAATACAACTGGGCTAGAAGTTGATCCACTGGTGGGTGTGGTACAGTCTCCAAGATGACTCCCCATGAGCCACACCCCTCCTGCTATTCACACTTCCCACACTGTAACAGGGTTGGTCACTCTTAACTACTAGAATACCACAGAAGTGATGATGTGTCTCCTCCAAGGTTAGGTTATCAAAGGCAGAGGCTTTCACCTTGGACTGCCTTGTCTTCTCTCCCTCCCTCCCTAATTCTCTCCTTCCCAATATCACCCTCTCTAGTTTTGTGATTTCTCTTCACCTGCTCTACAGAAAACCAAGAACCATGTTTTGAGGACACTGAGGTGGTCTTTGGAGAGGTCCACATGGCAAGGAACTAAGGCCTCCTGCCAACAATCAGGCAAGTGAACTTAAGATGTGCATCCTTTCCCCAGTCAAGCTTTCAGATGCCTGCAACCCCAGCCAACAGCTTGACTGTAACCTCAAGAGAGACCCTGAACTAGAGGCACCCAGCTAAGCCACTCTCACATTTCCTGACCCACAGAAACTGTGAGATAATAAATGTCAGTTGTTTAAGCTGCTAAATTGTGAGGCATTTGTTTTGCTGCAATAGATAACTAGTACATTGTGAGTCAAAGTGCTGAAAAGGCTAGAGGACACCAATCGCAGACCCCCACAAGAAGAAGAGTAAGATTTTGTCCCAACAGATCCCTGCTGGCTACAGGATGGATAAAAGATAATGTTTAAATTCTAATCAGAAGACTCTCATTCTAGTGAAGAAACAACACCAAACAAATGTCTTAGTGGCAAGAAAAAAAGTAGAGTATTTCCTGATTCTGAAATTGCAAATCCTTCCTAGCCTCTACATTGCCCAGAATTTCTAGCATTCTTTCAGATTTTGGGGTTTTGTTTGTTTTTTTTGAAGACTGAGAACGTTCTCTGTGTCGGGTACTATGCTGGGTGCTACAGATGTAACTACAAAGAAGTTAAGAATGATCTTTTTTTTAAAAAAAAAATACTTTTCAAACACCAAAATTTCTATACCATAAGAATTTTTGTGTGTATGACATGTGATTCTATGGATATATTTTTGTTGTACTGTTGACACAAAACTTTTATTTTTATAAATTAAATGCTAGAGGTCTTCTGTTTGACCATCCATTATAATACTAGAGGCCCAGTACACGAATTCATGCACCAGTGGGTCCCTCAGCCTGACCTGCGGGATCGAGCCGAAACCAGCTCTCTGACATCTCCCAAAGGGTCCTGAATTGCAAGGGGATGCAGGCCAAGCCAAGGGACCCCACCAGTTTACGATCGGGGCCAGCTGGGGAGGGACGTCATGAGGGCTCCAGGGTGTGTCCAGCTTGTTTTGCTCAGTCCTGATTGGCTGGACCCCAGCAAGCAAGCTAACCTACTGGTTGGAGTATCTGCCTCCTGGTGATCAGTGCACATCATAGCTACTGGTCAGCCAGTCAACTGTCTGCCCCTCAGTGGTCAGTGAACATCATGGCGAATGGTTGAGTGGCCTTAGCATATCATTAGCATATTACGCTTTGATTGGTTGAACGGCCAACTGTTCAACCAGACACTTAGCGTATTAGGCTTTTATTATGAAATTTGTGCATGGAGGGGGGTTTCCTCAGCCCAGTCTGTACCCACTCCAATAGGGGACCCCTTGGCGGTCGGACACCCCTCTCACAATCTGGGACTGCTGGCTCCTAACCACTCCCCTGCCTGCCTGCCTGATCACCCCTAACCTCTATGCCTGCCTGCCTAATCACCCCCAACTGCCCTCCCCTGCTGGCCTGATCTCACCCCCAATGGCCCTCCCCTGCTGGCCTGATCTCACACCCAATGGCCCTCCAGCCCTGATAAAGGCCTGGAGAGAAATGGAGGCGAGGCTGTTGGCCAGGCCGAGAGAGAAAGAGAGGCAAGGTCTGATCAACAGCTGCCACAGAGGCTAGGGATCAGACCCTGCCTCTCTCTCTGCAGGCCTCTCTCTGGGCCTGATCCGCAGTCACCTAGGCAGTCAGTGCTGGGTCGGGGCACCCACAGCGACCCCAGTTAGTGCTGGGTCATCACTGCAACCCAACACTGGCTTCTGATTTGGTCGAGCCTTCAGTTGTAATCGGTCGTTACAACCCTGGCTCTTTATTATATAGAGAGGATTCCTATAAATAATATAATTACCAGTTAACACTTATTGAGCACAAGTATCAAGCACTAAGCACATTCTATACCAGGGGTGGGCAAACTTTTTGACTCGAGGGCCTCAATGGGTTCTTAAACTGGACCGGAGGGCCGGAACAAAAGCATGGATGGAGTGTTTGTGTGAACTAATATAAATTCAATGTAAACATCATTACATAAAAGGGTACTGTCTTTTTTTTCAATAGTTTTATTCATTTCAAACGGGCAGGATCCGGCCCGCGGGCCGTAGTTTGCCCACGGCTATTCTATACTTTCTTTAATCTCACAATTATCATTATCCCAATTAATCTCTTAGTCTCATTCTCTGCACTCTCCTCTCATCTTCCCACTCTTATTCATATTTTCAGAGATGCCATTCTTTTTCTTTTTAGAGAGAGAGTGGAAGCTAGGGCAGGAGAGTCAGAGAAACATGAATGAATGTGAGAGACACACATCGATTGGTTGCCTCCTACATGGAGAATAAACCTGCAACCCAGGTATGTGCTCTTGACTGGGATCGAACTCAAGACCCTTCAGTGTGCAGGATGATGCTCTACCACTGAGCCACACGGGTCAGGGCCAAAGATGCCATTCTTGAATCCTAGAGCAGGTCTCCCATATATGCTCTTTGAGCCTCCTTGACTTTTCCTATATAGTTCTTAAAATAACTGTAATTAAATAACCAGATGATAAGCTGTTTAATATTCATCACTCAGGCAAAAATGCAAGTTCCATGGGAGTAATAAGGTATCCTTTTTTGTAACCTATTTTAACCTTGGGGTTAAGTCTAAAAAGGCAATTAATAAATGCTTGCTCAATAAAAGAATGAACTATAGTCCCCGCATCACTTAATGAGGGAGTTACCTTCTGGGATATGCACCAATAGGCAATTTCATCATTGTGGGAATATCATAGAGTGCACTTATACAAACCTAGATGGTACAGACCAGTGGTTGGCAAACTGCGGCTCGCGAGCCACATGCAGCTCTTTGGCCCCTTGAGTGTGGCTCTTCCACAAAATACCGACTTCTGCATATGGGCCACGAAGTTTCAATCGCACTGTACATGCGCACCCGCACGTGGTATTTTGTGGAAGAGCCACACTCAATGGGCCAAAGAGCTGCACCACTTAGACTATCAGGTATTGCTCCTAAGCTACAAATCTGTGCCAGTTACTGTACTGAATACTGTTATGTATTGGTAACACAATGGTCAGTATTTGTGTATTTAAACATAACTAAATATAAAAAAGGTACAGTAAAAATTCAGTATAAAAGATAAAAAATGGCAAGCCTATACAGGGCACTTACTATGAATGGAGCTTTCAGAACTGGAAGTTGAATAAGTGGTGAGTGAATGTGAAAGTGCAGGACATTACTGTACACTACTGCTGACTTTATGAACACTGTCCCACAGTTCTCCCCTGCTTCCTGTCTATAACTTCAAAGCTGTCAGAGTGCTCCACGAACAGGGATATGGACTAAACTGATTGGAAATACTGAGGAGAAACTGGGTGAAGCACAGATAAGTGTAATGGTGACTGTCAAGAGGGCGTGAAAGGTGGCCTGAGGATCAGTAAGAAAAAGAAATCCAGATGGAGAGATAAAAGAACATAGCGGGTTCTCAGGGCACTGTGGTTTTGGTTGTTGTATGTTGGAGCAGTGATCAGATTAAGAAACTTTGTGGTATTCCTGAAAAAAAAAAGAGGGTGTTTAACATGGAGAAGGTACAGAACTGAGACTGAGGATTCAGTACCGTTTTAAACTATTACGGATATTGTCACATTTCCTACTATTTTAATGCAAATATTTCCCCCTAACTCCCATCCTCCTGCCCTTTGGTAACCATCAGCTTATTTTCTGCATCTATGGGCTGTTAGAATTCAGTATTTTGACTTTGGAAACTTGTTTTAGTTCCACTGACACTCTCTAGCATTGATTTGATGGAAAAAATAAAACTTATCTTTATTGGTGCTTTACATCATTACAACCTGAAAATACTTCCAAAGTACAGAGACAGGTAGTATGCATTTCCACACTACCATAGAAAGCTTTTACTAAAGTGGCAGTGGCACTTAATACTTGTTAAGGTAGCTCTTGTGGAGCTGTGTCCTTATACAGGATCTTAGGTTCTCAACAAAGAATTTACAGCAATGTACGCTGAAGACCATCAAGCTATGGAGGGGGTGGGGTTGGAACCCTCTATGCTGAAACAGATTAGTATTCTGTGCACTCAAAATTGAGGTGTGGTGAGTGAGAACCTATTGCCAAGCCCCACAGGAGAAAAATTTCTCCTGAGCCACATACATATTCTTCCATTTCTTATATGGGGCCACTGTTGTATATGTGGCCTGATGCTGAACAAAATGTCGTTATATGGTGCAAGACTGTAGTGTGTTACACTGACTCTATCTCCTTTAAAAACAACATCTTTATTATCTTTGGTTTCTGCTAGTCTATCATCTAGCCTATAGATAATCTGGTGATTTCAGAGGAAAAATCAAACAACTATTTCCTTCACCTATATCTTATAAACTTGAACCACAAAAGAGTATCTCCACAATAATCCTATTACTTCCTAATTGAGTGAAAATCCCCTTACCATAAACCACCAGCCTCTTCGCTCCCTCTAGCTCTTAGAATCCTGGAACCAGACATATATCTTCCCAAGTAAGCAACTGAGCAGCACTTTCCCAGATAAACTGAATGCCTAATCTCCATTTGGAGCAATTTCAACAATAAAGCTATCTTATCACAAATTCATCTATAATAATAACAGCATAATATGCTAATTAGACCAGACAGCCGAATGACCACCTGGACATCATTCCAGAGAAAACCGTGGAGGCGGATGCCAAGGAAAAGGCTGTTAGGGGCAATCCGGCAGGCAGGTGAGTGGTTAGGGGAGATCAGGCAGGCAAGCAGAGTGGTTAGGGGCAATCAAGCAGGCAGGCAGGCAAGCAGTTAGGAGCCAGTGGTCCCGGATTGTGAGAGGCATGTCCGACTGCCAGTTTAGGCCCAATCCCACAGGGATCCCCACAGGATCAGGCATAAACTGGCAGTCAGACATCCCCCAGATTGTGAGAGGGTGCAGGCTGGGCTGAGGGGACACCTCTCCCTATGCACAAACATCGTGCACTGGGCCTCTAGTATACAATAAAGTTCATGTACATAAGCTTCCAATTCTCTCACATTTAAAGGTAAATATTTAAAGTGAGATCAGAGAGCCAGGCATAAGGAAAGCTTGTTAACATGAAAGAAAGGGAACCAAGTAATATGCACACATTAATTTTGAGGAAAAAAACAATGCAAGCATTGATGAGAAAAAAACTTCACACTCACATAATTATATACATCCTGAAAGACATTAGGAAAAACTTTAAAGAATGCTATTTTAAAAAGAGAGACATGAGAATAAAGACCAGTAAAGAACATTCAAAAAGTTAAATATGACTGTGTCATGAGTCCCTGAGACCATTCCTAGTTCACTGGTTGCTAGAAGGACTCACAGGACTCAACATATAGTCACATTTACAGCTATGAGTTAATACAGCAAAAGGACACAAAGCAAAATCAGTAAAAGGAAAAGATGTGAGATCCAGAGTAAACAAGATACAAGCTTCCAAGAGTCTCCTCCCAGTGGAATAAGACCGGACATGCTAAATTCCTCCAGCAATGAATTATGATAATACATGTGAAATACTATCTACCAGGTAAGTTCACTGGAGACTCAGTGCTCAGGGTTTTTATCGGGGTGCCCTCTGCCTAGCACATACCAAAGTTCCAGGCACCCAGATGAAAATCAGGTGCTCAGCATAAATCATACTGGCACAGTTTGAGCACAGAGAGCCATTTTTATCAAGGTATGCTAGGAACCCTTCCAAAATCCAATTTACCAGACACCAGCCAAGAAACAACCTAGCAAGTAGAACTTTCTGAGGATAACAGTCTCAGGCTGCAATGTTAACTTTCCACAGAGTGATAAAATAAAACATTACAGAGTTGTAAGATAAAGTCAAGACCCTCTACAGGAAAAGCAAACAAACAAAAGAAAACACTATGAGAGAAAAGCCTCTAAAATTACATGATCAATCAATTTCAATATGTGAAAAAGAAAAAAAAGAAATTAACAAAGAATTAATAAAAGTAACTTCCCAGAAACTCATAGATACAAAAAACAGACTGACAGCTGTTAGAAGGGAGGGGCTTGAAGATCTGGGTGAAAAGGTAAAGGGATTAAGCAAATAAATAACATCATAGACACAAACAACAGTATGGTGACTGCTAGAGAAAAAGGGGTTGGAGAAGGTAGAAGAGTAAAGGGGAAATAATGGTGAAAAAGGAGTCTTGACTTCGGGTGATAACACACAATACAATACAGATAATGTACCACAGAATTGTACACCTGAACCTATATAATTTTACTACCAATGTAACCCCAATAATTCAATAAAAATTAAAATTACATTTAATTGAATTTAAAAAATAAAACTGGCAATCAAAAAAAGAAGGAAAAAGACCTTTCCCATGCCTGAAGAACACGAGTCTCCAACCTGAAAAAGATCCGTTAGTTATCCAAGCATGCTATATTGAACTGAAGAATAGCAAAGACAACAAAAAAACCCAAGGACTTCTAAAAATGAAAAAACAAGAAAATAAGTTTGCTTACATTATAGGAACCAGAATGGCATTAAATTTAGCAATAATCTCAGTGATATGCTGAAAGGCAATGGTGAAATGCCTTCAAAATTCTGAGGATATTTTATTTTCATTTTAGAATTTAATACACAAATTAGGAAAATGTAGAATGAAGGTATTCTCAAACATGCAAGGTCTCAAAATTTATTGCTTCTGGACTTTTTATTCAGCAAACTGTGGAGTATGTGCTCCTAACTAATGGGATCCATGAAACAAAGAAATCAAAACAGGACAGAAGCAATGGGAATTCCCAAAATGATGATGAAGGGAGAACCCAGACTGACAGCTGCACACCTGGCCTAGCAAGCAGCTAACCCTAAACCAGTGAATGGGGCGAAGTCGTCAGGGAAAACAATTTCAGTGAATAGATTAACAGGTTTGACCCTGTGTTAAAAGCAATAGTAAGAGCATGTTAATGGTATAAAGAATTAACAGGTATTAAAAACAAAGTAAATGAAAAAAGTAAAGCAGTTATCAACTTGAGGCACAAAACGTTGTACAAGAAAATAAACTTACTATACACTATTTGACTCAGCCTCAAACAATATTATATATACATCTAATTACAGTCCCAGAAGGAGATTAATATTTTTTTTAAATATATTTTATTGATTTTTTACAGAGAGGAAGGGAGAGAGAGAGAGTCAGAAACATCGATGAGAGAGAGACATCGATTAGCTGCCTCCCACACTTCCCCTGGGGATGTGCCCGCAACCCAGGTACATGCCCTTGACCGGAATCGAACCTGGGACCTTTCAGTCCGCAGGCCGACGCTCTATCCATTGAGCCAAACCGGTTTCGGCAGAGATTAATATTTTATTAATAAGAGGCAATATCTAAAAAGGTAATGGCATACCAGCTGATCCAGCAATCATGTTCTTTGGGATTTACCCAAAAGGGTTGAAAACATGTTCACACAAAAACCTGCACATGAAGTTTATAGCAGCTTTCCTCATAATTGCCAAAACAAGGAAACAACCAAGTTGTCTTTCAGTAGATGAATGAACAAAAAAAAAATTGGTACCACCAAACAATGAAATATTAATCAACACTAAAAAGAAATGAGCCATCAAGCCATCAAGCCATGAAAAGACTTAAATGAACCTTAATGCATACTATGTAAAAGAAACCAACTTGAAAAGGCTACATACTGTATGATTCCAACAGTACAATATTATATAAAACTATGAAAACAGTAAAAAAAATTAGTGGTTGCCAGGGCTGGGGGTGGGATGATAAACAGGAAGAGCACAGAAGATTTTTTAGAGCAGTAAAAATACTCTGGCCCTGGCTGAGGGGCACAGTTGGTTGGAGAGTCGTCTCATACACCAAAAGGTTGTGGGTTCGATCCCTAGTCAGGGCACATACTTAGGTTGTGGCTTGGATCTCCAGTTGGGACACATACTGGAGGCAACTGATTGATGTTCTCTCTCATATCGATGTGTTTGTATGTGTGTCTCTCTCCCTTCTTTTCTCTCTAAAATCCGTAAAACATATCCTCAGGTGAGGATTAAAAATACTCGACCCAGCCAGTATGGCTCAGTTTTGAGCACCAACCTATTAACCAAGAGGTCAATTCCTGGTTGCAAACTCAATTCCCAGTGGAGGGCATGCAGGAGGCAGCTGATCAATGATTCTCATCATTGATGTTTCTAGCCCCATCTCCCTCTCCCTTCCACTATGAAATCAATAAAAATATTTTTTAAAATAAATAAATAAAAATACCCTTTATGATATTATAATAATGGGTATATGTCATTTATACATTTGTCCAAACCCATAGAATGTACAACAAAGAGTGAACTTTAAGGTTAACTGTGGACTTGGGGATGATTATGATGGATAATGGATTATGATGTGTAGGCTCATCCTTGATAAAAAGAAAAAAAGAAGTGTGTGTGTGTTTGTGTGTACCATTCTGATGCATGATGTTAATTACAGCATGTGTGGGGGCAGAAAGTATATGGGAAATCTCTTACCTTCCTCTCAATTTTGTTACAAACCTGAAACTACTATAAAAAATAAAATCTTTAAAAAGCCAAGGTCAACTGTAAAAAAAAAGTAACATTTTTCAGAACTGTTAGACAATGACAATCCTCAGCTCCAGGAAGTCCAAAAATCCAAAGCAGAATAAAAAGAAATCCATACACCTACAAATATTTCAGTGAAACTGCAGAACAACAAAGAACTAAAACAGAGAGAAAATATCATTTATAAAGTAATGATAATTACTGACAACTAAATTCTCAACAGCAATAAGAGAGCTCAAAAAGATAGTTAACTGATATCTTTAACATAGAAAGAAAAGTAAGAATAATTACCACAACAGATCCTCATTAAAGGAAATTCTAAAGAGTATGCTTCAAGCAGAATAATAATGATCCCAGAAAGAAAGGCTGAGATTCAAGGGGAAAAATTTTTAGGTTGGACAAATAAAAGGTGCATAATAAAATGGCATAAGTTGAATCCAAGTATATCAGTAATCACAATGAATATAATGGGCTAGCCTCTCCACTTAGAAGAAAAAAATTCAGACTGGTCACATATGTGCTATCTACTAGAGATAGACTAACAAGGGCACAAAAAGACTGAGGGCCAAAAAATGGGGAAAGATCTACCAAGCTAATATGAAACAAAAGAAAAGTGGAACCAACTTAGGCAAAAAAAACAGTAGAAATAAAGCGGATCACTAAATAATAACATAAGAATCAAATTACCTGGAAGATATCATTTTAAACCTCTATATGCCTAATACAACACATATACACATCCCAAAATTGACATGTTTACAAGAAAAAGTTACAAAGCTACCAATATAGTGAAAGATTTTTTAATATAGATATCTCAATAATAATATGTAGTAGAAAAAAACAATCAGAATTTAGAAAAGTTGACCTGCTTAAATAAACTTGATCAAAATGGTATTTGTAAAACTCATACCCAAAAACTAGGAACTACACATTATTTTTAAGAACACATGGATGATTCATAAAAATGAGACTATACGTTTGTGTAATCAGATTCCAAGGTGGTTCCCCATTATCCTTGAATAGGCGCTTCTAAAACCGTTCCCAACTTGTGCATCAGGGTTGTTCTGCATGACCGATATAATATGGCAGAAGAAATGGCATGTCACTTCCAAAGGTCATAAAAAACTGTGGCTTCTGCTTCTCTCAGATCACGAACTCTGGAGGATACCAGCTACCATGTCACAAGCAGCCCTATGGAGAGGTCCATGTGGAAAGGAATAGAGAGATCTTTTGCAAACATCTAGCAAAGAACTGAGGCCTCCTGCTAATAGCTGTGTAAATGATTAGCTCAGAAGTGAATCCTCGAGCCCCAATCAAGAGCTTGACTGTTACATCATGAAAAATTCTGAGCCAGAAATACCTAGCTAAGTTACTACTGGATTTCCAATGCTCAGAAATTTTACTGATAATAAATGTTTGCTCCCCAAAACCGCTACATTTGGGGAAATTTGTTGCAGAGCAATAAATAGCTAACACAATGCTCAAGCCAATAAAGCTAACTTCAAATCTGAAATTACAAACCATATTCACTGGCCACAGTACAATTAAGATAGAAATTAATAATCAAAAGAAAATGAGGAAAACTGAAAATCAAGAAACACTCTGGAAGAAATGACAGACCATAATGGAAAACAGAAAATATCTAGAATCAAAATATAATGAAAAGCCAATTTGTGAAATACAAC
Organism: Myotis davidii; assembly: GCF_000327345.1. Lineage (NCBI taxonomy): Eukaryota > Metazoa > Chordata > Mammalia > Chiroptera > Vespertilionidae > Myotis > Myotis davidii. Next base: position 3,013,657 of record NW_006291007.1, read on the forward strand.
TAAAGCAGCATTTAATAAATGTTATAGTTTTGAATTACATTCAAAATTAATGAGCTTAAATCCAACTTCAAAAGTCAGAAAACCACCTCACAACCATTAGGATGGTTGCTATAAAATAAATAAATAAATAAATATTGGTAAGGATGTAGAGGGATTGGAACTCTTGTGCACTATTCATGGTAATGCAAAATGGTGCAGCTGCTATAGAAAACAGTATGGTGGTTCCTCAAAAAACTAAAATAGAATTCTCATATGATCCAGCAATTCCAGTTATAGATATATACCCAAAATAATTGAAAGCAGGGTCTTGAAGACATATCTGCATACCATGTTCACAGTAGCATTATTCTGAATAGCCAAAAGGTGGAAACAATCCAAGTGTCCATCAAAGTATGACTAGATAAAGAAAATGTGGCATATGCACACAATATAATATTCAGCCTTTAAGCAGAAGGAAATGTTGACACATGTTACAACATGGATGAACTTTGAGGACACTTATCAGAAGTGAAATAAGTCATCCATAAAAAGACAAATACTGTATGATTCTACTAATATGAGGTACCTAGAGTATTCAAATTCAGACACACAGAAAATAGGGACTGGGGGAGGGAGGAATGAGGGCTAGGTAATTGTTTCATGGTTATAGTTTGTTTTATAAAATGAAAAAAATCCAGAGATTCTTTGCACAACAATGTGAATGTACTTATAAACTGAACTATATACTTAAAAATGGTTAAGATCATAAAGCTTATGTTACGTATATTTTACCAAAATTAAAAATAAAATTAAAAAGTCAAGAAAAAGACAACAGAATAAACCCAAGGAAGAAAAATAAGAGCAAAATGAACAAAACAGACAATAAAATTAACAAAGGTAAGAACTGTGTCTTTGAAAATACAGATGAAATATACAAATAGAAAAAAAGAAATAAAAAAATAAAGGAACAAGTAAACATTAGGAGTGTAAAACAGAATATAACTTCAATTCCCAGAGATTAAACAAGTCATAAAAAAGTATCATGAATAACAAGATGAAATGGACAGTCTTAGAAAAATGTAATTTATCATTAAATGATTTAAGAAAAAAGAATAAAAATAGTCTCACAGTAATTTAAGAAATGAATTCAGTAGTTTAAAATTTCCCCTCAAAGAAAGTACTGAACCCAGATGGTTTTATTAGAGTCCCAACTTGGAATCAATATATAATTCCAATACTATATAAACAATGCAGAGAACATAAAAATATAAGCTCCCTAATTAATTTTATACAGGTAGAATAATCTTGATATGAAAACCAGGCAAGCATATATGAGAAAGGAAAATTACAAATTGACCTTACTGAACATAGATTCAAACATCCTAAACAAAAATGCCAGCAAATTTAATCCAGCAATCAATTTTGACAACAGTATGGTCATTAACAGAGAGAAAGGGGATGGGGAAAGGCAGAAGAGGGTAAAAGGGGGATAAACGGTGATAGAAAGAGACACACAATCCAACATACAGATGATGTATTATAGAATTGTACACTTTAAATCTATATAATTATATTAACCAATGTAACCCCAATAAATTCCCCAATAAATTTAAACAAATAAATTATACATTTAACCAAGAACAACCTCAGAAATGAAAGGCTAATTTAATTACTAGAAATCAGAAAATAATGATAAACACTATAAACAAACTAAAGAAGAAAAATTATACAATAACCTCAAAGGAGATGGAATACGCATTTAGTAATACTCAACATACATTTAAGAATTTTTAAAAGTAGCAATCTAGAAGTTAGCTTCCTTAATTTAATACAAATATTTATTTTTAAAACTTACCAACACTGTATGTAATAGTGAAATTTAAAAAATCTTTCCTTTTAAGATCAAAAACAAGACGGAGGTGGCCAACACCATTACTCCTATTCAACACTGGAAAACCTCAGTGGGTTCACAGAGAAAAAGAAAATAGCTAGAGGGATTGAAAATTAAGAAATAAAACTGCAACTGTTTACAGATGATAGAAGATCAATACAGAAAATCCAAAAGAATCTAGAGCTAAGTCATAAAAGTGATGAGTTGCTGGATACAAAGACAAAATACAAAAGACAGTTACATTGCTAAACAAAACAATCAGGAATGCAATTTTTAAAAATACCAAGTACAAAGAGCAACAAAAAATTCTAGGAAAAAATCAGACAGTTGATGTATAATTTATTTATATAATGCTAAAATTATAAAATTTAATTGAAATGAATTTTTAAAAGATAAAATAGAAAGCCATATTATATTCTTAACCAGGAAGCTTCAATATCAAAATGATGTCAATCAATTCTCCCCAACTGATTCAAAGACTTAATGCAATATTATTCAAAAGCTCACCACCATTTCTCAGAAAATCAAAAGCTGATTCTAAAACCAATATGAAAAAGAACTGCCATGACTTTTCCTGAAGAAAAAGTTGGGGAATTTACCATACTTGATACTGACTTGCTACAAACTATAATAATTAGGATAAATAATCCAATGGATTACTGGGACCATGACAAATAGCAAAATATAGAGCCCAGAAACTAATCCCATGCATTTAAGGAAACTTAATTTTCAACTGAGCAAGCACTGCGGATCACAGGGAGGAGAATGGACTCCTCAATAAACAGGCTGGAACAATCAGTTACTTGTTATCACATGGAAAAAAATAAAAGTGGATCCTTGCACAAAAGAAAGTCCATGTGCATTAGAGACTTCAGTGTAGAAGTGAAAGCTTAAAAAAAATCTTTTTGAAAATAACAGGGAAATATTTTAATGGCATCAAGGAAGGAAATGACAAACACCAAAAATAAAAAAACACACAAATACTAAAATTCTGATAAATTCAGCAACATTAAAATTAAGAACTTCAATCACTAAAAGATACAAGAGTCAAAAATCCAATCAAATGGAAAGGATGTTTGCAACACATGCAAATATCAACAATAAAACATAAACCATACAGAAATTACTATGACTCAATCAGAAAAAGTTAAGCCACGTAGAAAAATGAGCAAATACATATATAGAGATAGAGAAGTAGACAGAGATATAGATATATATAGATATTTCACAGAATAAGAAACAAACACTTCATAAATATCTGAAAAGAAGCTGAACCTCATTGGTAGCCAAAGAAATACCGATTCAAATTACAATGATATACCATTTCTTACCCACCAGATAGCTAAAAATTAAAAAGACAGGCAATACCAAGCATTGGCAAGGACGAAGAGCAACAGAAACATTTATACATTGCTGGTGGGAGTGTCAACTGGTATGATCACTTTAAAAAACAAAACAATTTGGCATTACCTAATAAAGCTGAAAAAGCCCATATCCTTCTTCTTCTCCAGGATATATACTCTAAAGTCCTGCACATGCACAAGAGACATGTATAAGAATGTTCATAAGCAGCATTGTTAGTAATAGCAAAAAACTAGAAACAGTCCAACTGCCAATCATTCATAACATGTATAAATAAACTGGTATATTCATATAATGAAATACACTATTGCAATAAAGTTGAATAAACTACATACAACACCATGGATGACATGAAAAAACAAAGCCTGATGCTTATAAAAATAAATTTACAGTATTATTCCATTATATAAAGATAAAAAACAGGCAAACAATACCGCACATTTTTTTGTTTGGAGAGAGATACTATAAAGAAAAAAAAGAGAGATTTTTATTTTTTTATTTTTTTAATTGCTTAAAATATTACAAAGAGTAGTACATTTGTCTCCTATTTGTCTCCTTTTTTTTTTTCCCTTTGACTTTCCCCCAGCCTCCCCTACCCCCAGTGTCTTGTGTCCATTGGTTATGCTTATATGCATGCATACAAGTCCTTTGGTTGATCTCTTACACCTCCCCTCCCCCCAAGAAATTTTTAAATACAATTCAGGGTAGTGGTGAGGGAATAATAAGAAAAGGGATGTGATTTGGACCATACAGGGGTTTACAAGGAATTGGTAACATTTTATTTCTTAATCTGAATTTGGATTGACAAGTGTTCAAAGTATTATTATTTTTTTAAATATATTTAATTGATTTTTTACAGAGAGGAAGGGAGAGAGATAGAAACATCACAGAGAGAGAAACATAGATCAGCTGCCTCCTGCACACTTCCTACTGGGGATGTGCCCACATCCAAGGTACATGCCCTTGACCAAAATCGAACCTGGGACCTTTCAGTCCACAGGCCGACGCTCTATCCACTGAGCCAAACTGGTTAGGGCCAGAGTTTTATTTTTAAACTATAAGCTGTACAAACGGGCTTTATATATTTTTGTATGTTTAAGTTTTAAAACACATTTTAAGTCATAGATAAAAAAAAAATTCTAGAGAATACATGCAAATATATGCTTCCTGACACAATGTAAAAAATAGGTGGGGGAATAAGTAAACCCAGAAACAAACTAAGTGTTCTTCTATAGTAAAAATAGATAAACTGACATTTATACAATGGAGTATTATATATGGAGTTAAACTGAGTCAACTAAGTGCGCATGTACAAACAGGGATCAAATCTAAAAATGTAATAGGTTTTAAAAAGCAAGTATACAGAATATTTACAGTATACTTTTTATGTAAAAGGTTACTATAATTATTTTATGGACACGTACATGTGTAATCCTCCTATCTAATAAAAGAGAAACATGGTAATTAGCATACGACCGCTACCCTTCCCATTGGCTAATCAGGGCGATAAGCAAATTAACTGCCAGCCAAGATGGCGGCCAGCAGCCAGGCAGTTGGAAACTAACATGAGGCTTGCTTGCTTCAGTGATGGAGGAAACCAACGTTCCCCGCCTGCCTTGCCTGCCTCTGAACTTGCAGTTTGAAACATAGTTACAAATATAGAAGCTAAACAAAACCACAGAAACCTGCTTTCAGCGAGCCGGGATCTAAGAGCTGGAGTGATACAGAGTTTCGATTATAGAACCAAAACAAACCCGATACCAGTTTTCAGCAGCAGAGGCCTCAGAGCTGGAGCCTCCGAGCTAAACTTGGCCCAGAATTTAAAAAAAGAAAAAAGAAAAAAAGGAGTAGTTGGGAACTTCAGTCACCTGCCCGCCTGAAAACGGCCCTCAGCCCCTCACCCAGACTGGCCAGGCACCCCAGTGGGGACCCCCACCCTGAAGCGCGGG
>NW_006291007.1:3019379-3019780 GCF_000327345.1 Myotis davidii
GGCCCTGCTCTGAGCCCGACCAGGGGCTGCACCTAGGGATTGGGCCTTCCCTCTGCCACCCGGGAGCAGGCCTAAGCCAGCAGGTCGTTATCTCCCGAGGGGTCCCAGACTGCCAGAGGGCAGAGGCCGGGCTGAGGGATCCCCCTCTTCCCCCCGAGTGCACAAATTTTTGTGCACCGGGCCTCTAGTAAAAGTATAAAACAGGGCAGAAAGTATAAAACAGGGCAGGACACATGTATGTGTCCCTAAAATAAGCACCAGAGAGTAGAGAACTGGATCAGGGAAGAGAACAAAGAGAGCTTCAACCATCACTATAATCCTTTGTAAATTAGAAGATTTATAATTTAAAAATATATATCCTCTCCCAAAAGAAATGCATGGAAATATTCTTCCTCTTTCCC
>NW_006291007.1:3019998-3030826 GCF_000327345.1 Myotis davidii
TTCCCTCCCTAACATATACCCACAGAGAAAGAGAGCAAATTTTGGAAGAGCAAAGAAAAACCTTGCCACTTGGTACTTGCCACTATCTCTCAAGCTGGTACATTCAAACTTGTAGCTCTTGCTTTTAAAATATATATCAATTTAGCATCTGACAAGGCATTAAAAGTGGTTGCCAGTGAAAAATATCTCCATAATATTTCAGTTCACACTCAATACAAATATCCAAAGCTGTTAAATACTTCTTGCTACTCCTGACAACCAATAATCACAAGTTATGCTTTTCTAATTTAATAGAAATAAAAACATATCTACAGAAGTTGATCTATACTAAACCGAGCTGGACAAAGATACTTTGATGAAATATTGCATATAGTAACATTCCTCTCACTAATATGAACATAATTACAATGCTTTATTTTTATTTTAAAACTGTGATTTTCCCTAAAACTCTTGATTCATGAACTTCAACATTAATGTTTTAAAAAAACAAATAAGCAGCCAAATGCCTAGGTTTCACCAGCCTAATGTAAAAGATACTTCCCCTGTCTTAAGGAAATTTGGTCTGATTCTGATTCTCAATTATTACAAATAAATGACTTAAGTCTCATGTTTTTTATCTTCAAAAGAGATGGAAATTTTGCATTCTATTGCATAATATAGCCATATTTGTTTAAATTTTAAAAATCTTTTTTCTAAAAAAATTCAAGTAAATCATGTTACAAAAAGACTGCCCAAAATATGCTTAAGTGTTGGAGCCTAGCACACCAACTCAGACTTCATATACACATGCCTAAGCATGAGAAACATGGTATGTAATTTACACAGAGTTTACAATGTTCAATACTGGTTCATTCCCACATATGAAACCAAAAGGAGAAAAAAAAATTAAAAAGTGCCACTTCAAAAATCACTATTGAAATAAAACACAGGAAGTGGGTAAAAAACAAAATAGATTTTTAAAGTATGTGAACTATTTTGGTAATGATACTGACGAACTTTGAATATGGACCATGTATTAAAAAGAACAGTATTGTTCTGTATTAAATGCCCTGACTTTAATAACTGCACTCTAGTTAAGTAAGGGAGGTCCTTCTTTAATCTTAAGGTACGCTGACATATTTAGGAGTAAAGAAACATGATGCCTACAATTTACTGTCAAAAACCTCTTCCAGGGGTGGGAGTGGCCAGGGACAGGTCAATGGGGGAAAAAAGAGATATGTGTAATACTTTAAACAATAAAGAATTAAAAACAAAACAAAACAACCTCCTCCAGGTACAAACACATGTTGGGGGGAAGGAGAGAGGGACATGTGTATATGAAGTAAAGAGAAAGGAAGGAAGGGAGATGAAGGGAGAGAGTGAGAGAGAATAATAAAACATCAAACAAATGGAGCAAAATATAATTAATTAGTAAATCTGGATAAAGAATATGAGGGGCTGGGCTGGGTGGCTCAGTTGGTTGGAGCACCATCCTATACACCAAAAGGTTGCACGTTCGATTCTCAATTCTCAGCAGGACACATACCTAGGTTGCAGGTTTGATCCCGTCGGGGCGTGTATGGGAGGCAATGAATTGCTACTTCTCTCTCGCTTCTTCTCTCTCTCTCTCTCTCTCTCTCTCTCTCTCTTTCTCGTGCCCCCCCCCCAAAAAATCAATAAACACATCCTCCGGAGAGGATGTTTTTTAAAGGCTATGAGGTGCTTTTACACTATTATTGCAAGTTTTCTGTCAGTTTTAAATTATTCAAAACTTTAAAAGTACATACCGTATTTGCCGGCGTATAAGACGATTTTTTGGCCCTGAAAAATATGCCTCCAAGTGGGGGGTCGTCTTATACGCCAGGTACACTTCAGATAGAATGCCCATAGTGCTTGCCCCGTGCCATAGTGGCCTCCCGATGCCCGCCCACTTCATTCCACATACCGTTCAGGCATAAGCAGCGCTGCTGGGTGTATGCTCGGCTGTTATGCGATTTTGCTGTTATGCGATTTTACCACACTCGCAAAATCGCACACAGCCGACCATACACCCAGTATGATAGCACAAAATCGCGAATCGCGATACCATACTGGGTGTATGGTTGGCTGTGTGCGATTTTGCGAGTGTGGTAAATTCGGGTTACCGTATATTTCTTTACATATGCATTGAAGATTCGTGATTTTGCGCTATCATGATGCCTCTTAGAATGTTGAAGAGCTCGCACTTGCGCACTTCTTCTATCATTGACAGTCCCTCTAGGTTGTGGGCTGCTTGCCTGTGTTCCTGAGAAGCATCTACGGTACCAGTCTATAGAGTGTGTTTTCTTTAGTGAATTACCGGTATGTTTACCGGTAATAAACTTGCACTGTTTTATGTATATGTTTGATTACATACAGCCTTGTGACAGTTTTCCTGCATGTCATAAGCATTTGAATATAAATTAAAATGTTAAAATCAAATCTGATATTGTTTTACCTTTTATTTGGTGTGTGGAAGGTGTGCGGAAGAGGGGGTAGTCTTATACGGCGAGTATATAACAAACTCTGTATTTTGAGTGGAAATGTTAGGGGGTTGTCTTATACGCCCAGTCGTCTTATACGCCGGCAAATACGGTAAGTGACACTAGCAGCCCCAGAACTCCAAGGTAGTGTTTACCTACCAAAACAATTTGCCCCCATTTTAGGCGGTCATCATTTTAGCCAGTAATTTAAATCTCATTCAATTGTGAAAATTATTTTCCTAAAACAATTCTTTTAAAAAACATCAAATTTCTAAATCACCCTTTTCTATCTAGTTACGTGAAAAAATAATGCAGTTGATGTTAAAAATGAAAACAGATATCCAAATAGTAGAGTCCAAATAGCCGAAGCTGCACGTCTGCTGTTTACCTCTGGGATTCAAATTTTTAAGAACATATTAACAATTAAATATTCTAGGACAATTCACAAATTGTAAATCTTAATTAAAAACTGCAGAAGTCATGCCCTAGCCGGTTTGGCTCAGTGGATAGAGCATTGGCCTGCGGACTCAAGGGTCCCAGGTTCGATTCCGGTCAAGGGCACGTACCTTGGTTGCGGGCACGTCCCCAGTGGGGAGTGTCCAGGAGGCAGCTAATTGATGTTTCTCTCTCATCGATGTTTCTAACTCTCTATCCTTCTCCCTTCCTCTCTGTAAAAAAATCAATAAAATATATATTTTTTAAAAAACTGCAGAAGTCAGCATCACCAGTGAAGATCCAATCCAGGCTTACTTCCTTCCTGAGGCTGAGAAAACAGTTTGTGAATGGCAAAGATTCTATGTGCTAGTTGTAGCATGGTATTTAAAACAATCCCAAACTCACACAGGGAAGGAAGAGGCTTTTCATGTAACACAGTTCATGCACCTGTCACTGTGCTTAGTTTGCAACTAAGCCTGAGATACTTGGTCATGCACTAATGCCATTTGTTACAAGAGGCTAAATGAAAGAATTTCATTCATTAAAAAAAGAAAGATACAGCTCAAACTAAACTTGGACTCATCACAAAGAAGATAAAGCCTACAGAAATTTAGCTTCTAGTGTTGAGTCCTGTAGACTTCATATTGAGATGACCCACTATTGTCTACGTTTAACCATTTCCTCCCTATGTAAAAATGATTCCCTTATAGTCAATCAGGGGGAAAAAAGTTGATGTTACAAAATATACACTTGACATAATACATTAATCTTTAATTTATCTGAAAACTAATATGCAAATGAAATTATAGAGGTGGAAATGCTCTTCGGTGCATAAGCAAGCAACAGTTTAAGAACATAAGCAAGCCCGGCTGGTTTGGCTCAGTAGTTGAGCATCAACCCATGAAACAGGAGGTCATGGTTCAGTTCCCAGTCAGGGCACATGCCTGTGTGCGGGCTCCAAGCCAAGTAGGGGGGGCTGCAGGAGACAGCCAATCAATAATTCTCTCTCATCACTGATGTTTCTCTCTCTCTCTCCCTCTCCCTTCCTCTCTCTGAAATCAATAAAACCGTATTTTTTAAAAAATTTATAAATAACATAAGGTAAAATTAGACATTTGAGCCAATAGTCCTCCTTCAAGCAAAATTTTTTTAAAAAACTCATTTCACAGCAAAAGACATGCAGGAATGGACTATGGACCTTGGAATTCACTGATCTTATTGCATACCCTATCACCCGGAGGCAGCTAATCTAATAGAATAATAGAATGGCCAGCTAAAAACTTGGTTACAGTGCTACTGGAGACCAAATCCTCAAGTATATCCTTTGAATCAATAACCAATATACACTGTTTTCTCCAAAGCCAGAATACATGTGTTTTAGAATCAAGTGGTGTAAATAGAAGTGGTGTCTCCCCTTATTATCTCTAAAACCCCATTAGCATAATTTTTGCTTCCAGTGTCCTACAGCTTTGCAATATGCTGGTTTTGAGGTCTTGGTTCCCAATGAAAGAATGATTTCACCACAGTCCACTGAATTAGAAGTTGAAACTGTTTCATATCACAGTGCCATTAAATCAAGATTTTCAACCTCAGCACTATTGACATTTTGGACTGGATAATTCTTCGCTATTGGAGGCTATTCTGTGCATTACAGGACGCTGTCCTCTACCTAAAATACTCTGGACATTGCCATGTTCCCTGGGAGGCAAAACTACTCTCAGTTGAAAACCACTGCAATAAATCGATAGGCAAAGAAGGGGGCCATTTGATTAGCTGATATAATTCATATGGGTAACTTCATAGGAGATACCGGATACTGCTACATAAGGAGGACAGGGAAGACTGCCTGGAACCCTCAGGATTATCTGAAATATCTCTTATATATGTGTAATAGTAAAAGTTAACAGAAAGAAAAACACAAAGCAGGGCCACTTACGATTCATATTCTTCACTAATGAAGGTTTGGGTTACCCCACCAGCTAAGGTTCTTATGAGGGTAAAAGAGAACATGGAATGGGCAGAAGAATGTAGTTATAAAGATGAACTCCAATCTCTCAACTAGTTAACGGAAGCAGAGCTATAGTAGTTATACATATTTTCTTCTTTGTTTACTACAGAATATTGTGTGTGAGTGTACAAACCAATTTCTTCTTTCTTCTCAATATATTATACACATTTTATTAGTAAAGGTTAACTATGCAACTAAGTCTTTAGGTAGCAAGATATCAGATGAGACTATGAATTTGAGGCATAATTAGCACAGCCTAGAAATGGATGTGTGAATGTCACCCAGAGATGGATACAATGAATATTGGACCTTGTCTCCTCATTTTGGGAAGAGACTAAGGACATTTACATTTTAACAAAAAAAAAAAAAAAAGACTTTCATTTTCTTAGATAAAAGTATAGAGTGTTGCCGAAACTGGTTTGGCTCAGTGGATAGAGCGTCGGCCTGCGGACTGAAGGGTCCCAGGTTCGATTCCGGTCAGGGGCATGTACCTGGGTTGCAGGCACATCCCCAGTAGGAGATGTGCAGGAGGCAGCCGATCGATGTCTCTCTCTCATCGAAGTTTCTAACTCTCTATCTCTCTCCCTTCCTCTCTGTAAAAAATCAATAAAAAATCTATTAAAAAAAAAAAAGTATAGAGTGTTTGCATTTTGTACACAAGATCAAATATCTGTGCCAACTGCTACGTTGCGTCTCTCATCTCCACATTTATCCTTCTGTACTTTGTTTTCTAGTGGTGGGGCTACTATGCAAACTTCATTTCTCCTTTGCCAGCAGGCTCCTTGTTATTAAGGCTCTACCGAGGGTACACCAAGGTACTGTAAGACTGGAGAAGGGACAAAGGACATGATTTTTCCTGTTTACCTCTTGTTCCCATCAGCATCACCCCTACTGAATTTTTCTTTACAATCTAATAACAGAAAGAACCCTTACACGTATTCTAGTTTCTAGAAGTCAAGCAGAGAACTAGACTGTCAAATATGTTAGCTGACTTCTGTGATACACAATCAAAATTGTTGTTAAAAACAAACAACAATCCCTGGCTGGTTTGGCTTAATGGATAGAGCGTCGGCCTGCAGATTGAGGGGTCCTGGGTTCGTTTCCGGTAAAAGGCACATGCCTGGGTTGTGGACTCGATTCCCAGTTGGGGGCATGCAGGAGGCAGCTGATCAGTGATTCTCTTCTCATCACTGATGTTTGCATCTCTCTCTTCCCTCTCCCTTTCTCTCTGAAATCAATAAAAATATAAACAAAACAAAAGCCTTATGGTCTCATTAAAAGCGAACAAGATCGATAAGCAAGAATCAGTGTATTTCTATTTATTAGCAATCAGAAACTAAAATTAAAAAATAGTATCTGCTAACGTGGTAATTCTCCCAAAACGAATCTAGAGTTTAATACAATCCCTCACAAAATAGGCTTTTCTACTGAAATAGAAATAGACAAACTGATTCCAAACTATACATGGATATGCAAAGGATCTACACTAGCCAAAACAATCTTTAGAAAGAGCAAAGTTGGAGAATTTACAATATCTGATTTCAGATTTACTGTAAAGCTATAATAATAATCAAGGCTATGTGAACTGGCAAAAACAATAAATACAGAATCTCACCAAGTACAAAAATTAACTAAAAATTAGTCATAGACCTAAGTTGTAAAAACTAAAATAAAATTTCTAGAAGAAAACATAAGAGAAAAATCCTTGTGGTTTTGTGTTAGACAATGGTTTCTTAGATATACTATCAACATTATCTTTTTTTAAAGAAAAATTGATAAAGTGATCTTCAGCAAAATTAAGAACACCTGCCTTCAAAAAACTTTGAGAAGAAAAAAGCTAGAAACTGGGAGAAAATATTTGAAATCACATCTCATAAAAGACTTGTATTCAGAATATATTATAAATTCTCAAAACTTAACAGTAAAAATAAATCAACAAATTTTATGGGCAAAGATTTGAATAGACACTCCACCAAAGAAAATATTCAGATGGTAGATAAGCACATGGAAAGCCACTCAATGTTATTAGTTATTAGGGAAATGCAAATCGAAACCATAATGATATACCACTTCATACCCACTAGGATGGCTATAATTAAAATTTTTAAAAAGAAAAATAAGTGTTGGCAAAGACGTGGAGCAACTAGAATTACAACAGTGAAATGTTACAATCACTTGGAAAACAATGATTGGCAGCTTCTTAAAAAGTTAAACAGGGAGCCTTTGCAGGGATTTGGGGAGCCTGAGGAGCAGACCTCTAAGTTCTTGGCTCCCCTGGAGAAATGAGGACTTGACTCATGCCCAGGATGGACCCTAAATTACTCCTTATTGTCTAGGACAGTGGGGTCCTGTCCTCAGGAGCTGGAACTTTTTGTTGCTCCTTCACTTCCCAAAGCCCAAAAGAGAAGTTGCACTGGGCAGGCTATTCGTGGGATTGGGGGAGGGAGGTGTCACAGGGGAGGGAGGTCAGAATCCTGGTCTTAGCTCTGCCCTGAGTAGCCTTGGACAAAGCCCTTGCCCCCTCTCTGGGCACCCTTCTGACTGTGTCAGGTTCTAATGTGGAGTCTGAGAGCTTTCCCCACCTCTCCCTACTGGCCGCCTTACGTCTGTCCTCCCTAAGATGGCCCCTCCAGCTCCCACCCTTCTCTGAGGGTCTGGCATTCACTTTTCCCACCTCCTCCTAGAAACGTTAGGGTTACTTTTGTACAAACTCTCCACAGTCCAGGGGACTCTGATAGCAACAGGACACATTGGGTCATCCCCTCACTCTACATCAGGCACTTTATTGGGTTTTAGTGAGATGGGTTTAAGCCCTGCTCTTCCGGAGCCTGTAAGGGAAGATTAAAGGGCTTCCTGGAAAGGGCTGTGGAGAGGGGTCAGGTAGAGGAAGAGGAGGCCAGCAGCATACTCGGGTAAGGGCTTGGGGCCAGACTTGGTTTTGTAATGATTTGTATAGGAATAAATGCACCTAAGCTCCAATTTAAAAAAAAAATAGTTAAACATACATTCACCATATGCACCCACCATTCCAATCCTTCGTATTTACTGCAGAGAAAGTCATGTACATGAATCTTCACAACAGATTTATTTGTAATAGGTAAAAACTTGGAGCAACCCAAATATCTATCAACAGGTAAGTGAAAAAAAACAAATTCTGATATATAGACTGAGCAAAACAGCTCCTAGGGATGGGATAAAGATAGGAATGAATTATGGGAGCTGGAGGAAACGTTTTTGAGTGGTAAGTTCATTATCTTGATTGTGGTGATGCTATCACAGGCTTGTAAGTATATAAAAACTCATCAAATTGTACATTTTAAATGTGTGCAGTTTATTTATTGTATGGCAAGTTTACCTTAATAAAGCTGTAGAAATTCTATTATTCTAGAATAAAAAATAAAATTCCTAAAATGAAGTTCTAATAAAATTCCTAAGAGCAGGGGAGGAAAAGAGGTAATGTTTTTGTATAATCATTCATCTTGGGTGTACATTTATTCATACCCAATTGTATGCTCTTCGTTTTTGCCTTTAATTTTACCCTTCCACTTGAGACATTTCCCTTCTGTCTAAAGAACTCCCTTTGGTCATTCTTTTAGAGCAGGCCTGCTGACAATTAACTCTCTCAGCTTTTGTCTAAAAATGTCTTTATTTCTGAAAGATATTTCTGCTGGAAATAGAATTCTAACATGGCAGTTTTTCCTTTCAACACTTTAAAATGTCTTTCCATTATTTCCTAGTTTCCACCATTGTGTTCAAAAGTCAGTCATCAGTTATATTATTGTTACTTTTAAAATAATGCATCTTTTGTTTCCTTCTGTTGCTTTTCAGAGTTTCTCTTTGCTCTCTAGTTTCAAAAGTTCAATTAACATAGCATAAGTATCCTTTTCTTTGTATTCATCCTGCTTAGGCTTTGCTAAAACTACTTGAAACTGTGGGTTAATGTCTTTCATCGGTTTGGTAAAACATCTTAACAGTATTACTTCAAATATTTTCTTCCACACTAATCTCTCTTCTATACTTGAGTCTCCAATTACCCATTATTTAACTTTTTGGTGTTCTGCATATCTCTTAGGTTCTCTTGCGCCTTTTCCATTCTTTTTTTCTTACTGTGCTGCAAATTGGATATTTTCTATTGACTTATCTACAAATTATTTAATCTTGATATCTGTTGTGTGTAATCTGCTATTAAATCCATCCAATGTGTAATTAATCTCAGATACTCTGTGTTTTTGTTGTTGTAGGTTTGTTGTTTTTAATGTCAGGCACTGTACTGAGCCCTAGGAGTAAAGCAGTGAACAAGACAGAATAATTCTGCTCTCATAGAATTTAAGTAGTATACATTCAATTGACCTGTTTTCCCACTTTTTTTTTAGACAACCAAGAACAGTGCAAGAAGTGAAATGAGGTCCTGCTAATTAACATATAAGTAAAAGACCATAAGCAATCAAGGTTGTGTTTTTTATTCCTTTCTATGGATTTCAATTCTGTATAGAAATTATTCAATTTTGCATCCATTTTATGCATCATTTCCTAATTTTCCTTTAGCATATTAAAGTCTTTGCTAACTTCAATTTATCTGTGGGTCTACTTCTATGGTTTATGTCTATTCTTGATTATGGGTCAGAGTTTTTCACTTTTTCAAATTTTCAGAAATTGTTCATTGTATTCTGGATATTATACATGAAAGAACTTCAGAAACTCCAGAATATGTCTTCCCAGTGAGAGTTCTCCATTTATTCTTTAGGCAAAAGGGATGAGGGAGGTTGATCATTTCAATCCACTCAGGAATTAAACTGTGTGGGAGCTATATTGCAGTTATAGTAAGACTCAGTTCACCTCTGGTTCATCCTTTTTCTTTAGTCAGTGTCCAAAATCAACAAATGTCAGCAATCTGCTTCTCTCCTAACAAAGGGCTTTTCTATCTCTGGACTTTTAATTAATCTAGTCCTCATTATTTCTACAGTCCTCTGATATTTTTAAAATATGGTCTTAAAAGTTCATCCAGTTTTTTCTATTTGTCATAGTAGTATAGATGACTGTGCTGTGACTTACTAAATACTACCCAGAAACTAAAGTCTCCTTGCAACCCAGCTTTATATCAAAACTAGAGGACCGGTGCATGAAATTTGTGCACGGGTAGAGTCCCTCGGCCTGGCCAGCGATCCTGAGGCCTGGCCAGCGATCCTGATCAGGGTCTCAGGACCTTCCTTTGTTCCACACCGCCCCCTGGTGGTCAGCACATGTCATAGTGAGTGATCGAACTCGCAGTGTCCTGGTTGAATACTTTGCATATTAGCTCTCTCTATATATATGAATGAATGATCTGGGGAGATTTTTAAAACTACAACCCATTTTCCATACCTCTAGAATAGATAGATGTTTTGTGGGTCCAGGAAATCTGTACTAAAAATCTTAAGCAATCTGGTAAAGCTGACATATCTAAAGAAACTAATGTGCCTGTACCAGTTGTTCCTCCTCCCCTTCCCTCAGAGATCAGTATATATAAAGACATTTAAGATAGAATATACGCTATATACAATGGACAAATTGAAAGAACAGTATAAAAATAGTTAAGAGTTCAAAATAACTAAAAACATTAAAGATAGTATGTTAAAATAAGTATTTAAAGGCTTTTAAAACTATATTAAGAAGAGGAAGCGGAGGAAGGTTACAAACCACTAGTTAGAGTACATGGTATAATACCAACAGGAGATTAAAAGCAGAATTACTTGATTCGATTTTATTTCCAACTAGAGGCCCGGTGCACAAAAATTTGTGCACTGGCGGGGTCCTTCAGCCCAGCCTATGTCCTCTTGCAGTCTGGGACCCCTCAGAGGATGTCCACTTGCTGGCTTAGGCCCGTTCCCTGGGGGATCAGGCCCAAGCTGGCAGTCAGACATCCTTC
>NW_006291007.1:3031784-3040345 GCF_000327345.1 Myotis davidii
GATAAAAGGGTAGCGGTGGTACGCCAATTACCATCTTTCTCTTTTATTATATAGGATTGTTTTAGCAGAAGACAGAATGATCTTAAACTTTGAAGAGAACATTGCTGAGAGCCATCAGAACCTTCGAGAAAGCTTAAAGCTCCGCCTGCTTTATCTGCATTCAAGCGTACCTGCTACTCCAAAGGTGCAGGTGAAACTTTAGACATGTGGTAAGAGAAATGCTGTCAGTGAACTTTGAGAAGTCATGAATTTACATAAAGTACCTTTCCATATATTATCTATCTTTGATTCACGCAGGCCCTATGAGAAAGAGCAGATAGTGTTATGTCCCCTCCCAGCCACCACACAAACTCTTCAAAATATTAGGAATCTAAGGCTCAGATAGCTGGCCTTGACCAGGTTAACTCAGTCTTCCTTTTCTTACAGAAAATTAGGACTCAAACTCAAGTCTTCTGATTCCTAATTGAGTATTGTTTTCATATCACACAGCTCTTAAAGTCAGCATGAGTTAAGAATAAGTCATGCTGTGGATGGACCTAGAGGGCATTATGCTAGGTGTTAAATAAGTTAAAGAGAGAAAGACAAATACCATATGATTTCACTTATATGTGGAATCTAATGAACAAAATAGAAACAAACTCAGAGATACAGAGAACAGACTGACAATTGTCGGGGGGTGGGGGGAGCTGGGATGCTGGGTGAAAAGGGTGAATTAAGCAGTACAAACTGGCAGTTACAGAATAATCACAGAGATGTAGATTACAGCATAGGGAATATAGTCAACAATATCGTTATAACTATGTATAGAGCCAGGTGGGTATCTGAAGCAGCAGAGGACCACTTTGTAAAGTACATGATTTTCTAACTTTGCTATACATCTGACACTAATACAAAATAATATTGAATGTAAACTGTAATTGAAATTTTTTTTAAATATCAAGAAAGAGCCCTAGCTGGTTTAGTTCAGTGGATAGAGTGTCATCCTGCAGACAGAGGGTCCCGGGTTTGATTCCAGTCAAGGCACATGCCTGGGTTGCAGCCTCAATCCCTAGGAGGTGTGGAATGATTCTCTCATCACTGATGTTTCTATCTCTCTCTTCCCTTCCCTTCCTCTCTGAAATCAATAAAAATATATTTTTAAAAAAATTTTTTAAAGAAAATGGATAGGAAAAAAGTCATGCTGAAATGAAATGATAACTGGAATTGCTTCACAGTAATGGAGAGGTGCTGGGCAGAAAATGGGTAGAAATACAGATCAAATAAAGCTGAGTAGAAGCTGGGTAATAGGTACATGGGGATTCTCTTACAATTATCTCTCTACTTTTGCATACGTTTGAATTTTTTTATAATAAAACTTAAAAAACAAACATGTAGGACAATGCGGCGGGTAAGGGCAGGGGGTGAGGTGGGAACCGGGTGGAGGGGAGCTATGGAGGGAAAAAGAGGAACAACTGTAATAATCTGAACAATAAAGATTTATTTAAAAAAATTAAAAAAAAACATGTACATATAATGCCAATTAATATTATTTGATTGGTTTACTGTACTGGTAATCAGATGAACACCAAAAATACAGTGCACCTGAAGCTCAGCATTTTTAAGCCTTTTTTTTCCAGGTCTCACATAACACCCTCATATCAAGAATATTGAGAGAAAAACTGAAAAATGGTATGCCTGAGAAATGACCACCATTGCACCAAGAGGCAAACAACCAGAATGAGATGTCTTGAAATTATGTGCTATAAGAAATGGTCGAGTGTATGACATTTTTCAGGGGGGAGGGAGGAACAACCTATGCAGTACTTAAGATTTGTCTTCAATTTTTTAAAAAAATATTTTTATTGATGTTTAGAGAGAGAAAAAATGAGAGGGAGAAAGAGAAACATCGATGTGAGAGCACAACATCGATCAGCTGCCTCCTGCAAGCCCCCACCAGGGACGGAATCTTCAACCCAGGCATGTGTCCTGAGCAGGAACTGAACCAGCACCCTTTTGGTGCACGGGACAATGCCCAACCAATTGAGGCACACTGGTGAAGGCTGTCTTCAGCTATTTTTAAAGTAAAAGGACAAACTTATTCCGAAGAGTTAGAGAGGACAGAATTAGGAACAATGAATAAGAGACTCAAGGAGGCCAAATCCTGCTTTTCTACTCTCTCCCCTCTTCCTTAAGGATCATGACTCATGTGGTGCTACTAACTAACAAACCTTGTCATAGTCACCTGCCAACTTTCTAGATATTTCCCCCCATCATCTAAATAATTTGTCTCTTCGCTCAGTTTCTCCTCTACTTCACCATCTACCATCATCTGGGTATCATCTAGGTCAGTGGTCGGCAAACTCAGTCAACAGAGCCAAATATCAACAGTACAATGATTGAAATTTGAGAGCCAAATTTTTTAAACTTAAACTATATAGGAAGGTACATTGTTATTAACTTAATTAGGGTACTTCTAAGGCTTAGGAAGAGCCACACTCAAGGGGCCAAAGAGCCGCATGTGGCTCGCAAGCCGCAGTTTGCCAACCACGGATAGGTAAATGTTGCCTGATAAAATACGTAACTCCCAATTAAATCAAACATGAGTACTTTTTTAGTGTAAGATATCCATGCGATACTTGGGAAATACTTAATACTAAGTATTTATTCATTGTTTATCCAAAATTCACATTTAACAGGGCATCCTATATTTCTATTTGCTAAACCTAGCAACCCTAATCTAGGTGATTTCAATGTCAAGGTGGAGCACCTATCCAAACACTGGTCCTCAACCTTCCTTGATCTCCTCAATTCTAGTGACTTTGACCATAACAAAGATATGGTCTCCAAATCCAGATGTGTCTTTAACATTGCTCAATATTGTTAAGTGTCCTTAAACGGCCCACTCTCTCTCATTTACTCCAACAGCTATTATGAATCAAATCCCTTCTTTCTTGCTCTAGCTGGTTTGGCTCAGTGGATAGAGTTTCAGCCTGCGGAAGGGTCCCAGGTTCGATTCCAGTCAAGGTTGCGGGCTTGATCTCCACTAGGGGGTATGCAGGAGGCAGATGATCAATGATTCTCTCTCATCATTGATGTTTCTATCTACCTCTCTCTCTCCCTTCCTCTCTGAAATCAATAAAAATATATTTTAAAATAAATAAAAATAAAACAAAAATCTATTCATTATAAGACTCATAAAAGTTTTGCACTGTCAGATCATGTTTCTCCTGTTTTATAGATAAGGAAATAGCTCAAACTTTAAGAGAGTTACATAATATTGCAAAGGTAGTTCATGTCAGGGTAGTAACCAGAGCACAGGTCTTCATTGATCTCTGTTGCCAAAAGTTGACCAAAACAAAATCTATCTCTTCCATTCCCAACTGAAAATTCAGTTATTAGAAGCCAAAAACTGAAACATAACAGGAAACACAAAAATGCTTCTTTTTCCCCCCTCAGTCCAAAAGGAAGGAGACCTGCCTGGACCTAAAGACAAAACATTTCCCAGCCCTGACCTGGGACAGAAGTAAAAGGCACTGGTAAAGACGGGAGAATTGGGGAGACACTCCAAAATTCTAGATGAATGATTTGAGAGGAAAAGAAAAACAAATGCCCAGGAATCCAACAGGACAAGGCATTAAGTACTACCAAAACTTTAAAAGTTGCCTCAAATTTAATCCAATCCTAAGTGGAATGTTCTTAAAGCATGAAAACCAACTTTACAACAGTGGACTCTGAAGTGCCAAGATAAAATAATGAAATAAATACATAATCTCATATTTATAATTGTACATTCCTACTGGTGTTCTCAAGGTTTTATTCTCTCACCTTCAGGATTCAACTCTCCTCACCTAAAAATCTGCAGTGAGTATAATGTAATGTTATAAAACTAAATAAAAGGGGAACAATGTTACAACTTCCTCTAACCGAAAAGCTTTGATAAAGTGAAAAGAATGATAAATAATGAAATCAAGGATATAATGTTCAAAACTCATTTTCTATGTCTAACACATGACCAACCAAAAATGATTTCCAGATACTCTGATCTCATCTTTAAGTGAAGAATCAACAATATATTCCTCAATTTACATATTTATACTGTCAGAAAATTCAGATTTCTTTGTAAAGCTCTACTGAAAAGTAACTGCTCTAAGGATTGACACCCACGTTCTAGTTTAAACTCATTACTTACATGTCATATGATTGTAAACAAATTATTTTGCCTCTCTAGTTCTTCCTCATGCAGAGTAGAAATAATAACAGTCAATAGAAAAAATATTGCACAGGATGATAATCATGGTAATAATTTTTATGACTAATTTGACAGCTTCCTTTCATGTAAAAGATTAGTACCTAAGACACTAAACAAGCCCATGATGTGAGTAGGGCAGGAATTATCCCCATTGTACAGATAAAGACATAGAAAGCTGAAGTTCAGAGAGGTTAACTGACTTGTCCAAGGCCACACTGAATGGTACACAGTCAAAAGCTCTTACTATCCAGTATACTGCCATCACAAACCTAGGTGGTAAGAGCTATTCTGTCGTGCCCTCACTTAAGAGTGCTATGAGCCACAATTACCCACAAGGTCATTATCTGGGTATAAAACTATGATTAATAATAAGCTAAATAAAAGTCCTTTAGATAAATTTCTAAAAGTTCCTCTGTGTATTAACTTCATGTCTCTTGCACTAGATACAACAGCCTGCTTGGGGATGTGAAGTAGAGGGAGGGGAGAATGTCATTAAAACAAAAAAAGTTAAGTCCTCTGAAATTCAATAGGGTAAGACACTCAAAGCTATAAAATATAAGTAAGAGCAAGCAACAGCTTATAGGCTGTCATGACAACACTAAGCCAAACCCAAGAGAGTGCCAGGCTGTGGTTTAAAGAAAATATGCAATCTGCAAGTTTGCACCTCAAGTTGCTGCTACTGCAAAGTAATTAGTACTGTTTATAGTAAGAATATGTAAAATTTTAGAGGATGATTCCAATTCTTCATTATAATTGGATGGGATTCCATATTAGCATGGGGCTTTCTTATCTCAACAGAAGCTCAAGGCTCAAAAGCCATACTCAGAGAACCAAAGAACATAACTATATGTCACAAGCATATAACGCTTGAAGTGGTCAGATATGCATTCACCTAAAGAAACTTTAATGGCTGCACTATCAATTTCAGTTATTTATATTCCACAACCTGAGAGTGCTCTGTTTACTGAAGGTTCTACCATAAAGTATGACAGAGAAATGTACAAGTTACTGAAACTTTAAACTTAATTCACAGTTACTACAATATAAAACACTTTAACTTTTCTATTCTTCAAGGTCAAAACAAACTTTGTCTCATCTTTCTCTCTCCACCCCCAAGAAAATGGGGTATTCTAAAAGATGTCAGATGAAATAGCCAATGCTTTTATAAATACAAGTCAATTACCTGCAAAGAAAGACCTTAAGATGCCCATATTCTACTTCAATATTGATTCTAAGGCTTTTAACAGTTTAAGCTGACCACAAACCTCCCCTTCTACTTCTTCTATACAACACTTTCCTCCTTAAACTTCCTTTAAAAAAAATTAGCCTTCTTATATACCTCTTGTCCCTTGTCTTATATATACACACACACAGAACCCCCAATGAAGAACAGATTGAGGCCTAAAGCACACATGTGCAAAACACATTTTTAATAAATACACTGCTCACCCTTTAAAGCACAGTTGTTATAATGCAACAATAGAGTCTATATAGAACCTCATAACACCAAATTTGAAAGGCTAAAACAAAAAAGCCCCATAGCAATCTGAGTAATTTAAGAACAAAGATGCAAAAATAAGGCATGATTACTTACTATATCACTAACCTTTCCTGTAAGGACAAAATTCTCATGCTAAACATAATAATGATGATGATGATGATGATGATGATGATGATGATGATGATGATGTAGATTTTAGAATCTATTTTCTTATTGGTCAAAAAGTCAAATAAAAAGTATAGGCATATTTAAATCTAATGTAACAACTGATGGCCCAATTCACAGAACACCTTAAGACAATTTCTATAACACTTCCCAAGCTTGAAGACCCATATTATATAATACGTATAACACAAATTAAAGGCAAACAGATAGATTATAGACATCCACACATGTTACATAAGGATCTGTTACTATGATATGTTACCCAAGTATGTCAGTGAATGCAAAAGTAAAGTATGTATCAGCCAAGGTACATAACAGGGGAATATCCAGAGATATTCTCCCTTATTTAGTAAAAAAAAAAAAAGAAAAAAAAGTATAAATCTTACATTGAATAATTTAAATTTTTTCAAAGTATTTCACTTTCATTATCCTATCAGACCATTGTAAAAAAACATCCTTATGTAGAGACTTATCACTAAAAATAAGTGACAAATCCAAGATCTCAAAGATAATCAGACCTGAAACTTCATTCAAAAAACTTGTTAGCTCTGCGGGAGGACATATAAATATGTATAAGTTCCTCCTTAGAGTTAAAATACCACTTAACTTTTAAGACTTAGGCCATTATAAAAACTAAATCAAAATCTGGTTATTTAGTAAATATAACAGAGCCAAAATTACTTATTTTAGCCATTCTACCTTTCAACCAGTAATCGTATGAAAAACACTGCATCAATGAATGACTCACTGTATACTCATAAGTGTGCTGAGGACTGGAGAGACTATAAGAGAGTTCTAATAGAGGCTTCTTGCTTTTCAGAAAGTTTACACTCTATTTGATAAAAAGATAAGAGAAAAGAAAACAATGCTAAACTGTGTTCAACCAACCCTCCTGAGGGAAGAAACCTTACCGGGTGGTTCTGCAGAACCCCAGGTGCCAAGCACACCAAGAAGTGAGATTGCAGTGAGTTTAGTGCAAGAAGACTTCTTGGAAAAAATGAAGTTTGAACCGCCCACTGAAGGATAGATAGGAATTAGAACATCACAAAGGAGGAATGGAAGCAGTCAGGGGCCGTCATAAATGAAGGCTGAGAAGCAGAAATAAGCAGAAGAGACTGAGCCAGCCTGCCTGGAACATAGGTGCATGCTGAAGCATAATGAGAAATAGCTTGGTAAATTAAGTGGGGTCAGCTCCCAAAAGACTGATGTGGCTCAGGGAGATGCTGTTAAAATATTAAAAATCATTGAATATTTAAACTAGAAAGAAAACCTTAGAGATTTTTCTAGATTCTTTTCCGACAGATGAGGACATCTAGGATCCAGGAACTTAGAACAGAGGCAGGGAAAAAGCAGAGCAAAACTCAGACTCCCACCCAGTTTCATGACAGGCAACATAATATGAGAGAGAAAACACATCTGTCCAAGAATCAACGAGAACATCGATATATGAAGATCTGCAAGCGCACATACAAGACAGTATTGTCTTGGGAACTAGGGGAAACTGGCTTCCAGGGGTAATGGAACACCACAGTGGCATTACAATTCAGCAAAAACCACTGTTTGCCAGAAGGAATCACTTTCAAGAAAACAGCAATCCAGAAGAAAAGCAGAGGGAGAAACTAGTTTTCAGAGAGTTATAAAGGAAATGGGCAGATCAACAGTAGAGGCAGCAAGTATCTGGCAACAAAAGGAAGGAAAAGATTGAGCCATAGAAAGTTAGATGACTAACCAAATGTTTAATTAAGACAACAGAAATCTTAGTAAGTTTGAAGGTGAAGAGAAAGATCACAGAGAAAGATTGAATTAGATGCGATAAAGGGACTGGGGAACGAGGGCGCACAGAGAACTAATTGAGGACCAGTTGGAAGAAATGTTTTTAAAAAGATGAGTTCCAGAATAAAGAATAAGCATTTTTTCTTACTCACCATATAATACCCTTTGCTAAAAGAGTATTCATTTTCAACTACTTTATAAGGCCTTATATAAATGGCAGACCAGGCTTTAAGAACAAGACTAGGAGATTTTTTTTTTTTAATCCAAAACTAATTCAAAGTTTTACAAATCTATTTGGCCAATTAACATGTGGCTTGTAACTTCAAAGACATTTGCCAATCATTTACACTTTAAATATCACATATTCAAAGAATATTCCGATTAGCATTCAATTTACAACTACTAATATGCTATTATAACAAATAAAAAAATCAGAGTTTATTCTCTAATGTTATGTTTTGGTGGTTTTTTATATACTGTTTTTACTTGATGAGATATGGAAAATATAAGTGCTTAAATGAACAAATTTGCCTATTTCAACTTAGAAACTTATTGTTGAATACCATAAAGGCAGATTAAGGATAAAACTGATACATTCAGCTTTCTTGCTGTCCACCTTTGCAACTGCCCTTTCCCTAATCAAGGAGGTAATCACTTTTAAAATTGGTTAAGAATGGTTCAACTTAGACCAGTGATGGCGAACCTTTTGAGCTCGGCGGGTCAGCATTTTGAAAAACCCTAATTTAACTCTGGTGCCGTGTCACATATAGAAATTTTTTGATATTTGCAACTATAGTAAAACAAAGATTTATATGTTTGATATTTATTTTATATATTTAAATGCCATCTAAGAAAGAAAAATCAACCAAAAAAATGAGTTCGCGTGTCACCTCT
>NW_006291007.1:3040367-3040905 GCF_000327345.1 Myotis davidii
GGCATTATATAAAATACAGACCAGGCTTTAAGAACAAGACTAGGAGATTTTTTTTTTTTAATCCAAAACTAATTCAAAGTTTTACAAATCTATTTGGCCAATTAACATGTGGCTTGTAACTTCAAAGACATTTGCCAATCATTTACACTTTAAATATCACATATTCAAAGAATATTCCGATTAGCATTCAATTTACAACTACTAATATGCTATTATAACAAATAAAAAAATCAGAGTTTATTCTCTAATGTTATGTTTTGGTGGTTTTTTATATACTGTTTTTACTTGATGAGATATGGAAAATATAAGTGCTTAAATGAACATATTTATAACACATCATTCGGGGGTATCTTTTTTAATTTCTTAAAAACAAAACCAGTTTTGTTTCATATAACCAGTTTTCCTTTACTCCCTTTCAGAATCAAAACTCCACAGAGACTGGTGAGGCATCAAAGGAGGTTCTAATTGTTAAGTACCCAAGGTAATGAGCCACAATTTAAAAATATACCTAGCCCTGACTGGTTTGGCTCAGTGGATA
>NW_006291007.1:3040982-3044408 GCF_000327345.1 Myotis davidii
TATTTCTGATATTTATTGTATATATTTAAATGCCATTTAACAAAGAAAAATCAAAACAATGAGTTCGCGTGTCACCTCTGACATACGTGTCATAGGTTCGCCATCACTGACTTAGACCATAAATATTAGGTGTAGGCACAATCCCAGCAGGTTACAGGAATTTTATTTTACACACCTGGAAACAAGGACTTGAGCTCAAAATGTCAAGATGAGACACTACCACTTCTTTTAACTGGGTCTACTGCACCAAGTTGCTGAGCAATGCCCACCAAAATACAATAATTCAGCCCGGCCAGTGTCGCTAAGTGGTTAAGCACCAACCTATGAACCAGGAGGTCATAGTTTGATTCCCAGTCAGGGACATGCAGTTCCGATTCCCAGGTTGTGACTCCATCCCTAGTAAGGGACATGCAGGAGGCAGCTGATCAATGATTCTCACATCATTGATGTGTATGTGTATCTCTCTCTCCTCCTCTCTTTCTCTCTGAAATCAACATAAATATGTTTTAAATAATACAATAATATAGTGACTAGGAATACATTTCTGCTTTAATCACCACCAAGTATTCCAAGGCCAACCAAAACACCAATTCAAACATAAACAGAGTTGCCATCTTTAGGCCTGCACATACTCATTAGCTCAGTATATACTGTCTTCAGCTATAATAAAAGGAAGCAACTTGATTCCCTCTGAACCCAACAAAACAAAGTCTATACAATAGATCCAAAATGTAAAACTTTTAGAAATATTTGAAACATTTAAGACTCTTATACAAATAATTCTCACTATATGCAAAGCTTTTTCTCCCCCTCAGTAAAAATGTAAACTCTTGCCAGACCAGCATGGCTCAATGGTTGAGCGTTGACCTATGAACCAGGAGGTCACCGTCCAATTCCGGTCAGTGCACATGCCTGGGTTGGGGGCTCCATCCTCAGTATGGGGTGTACAGGAGGCAGCCGATCAATGATTCTCTCTCATCTTTGATGTTTCTGTCTCTCTCTCCCTTTTTTCTTGTCTGAAATCAATATAAAAATAAAAAATTAATAATAGTATTTTTGCCCTGACCGGTTTGGCTCAGTGGATAGAGCGTCGGCCTGTGGACTGACAGGTCCTAGGTTCGATTCCGGTCAAGGACATCTGGAATCGGTTGCGGGCACATCCCCAACAACGTCTGTGCAGGAGGCAGCTGATTGGTGTTTCTCTCTCATCGATGTTTCTAACTCTCTATTCCTCTCCCTTCCTCTCTGTAAAAATCAATAAAATATATTTTTAAAAAATTAATAATATTTTTAAATGTAAACTCTTCTCTCCTAACTATACTTAATGCATTATTTTTTTAATCCTATGGGATAATCAGAAAAAAAATCCCTGATTGTCCAGCATTCAATACTTTTCATATTGGGGCTCTTGTTATTAGGTCTGCTACCTGACCTTGAGAAGTCAATCATTTAACCTCTCTCTGCCTGAGTTTTCTCACTTTCCCAACTCAAGGTAAACTCCAATTTGAATTAAATATTTATTACTTCTAAATAAATTAATGTATGTATGTATCTTATAGTAAACATTGAAAACCCTTATACTTTTGCATCTCAAAGTCAGTGGGCTTTAACCTTGTAAGAGAAAAATATGAGAAATAAAGTTGTCCTATGTATCTTTCTCTTAATTACAACATAAGGAATATATAAAAAAATGCTTCTGTTTAAAACAGTTATGTCCTGAATTTTCAAGATGATGGTGAGTTTGATTCCACAATATTCACAACAAAGCAAACAACAAAGCCTAAGGTCTTTTAACACTGAGGGCAAAAAGAAGAAAATATTTTCTTGCATTACTGACCATATAATGAAAATCATTCCTCTTTTGAAATTTAGAAAACTGTATTTTTCTTATGTAAGCCTAGAGATCAACAGGTAAGGAGTAAAGAAATAAAGTTTACAAATTGGAGACAAAATTTTAAATAAAAAAGAATTAGGAACAACTGTGGTGTGAATCCTTCAAATTCCCGAATCCAGATTATGTGGTATACAAGGTTCAGCTTTGACCTTCTTCTATGTGCCTTTTAAAAAATTACACAGAGAAAGTCTTTTCAATCAAGTTTTAAATCTAATGCTCTGTCAATAATATCCAATATATGGGGTAGCATTTTGCTTCCTCAAATAGATTAGTAGTGCAGCTGGTTAGATGCTTTTTGGTCTGGAAGCAAAGGGATGGCTGAAGCAATTCCTTCAAGTCTCTGACAGCTTTGTAATTCTATTTTATCTATGTAGTTTCTTCTCAAATGTCTTCTCTATTCCTCTGCCTATTCCCAAGTATCTTTTAGGTAGGTCAGAAACACTACGAGTCCTGTAAGGAAATGTTTACGGATCAAATAAAAGTGGAACCCACCATTCATTCAGCTCCCATAATCAGTTTTAGGACAAAATAGATTGATTCGATTCTAAACAGTTCCCTCATCACAGAAAGCTCGCGGTAGAACTGCAGCGGCAAAAAAAAAAAAAAAAATGAATCCCTTTAAACCATCCCCAACTACCTACGGCAACACAAAGTTAAACGAAACCCCATTGACAAAAGGCTGCGTGTGCATTCATTCTGATCAGCCCTAGGGTTGACTGTGTGAAGCTCGGAAATAAAAAGGCACCTCCCCAAGCTATGAAAAAAAAATTTTTTCCATCCCACATATTCTCAATGAAAGTTCTCTTGTCAACCAAGAGGTGAGAGTTAAAAACAATAACAAAACACTAGCGGAAGGACGGGCTCTAGGAGCACATCCCAGCTGTCTCTGCTCTCTGTTGTCAGTGGCTCAGCGGCAGTTTCCCCACTTTGCTGACACCCTTCTCCCCTGACTCCCCAAGAAGCTCCCTCAAGAAAGCCATCTTCACATCCTCAGACCGGCTGGCAAAAATAAAAGGGAAGAGACTGCAATTACCAAGGAAGGGAAGACGGGAAAAACATTTCAGAGGCAGGAGGGATCGAGAGCCACGATTTACCCTGCAAACAGCAATGGAAATGCCAGTCTGGTCTCGGGAGGATCTGGGGGGACGCCCGTGTGGGCATCAGCAACCATGCACTGGGTGCGCGCTGGGAGCTCGGGGCAGGCTGCGACGATGGGGCAGAGAGTAAGAAAACCTGTGCTCTCCCTGCTTTCTTCCACTCTTCCCCCTCCGAGAGAGGAAGCTAAAGAAACTGGGGGAGGGGTGGGGTGTTCTTCTCCTACAGGGGGTACACACGCCGGGCCTTGGGGTGCCTTCAGCTGCTCACCCCCAGTTAGGAGGTCCACTGAGGGAAGAGGAAACCCCTCAATGTGACCCACCTCCGTTCAAAAAAAAAAAAAAAGTAAGGGGGGAATGATTAAATCCAGATGGAGAGTCCCAGAAAGCGCCCCCAGGTCACTCATCCTCCTGGGCGAGCGGACGCGCTGGGATAAC
>NW_006291007.1:3044490-3054263 GCF_000327345.1 Myotis davidii
ATCACAGCCCGAGACGCCGCCATGACACCCCACCGGAAGTGGGATCCTTTCCACAGTCGGGGAGAGGGAGCAGCGGCGAGCTCGAGATTCTGTAGTTTCCTTTTAATATCCGCGGCCAATTGGTTTACGAAGCTTATGATCACGGCTGCCTTGTTTTCAGTGACGTCACCGAACTCCTCCCGGCCCGGAGGCGCGCGTGCCCGACCGCCGCCGGGCTCACCTACACTCTGGCCCCGGGTTCAGCCGGAGAAAGTCTGAGCTGACCCGGGCGCCTCCGCTTCCGTCCCCAAGGCCACACCAGGCTCCCCCTCCCCCGCCGGCCTCCGGGTTTGGATTGCTCCCCGTGTTGGAAGTTAGGGCGCCCTGGGGCTAACATTTCGCCCCGTGTGCAGACCTCTGCCTCTGATGTGGGGAGGTTGTGCTGAGCCCCTCTCTGCCTTAAGGTCTCACAAAAATTAAGACACAACCTCAGGTTTCCAGGTCCTTCGTGGCTACTGTGAGAAACAGAAGCAAGGCCCAGAGAGAATCAGTGATTTTTTTTTTTCTTAATGTAAATACTAGACCCAATGGCAAAGTACTCAAACTCCGGAATCCAAATGCAAACTTCCTCTGTTAGGCTGACAGGCACCCAAGTTAATAACACTTTCACATGGTTGATACTAGAAAGATTCAAGTTTCACCACCCTCAAAAAGGAGTTAAGGGCTTCCACATACATATATTCCACACATTCATCATCTCATTTAAATCTTTCAATGAGCCTTTCCAACAGGTATCAACCGCATCTAACTGATGAGGCTAGGCCACAATGATTTGCCAGAGATCACAGAGTTGATAGGTGGCAGAGTAAGGATGCAAACAAACCGGGGTGGTTTGACTCCAAAGACAATAGAAACAGACGGTGGCTCTCCTGAAACAGAGGTGTTCCCTATGCCCCTGATACCAGAATTGACATGATTCCATGTGGAATTGGTCACAATGGTTTTCCAGGAAAAGGATTACATTCAAGACAATGGATGAGCTATCTATATCCAACATGAACTTTGGAATGAGTTATTTTTAAGTTTATCTTCCTCTATACTCTGAGGATAATGTTAAAATGAGTTTACACATTCTGAGCACATACTAATTAGTAGCTAGTTAGGCCACATAGAAGGATACTGAGTGAAAAGGCAGAGAAAAAATAGAATTTTAATTTGACCACAAAAAATCCACAAAGCTAACAGCCCATGTAGATATGTCCATGAGAGAAGTGTCCAATCTCTGCTGCCTGGTGATTGTCCAAAATGTATATTAAATTAATTAACATTTCATTCCACTAGAATAGCAATTTTCAACCTTTTTCATCTCAATATATTTTGTGCTGACCTGACAAGAAAATAGGAAGAATTTTGATTCATTCACACTGGATGGATATTGTTGTGTTGGCTGTTGTCATTTTTTTTTTTTAATTGACAATCTAAGGCAGTGGTTCTCAACCTGTGGGTCGCGACCATCGGAAAACACATATAGCATATCAGATATTTACATTACGATTCATAACAGTAGCAAAATTACAGTTATGAAGTAGCAACGAAAATAATTTTATGGTTGGGGGTCACCACAACATGAGGGTCGCGGCATTAGGAAGGTTGAGAACCACTGAAGAGGTCAGTGCCCCTGACTAAATAGCCAGGTATTGCATGTTTTAAAAATTCTTGCAGCTCACCAGTTGAAAATTCTTGCACTAGAACAAGAGGACAGGGTCTAAATAGTTCTTTAGTCCATTTTAAAAAGGCAACATGAAGCCCTAGCTGGTTTGGCTCAGTGGATAGAGTGTGCGCCTGGGGCCTGAACGGTCCCAGGTTCAATTCCATTCAAGGGCATTCCATGCCCAGGTTGCGAGCTCAATCCCCAATATGGGGCGTGCAGGAGGCAGCCAATCAATGATCTCTGATCATTGATGTTTCTATCTCTCTTTCCCCCTTCTCCCTTCCTCTCTGAAATCAATAAAAATATATTTTAAAAATAAATAAAAAAGGCAACATGAACACTACCTTATTTCTGAGGATGTCAGAAATGATGACAATGCTGAAGACAAGAATGAATATTAAATGAATGTTCATCTATGCCTTTCCCAAATAGGACTCCTGTAAAAACTCTCTTTCATACTCCCAAGGAGCAAACCAGTACTGTTTCTTCCCTGCTCAACTTCCAGACCCCCAATCGCATCTTTTTCTCATATTTCATCTGAAAGTCCCTAATTACTTTCCTGTTGCCATGGCTTTTGGCCTATTTCCTCATCTTCTTCCCTAGACTGGATGCAGCTGCCCAAACCCTCAGCTCCTTTGACTCTAGTGGTGTTTCATGGCTGAGGTCCCTCTGTGCTTCTTTTTCTTCTCCCTCCCTGGTTTCTTCCCTGATCCCCCCCGCCCAGTTCTGCTCTAACTTTAGAGTAAGACATCCTAACCTCAGGCCTCGGCCCGCTGCTCTTCTTGCTTTACTCAGGCTCCAGCCAGCACATCATTAATTCATACTAATCTGCACTTGCTGTCCTCCTCCCTCCCCTGAGTGCCAAGCCTCTCATTACACTTAGAGGTCTAGACTTCATTCCAACTTCAATTAAATTCGTTTGATTCGCGCGCCTGGCTGGCATAGCTCAGTGGTTGGGCCTCAACCTATGAATGAGGAGGTCACAGTTTGATTCCCAGTCAGGGCATATGCCTGGGTTGCAGGCTCAATTCCCTCGGTAGGGTGTGCAGGAGGCAGCCGATCAGTGATTCTCTTCCATCATGGATGTTTCTATTTCTCCCTCTCCCTTCCTCTCTGAAATCAATTTATATATATATATTAAATCGTTCAATTCCACTGAACCAATTGTTGGTGCACAAACACCTTATATATGTGTCATGCACTGTGTTAGGCAGTGCAGAACATAGCAGGAATTCTAACCAAAAATGCTGAAGAAGGTAATGCATAGAGATCCTGGTGAACTAAGGAGCACATCCTCCCATTTAAAGGGGCAACTGTCATGCAACTCCTCCATGCATTTACCGCCATGCAGGAATATTGACACAGTTTTGCTAGATCTTCCCAGTTACTGAAGAGAAACTGGCGATCTGAATTTATATATAAACTCTTTCAATTTTTACATAGTGGCAGCAAATTGACATTTAAAAAAAAAAACACTGTGGAGCCAAACAAAATGCATTCACTATCTGAATGTAGTCCATGGAGCACCAGTTTGACCACCTCTGATCTAGTGGAAAGACACAAGCTTCAGAGTAAAATTGAGTTGGATTTGTATCCTAACATCCCCCATTCTGTACTATCCAACACAGAAGTATTCAGGGAAACTACTAGTGATTGATGTAATTTTAAATGCATCTCGTTCATTCTCTCTTTTTTGGTCACACAACAATCCCTGGCAATTTATTCCCACTCCCCAAGCCCCCAGCATAACAAGGAGCACTCAACTAACTACTCAGGGCTAAGGTATCCATTTCCCCAACTTCTGGAAATGTCAGTGACCAACAGCTTTCAAATGAGTCCCTTTCTAAGAATTGTCCTCAGCAAGAGAACTCCCTTGAGCCAGGTCACACCATGCTCCAGCAGCACAAGTGACTGGCAGATGCAAGGTTCCCTGAAGGGCTATTCCTTAAAGGATCAGCTCCCAAGCGTACAACTGAGGCCTTTGCTGTGACTACATTTAGTCCAACTACTCTTCCTGCTCAGTCCTGTTCCTTTCACTCCCACACACAGCATTGATCTCAAGGGTGTTACCTAATAAAGTTTCCTGCTTGCAAATGTCCACCTCAGAGTTGGTTTTCCAGAGAATCTGAATTAAACCAATTAATCCCATGAGTGTGGTCTGATCCAGTGGAGCTGAGTCACCTGCTGGCCAGCTGGTAGCAAGGCCCCAGGTGGAGCTCTGATAGGCTCTGGCATGCTGGAGCAGTACAACTGTGCAAACTTCTGGCAGCAGTGATGGATGGGTGGATGGGATGGAGTATTGGTGCAAGAATGCACTGGTAGCCCTAGCCAGTTTGGCTCAGTGGATAGAGCGTTGGCCTGCAAACTGGAGGGTTATGGGTTTAATTCTGGTCAAGGGTATGTTCCTCGGTTGCAGGTTCGATCCCTGGAACAGTCTGGGCACATGTAGGAGGCTACCAATCGAAGTGTCTCTCTCATATCGATGTTTCTCTCTCTCTCTGTCTCTCCCTCTCCATTCCATTCTCTCTAAAAGTCAATGGAAAAATATCCTTGGTGAGGATTAACCAAAAAATTTTAAAAAAAAGAATGCTCTGATAGATGCAATCTATCGGGCATTTTTTAAATATGAGGAAAATATAATTTAAGAACTATGGGATTGGGTAGCTATTGGTGGAGTAAATCTGTGCTTTGAGGAAAGACAATGAAAAGTTGAGGGTGATGAATCACCAATTAAAAAATAGAGTGCCTCTTAGCAGCATATATAAATGGGGGCCAAAAAAACTAAGGATCAGGCCCAGGACTTAATTATAAGAGTAGAATTCCAAAAAGGTTGAATTTTCAGCTCTGGCAAATCTGCTATGTCAAGGTCAGGGCTGCAGTTGAAGGAAGTGAGATCCTTACACTTTGGATGGGGCATCTGGGTTGATGCACTTAAAAACCTTAAAACCCCACATCACCCAGAACATTCTGGGTTTGTTCAAGCGCCCCATGCGTCTTGCTTAAAAGTGAAGTATCTACCTTGCAAGGCAACACCTACCCTCCTTAGCATCCACCTGCAGCTTTCCCCCTGTCTACCAGACCAATAACTAAGGTCAAGGCACAAAATAACCCCACTGAAGAAATGCTGGACCTGCCAAAGGAAGAACACAGTATATATCCTAAAAGAACTAAGGACCTAGCTAACATAAATATACCTGCAGAAGCCAGGAGCATGTATGTAGGGGATTGGGTCCCAGAGTGCTGAATTGGGGAGGGAGAGTAGAGGAGCATAATGCTAGACAAAGCAGTTTAGTAGTATGAGCATGTTCCTGTACTACAATATTTACATCCTGGCAAAGCCCCCAGAATATAACGCTAACAGGTTGCTAGAATGGCTCTAGGAAGGTGGAGAAAGCAATGGCCCACCCTAGGCAAAATAGTAAGGCCAGAACCTTCATAGAAGACAACAGAAGAAAGAAACAAAAGACTCAGAGAAGTGGGCATGCTAAAGTGGATTTACTATGTACCTCCCTTCAGCTGACTACATCCTGCCATATATCACAAGGAATACTGAATGTGTTAGTGAAAGGGACATTAGCATCACTCAGAGAAGCTCAGTGGTGGCTCTCCTCTGTAGGCAAAGGCTGGTGGTAGAAGATGTTACAGAGCTAGGCTCCCTGATAGCCATGGGCCTGATAGAATCTTGAAAAAATAAAGACTAGGTGGCTACACTTCACTAGCAGAAGCAAGTTTTAGCGGTATTGTTATGAGTGGCAAGAATTGAGCAACAACCAAGAGGACATGAGCCACAGAGAGTCAATAGAACACTGTGTACCCAGAGGAAACTGAGATGGGCA
Source organism: Myotis davidii (assembly GCF_000327345.1). Classification (NCBI taxonomy): domain Eukaryota; kingdom Metazoa; phylum Chordata; class Mammalia; order Chiroptera; family Vespertilionidae; genus Myotis; species Myotis davidii. Next base: position 3,050,017 of record NW_006291007.1, read on the forward strand.
GTCTACTAGGGTATCATGTGTACACCTTTTAAAATTCAAGAACCGATGAGGAGGAGGCTGAAGGAACCTGCCCCAATGAAAAGTCACAATCCCTGGCCTGGCCAGTGTGGCTCAGTGGTTGAGCATCAACCTATGAACCAAGAACTCATAGCTCAATTCCCAGTTAGGACACATGCCCAGGTTGCAGGCTCAATCCTCAGGAGGGGGCAGGCAGGAGGCAGCTGATCAATGATTCTCTCTCATCATTTATGTTTCTATCTCTCTCTCCCTCTCCCTTCCTCTCTGAAACCAATAAAAAATATTGTATTATTATTTTAAATATATTTTCTTATTAGTTTAATATATTTTCTTATTATTTTTAATATATATTTTTATTTTTAAATGTATTTTATATATTTTTACTTGGCAGAATATTTGTTTACTTATTTTTTATTTATTTACTTGTTTGTTTTGTTTGTAGTTGGCAGAAGCTCTCTCTGTGGGGCGAGAGTTGTCATAGTGGGAAGGCCAAGTGGAAGCTTCTGTATGCCCCTGCCAACCTAGTAAGATTAAATTTTTAAAAATCTGAATCCCCTGAGAGAAAGAACATCAGAGACTGGAGTGCGTGTACAGAGTAGCCACTGTCACAGGGATGGAAACTATGCGTAGGCCCGGTAGCATTGGCTCCCACTCACCATGGCTGGTGTAGCTCCTGATGCCACCAAGTGCCCAACCTGACAGACAGCAACAGAGACCGGAAGAGAGTCCTGATATAGCACCAGTATCCCTCCAGAAACAAGCCAGCCAGGTCATGGCAAGTTGTCTTCTTTCACCCTGGACAGAAGAGTAATTCATCTTGATGCGAATAGATACATATTCTATGAGTTTGCTTTCCCTGAGTTCTTTTGGGGGGATGTTTGTTCGTTTTTAGCCGGCACTACTGTCTAAGGGCCAACAGAACATTTGACCCACGGACACAGGAACCTAGCCAAAGAAACCTCCTTACAGCAAAAGAGCTGTTTGCAGGAGTGGGTGCATAACCATGATGTCTATTGGACCTAAAACACACCACAGTAGCCAGAAACTGCTGGCCCAATATGGTGATGGACTGACCTATTGAAGACACAACTGAGGACCAGCTTAAAGATGATGGCCTTGGAGGAAGGGGCAACATTCTCCAGACATAGAAAGTACCCTAATCAATGACCATTATGTAGTGCTATGTCCCCACTAGGTAGAATTCATGGATCCCGGAGATGAGTGGTGGAAGGAGTGGCCCTGCTTAACATCGTCTCCAGTGATCCACTTGGGAAAGTTGTGCTTCCCATCCCAACCCTGGACTCTGCAGGTCTAGAAATCCTGTTCCCAAAGGGAGAACATTTCCATCAGGGGACACAGCAATAGTCCCACTGACTTTACGTTATGGCTGGCTCCCAGTCACCTTGGGCTGCTTGTACTAAGACACAAGCAGGTAAGGAAAGGAGTTACCATCTCCGTAGGGATAATTGACCCTGATCATCAGGAAGTGGTAGAGGTGCTATTATACAAGGAGGGAAATGGACAATAGTAGATGCCACGGTGTCCACTTCAGGGCTGAAGCCCTCGTTTCCCCTCCCACCCCTGCTGCTGGGCATGTGAGCAGTGGACAGTCTGAGAGACCCTCTCCAGAAATTGCCATCAGATGAAGAGAACCACATCACCCACGGTCATACCCCCTCTTCATGAAAGCCCACTTCCAGTCTAGGGAACCCCCACTTCTGCAAGGGTGTAAAGGCATGGCCCCTTCGCCTCAAGGTGGGACTACTCTGAAGGGCCTTCTCAGCTCCAAAGCCCCCTGTATGATTGGCTGAAGCCCTTCTTGCGTATCTTAGTTTAACTTTTCCCTCTGGCCAATCCTGCATTCTTGCTCCCCCACGGGTGTTAATCCTGAAGGCACTTCACAATGAATTTCCCGTCTAAAAATCTCCATCTCAGAGTCAGTTTCCACCTAAGACATCTGGGTTCAAATGACAGCACTATTTCTTACTGGTGATATGACCTTGGCAAGTTAACTCACCACTCTACGCCCCCTTCCACATTTGTAAGTGGGGCAATAATGAAAGTACCTGCTTTACAGGCTGTCACAGTGCTTGGCATACGGCAGCTATTTCTTAGGTGGGGAAAGCTGGAAGAGAAAAACTCCACTTTGATCTTAAAAGGGAAAAAAAAGAATAGCAGTGGAAAGAGGGCAAGAAGAGAGAGGAGTTAGAGGAAGTTCAAGGAGCACTTTGGTGGAGAGAAATCAGTACACACTGTCAGTTGTCTAACCATGATTCTTTCCTTTCTCCCCCAATTGTGTCCTGAGGGAACAATGTGTCTACTTTATTAAAAAAAAATGAACAAACAAAAATCCTTACTACTAAAGATGGCCATTTGACCCAATTCTGCCAGGGAGATATAACTAGAACTCTACTAGGTGGAGTTTCCAAAAAAACTATTATATTCCTGATTTTAAAAAATAAAAACAAAAGCGAAACCTCCGCTGGCATGCACAAAGCTTTTGTCATTTGCTTTTCATTCTTCTTGCCACTGAGAAGACAGATTCAAAGCCTGGAGGTGATGCAGCCATTTTGCAGAAGATGGAAACTGGGGAAAGGCTGGGTTCCTGACACTTCCTCAAACAGGGATACCTGCCCTGAACTGCCTACCTCTGGAGTTCTGGTTACAAAAGAAAAGTGAAACCTTCATTTGGCTAAGCACATCATACAAGTCTCAGTTATATGCAGCTGAAAGCAACCCTGACTGATACCAGTGGAGAGTAAGAAACAGAAAGAGAAAGGGGTGTAAGCAGCTGCTGAATGGAGACCTGCAGGCATGGAAGGGTTGGTGGCTTTCCAAAGTGTTACTGTGGGTTGTAAATTGAACAACATACATAGGAATTATCTTCATTTGGGTTGCTCTGTTCTTTCTCTGAATGCAATACCATCCCAAAACTGGGCAGGTGAGGCCTATTTGAGACCTATGACATTTGCATTAGTTATTGTTAAATAAGTACTAGTATGTCATCAGGAGGAGGAGGAGTATCATTAGGACTATTACAACAAAACACTGTAATAGAAACATGGGGGGAGGGGCACAAAGATAAATGAGAGATAGGTTTTGCTCAGTGGATAGAGCATCAGCCTCTGGTCAAGAGCACATGCCTGGATTGCAGGCTCAATCCCCAATAGGGGGTGTACAGGAGGCAGCCAATCAATCATTCCCTCTCATCATTGATGTTTCTATCCCTCTCTCCCTCTCCCTTTCTCTGAAATCAATAAAAATATATTGGGGGGAAAAAAAGATGAAGAGTGTCTTCACTCTTTTCATCTGGGCCTGAAATAATTTACCTTCTGTTAATCCTTTAAAGCCCACCTTATCCAGAGAAAGACAGTATGCATTGCTTATATGTGAAATCTGAAAAATAAAAAATAAAAAGTTGAACTCATGGAAACAAGAGGTAGAATGGTAGCTGCCAGGGGCTGGAGGGAGGGGAAAGCCAGAAAATGTGAGTCAAAGGGCACCAACTTTCACTTATAAAATGAATGAGTTCTGAGTATCTAATGTACAGTGTAATGACTGTAGGTAATAATATTGTATTATATACTTGAAATTTGCTAAGAGAATAGATCTTAAGCATTCTCACCAAATAAAAGTAACTGAGGCGATGGATTTGTTAATTAACTTGATTGTGGTAATCACTTCACAATGTATATGTATATAAACTCATCATGTTGTACACTTTATTTTTTTTGGTATATGCAACATTTTATTTATCCATTCATCAGTTGAGAAATATTTGGACTATTATAAACAATGCTGCTATGAATATTGGTATCCAGGTTTTTGTGTAGACATCTTTTATTTTATTTATTAATTTATTGTATTAAGAGATAGCCAGTTTTATTCTAGGCTGGAGCAAGTCTAGCCGTGAGTGAATATAAAAGGCTGTTTTGAAGAATTACAGGAGTTATTCTTTGTGGTGCCTCTACCTTATATCCATATTTTTCAATATAGCCATTAAGTTTTCCAGCTTTATAAAATGGTATTGTCATCACCACCCAAATTTGGCTAAATATTTCAGGCACAGGTGATGCAAGAATAGCTGGGTGCAAAACCAGCAATTGCCCGCACATCTTACTTGTGTACTCCTGATCTCAGGGTCTGCCACCTCACTGTGCAATGTCATCCCGACAGCACAGAGCTCCTGTGGATCCAGGGTGTGATGAAGAACAGCGACTGCTGCCTAG
>NW_006291007.1:3054419-3055448 GCF_000327345.1 Myotis davidii
GAAAGGCCACACTTAGAGTCAACTGGTTCTCAGCAAAGATGCCAAGACAATTCGTTGGGGAAAGAATAGCCCTTTCAACAAATGGTGCTGGGCATCCACATGCAAATGAGTGAAGCTGGACCTATAATTCACACCATATAAAAATGTTAACTAAACATGGATCAAAGAACTAAAGATAAGAGCTAAAACTCTAGGACTCCTTGCCACAGCTGGCTTGGCTCAGTGGATAGAGTGTCGGCCTGTGGACTCAAGGGTCTCGGGGTCAATTCCAGTCAAGGGCACATGGCCAGGTTGCCAGCTCAATCCCAGTGGAGGGCATACAGGAGGCAGCCTATTCTATCTCTCTCTCTCTCCCTCTCCCTTCCTCTCTGAAATCAATAAAAACAAATAAATAAATAAAACTCTAGAACTCCTAGAATAAAACAAAGGAGTAAATCTCTATGAGCTTGAACTAGGATTTCATAGATATGACACCAAAGCAAAAATAATTAAGAACAAAACCAGAAATATTGGACTTGATCAAAAATTTTAAATGTTTGTATTTCAAAGGATACCATCAATAAAGTGAAAAGACAACTCACAGAAAGGAAGAAAATTTTTCATTTGCAAATCATATATCTGATAAGAGATTTGCACCCAAACTATATAAAGAACTCTTACAACAACAGAACAAACAACCCAATTAAAAAATGGGCAAAGGATCTGAATAGACATTTCTCTAAATACACGCTAATGGCCAATAAGCACTAGAAAGGATGCTCACCACCTTTTGAACCATCAGAGAAATGCAAATCAAAACCACATGAGGTATCACTGCAAACCTATTAGGATCCTAGGCTATAATACAAAAGATAGGTAAAAACTTTGGCAAGGATGTGGAGAAATTGAAACCTTTAAACCTTAAACCGTCATCCTAAGCTGGCAGTTGGACATCCTTAGCGCTGCCCTGGAGGTGGGAGAGGCTCCTGCCACTGCTGCTGTGCTCTCCAGCTGTGAGCCTGGCTCAGGGGTAGCGGGCCTAAACCGGCC
>NW_006291007.1:3055487-3067428 GCF_000327345.1 Myotis davidii
TAAGCTGGCAGTCGGACACCCCCCGGGGGCCCCCGGACTGCGGGAGGGCCCCCCCCCCCAGTGCACAAATTTCGTACACTGGGTCTCTAGTTATTCACAATAGCCAAAAAGTGGATTCATAAACTGATAAATGGATTTTTAAAATGTAGAATATTCATACCATGAAATATTATTCAGTCATAAAAAGGAATGAAGTACTGACACATTCTATAACATTGATGAACCTTGAAAACATTATACTAAGTGAAAGAAGCCAGTCACAAAATACCACATATTGTGTGATTCCATTTCTATTAAATGTCTATAAAAGGCAAATCCATAGAGAAATAAACTAGATTAGTGGTTTCCTAAGGCTGGGGGGTTGGGGAGAAATGAGGAGTGGCTAAGAGGAATGGGGTTTCATTTTGAGGTGAAAAATGTGTTCTAAAATTGGATTGTGGTGATGGCTGCACAATTCTGAATATACTAAAAGCCACTGAATTATATACTTTAAATGGACAAATTATGTCATTCATGAATTATATCTCAACAAAACTTATTTTTAAAAAAATAATTCTCCATTGTTCTAGTAGGCAAACTGAGAAAGAGACTGAACCCTACTTGCATTATAATGGAACCTAGGGACTTTAAGGGAAAGGGGAAGCACCCATTAGTGAATTTCCTCTTTAATTAATGACTATGTTGGGAGATATTATTGCATCTGATCTAACATGTCCCAAAGTTACTGACACAGTCGTGTCTGCTGCAGCTGCCATTGAAGGGAATAGGAAAAAGATAATGGGACACAGATGACCCACACCTGCCCCAGCCATAGGCCCTGGGGATCCAGAGCCCCTCCCCAACTCCTCCGAGCTCTGCCAGGTTTGCAGATGTGGTTGTCTAAGCATGGCTGGGAGTCCTGCTGAGTTCCTCAGTCTGATTGAGGAATTGTCTGGAGCAGGGGTCCTCAAACGTTTTAAACAGGGGGCCAGTTCACTGTCCCTCAGACCGTTGGAGGGCCGGACTATAGTTTTTAAAAAAAACTATGAACAAATTCCTATGCACACTGCACATATCTTATTTTGAAGTAAAAAAAACAAAACGGGAACAAATACAATATTTGTATTTGCATGTGGCCCGCGGGCCGTAGTTTGAGGACCCCTGGTCTGGAGAGAGAAAGGGATGGTTTCCAGTGAAGTGAAGTAAAGTGAAGTGAAGTGAAGAAGTGAAGTAGTCTTCCCGAGAATCTTGTAGTCAAGATGCTTGAGAGAGCTAGACACAGACAGGGCCAGACCTCAGGAGAACCCTCCATCCCACCCAATGAAGGTCTAACCCTGTGCTACCTTCCCTAGTGATTCTGGCACAGTCAAATCCCCCACAAGCTTTAAGTTCTCCTCTACTAAATTTTAATTCTCTTTGCAATTGTCCCAACATATCAGTAAAGCAAATTGTTTCCATCTGCATAGTCTGGGGTGGTTGTGGTGAAGGGGAAGAGACCTGCCCCATTCCCATTCCCCAGTGAGGCCTGTGAAGAGAGGACTAGACTCTTCTCCTATCAAAAGGACTCAATCAGGCCTGGAGTTGGAGTTAGCAGACCTCTGTGGAGTGAGCCATGGTCCTCAGCAGAGCTGGGAGCTGTGGGAAACAAGCTCGTGACTGTAAGAAGTGCTCCCAAGTGGACAACTCAAGATACATGAAACCAAACATTCCGTTCACCTCTATGCATTAGAAGAAGCTGCCCCCCGGAGGGCTGGTGAATATTTGGGTCAGGAAGTGCAAAAAGCAGCCAGGAAGCCAGGTTGGCTGGAGTGTAGGCTGAATCTAGGAGGGCAGTAGAAAATAGAGCATGACCTATGAACCAGGAGGTCACGGGTTCAATTACAGTCGGTTGGGACACATGCCTGGGTGGCTGGCTTGATCCCCCAGCAGGGGGCATGCAGGAGGCAGCTGCTTGATGATTCTCTCATCATTGATGTTTCTCTCTCTTCCTTTCCCTTCCTCTCTGAAATCAATAAAAATGTTATATCTAAAAAAAGAAGTCTAAGATAAAAGTTTACCTTTGGTTTCAACCATATTACTCCAAATGTGGGAATAATGTTGTGCAGGTCAGGTTCTTGGTTGCACACATCAGAAACCACCCGCAGTTTACCTAAGCAGAGGGGGTGTGTACAGGAAGGATACTGGTGGATCACAGAATAGGTGGGGAGGCTGGGTGACTGGACCCAGGAAACAGGCAGGAACCAGTGGAGGTGGGTCAGACGGAAACCCAGCTGAAGATGTGACACGGGAACATTACTCACAGCCACAGCCACTGGCCAGTCCACTCCACAGCCACTGCTGCAGTGCTCTCTGAGGGTGCCCGAGTCTTCGCATCATCACTCCCTCCATGACCATCACTGCCAGATGGAACATCCCGTTGGCTGAGCCAAGAGGCAGGACAGGGGATGTCTGGCCTCTTTTAGCTTCTGATGGCAGGGCCACCAAGACCTTCCAAAAGAGTGGAATTCCCACCAAATAGGTATGAGATTTAGATGCTCCATAGCCCCTCCCCTTCTTCCTCCCCCAAGAAAAATCAAATGTTCACAATTTGGAAATATCTGGGGCGGGGGAAAGAACTAATATTTCTACCTTCTTCCAGTTTTAGTTCAGAGACTTGGTAGGTTTTTAAAGGACATATTTAAGATGCAGACTATTCATTTTGTCGTACAGTGCTTTGGGAGCAGTATTGGAGAGAGGGTTAAGTATGTGGCTTGAACTCAGGTCAGACCCGGGTTTGAAGGCAGTTCTGCTGGCTGTGTGGCCATGAATAAGCAAATGAGTCTCTCTGAACCTATGTTTATCTGTAAAATGGGGTCAAGCTTTGGACTTTGAGTTTCAAGCAAGATAATGCTTGTAAAGATCTTAACAGTGCTTGGAAATACCAGCTGTTATCATTGAGTGACCTGCCCTAAGGTAGAAGAAGTGAACATGGCCACTTTGGGCCATACACCTGGGGGGAACCTGACCTGCTTTCAGTCCAGGCAGCTAGAGCCACACAAGGGGAGAGAATATGCAGATGTCCTCTCATAAATACTCGTGTTTTCCCCCTCATTTCTTTTATTGTTTAGGGGCATGGGCTTTGGTGCAAGAGATTTGAACCTAATGCAGACCTGCCAGATAATTGCCCTCAAGTAAGTTACTTGACTTTGTCTAACCTCTGATTTTTTAAATCACAAAGTGGGAATGACAACATGTAGCAGTGCTGTGAGAAGTAATTAGGATAATTTATGTTAGGTGCTTAGCACAGTGCTTTATATTTATTGATCCTCATGGGGTAGGAGAGAAGTAGCACCTCTTAAGATTCACCTCTTCCTGTACCACTAGTACATGGAAGTTTCTCTCTTTAATGCTTAATTCATCTGGCAGGGGTTCTTTGGACTTCTACCAACAAGAAAAATTTAGTGTCCCCCCCCTCCCCATTTTATTATCATTGACACATAGCTCTGTATAAACTTAATGTATACTGCATTTGACTTGACATACATATATTGTGAAAGGATGACCACAATAGGTTGAGATAACATCCATCTCTCAATTAGTTACCAAAAAAAAATATTTTTTCTTGCAATGAGAACTTTTAGGTTTTAAAAAATCATCTTGACAGTAAAAGTCACCTTGTGGAAAATGCATGTGTCCACATAACAAAATAGATAAACCAGATTCCTGGCAGCATACAGATCCAAGGGAAAAGCAGGTTTGCATGGAGTTCTCATTCAAGTGATGCTCCTCAGGAAAGGGTGCTGTGGCCAAATAAGTTTGGCATATATCACTGCACCCCCCTTTTAGGGAATTCCATTGCATACCATCAGTTTATCAAAGACTTTAAGAAGTGCTACAGCCCTAGTCGGTTTGGCTCAGTGGAGAGAGCGTTGGGCCTGCAGACCAAAGGGCCCAGGTTTGAGTCCTGTCAATGGCACGTACCTTGGTTGCAGGCTTCTCCCCGGCCCCAGCCGTGGTCGGGACTCAGGCAGGAGGCAACCAATCGATGTGTTTCTCTCACATTGTTGTTTCTCTGTCTTTCTCTCTCTCTTCCACTCTCCCTAAAAAATCAATGGACTTATCCTCGGGTGAGGATGAACAAAACAAAACAAACAAAAAAAGGAAGTGCTACAACTATCCACCACCAAAAAGATGAAAAAGAACCCTACAATATTACCCTAACACAGCATGAATGAACAAAAACCTTCAGCACGAAGCATGAATAACAACACACTTGGCTAAATGCTGAGGTTGTCACTTCGGAAGTAAATGGTTCATTTTTGGTCCCCTTCACTCCTATGCAGTAGAGTCCCAAAGTGGTAAGAATAAGTTCACGGTCCTCATGTATTTCTAAGCAAAGTTTTCATAGGTGTGGTCACTATATTACAGAATTAAAAAGTGGGGCTATTTTAAAGTAGTGGTAGCACCTGAATTCAGCACATAGGTTTCTCCAGCACAGAACTAGGCACACAGGAAGGATTCACTAATTGAATTGAGGTGAATTTCTTGGGAAGAATGTTTTATTTTTACCCACTTCATGTTACTTGCCTGTCTGATTTACACAGACAGTCTAAGTCTATAGGGCATGAAACTTTGTATCATTAACTTATTAAATGAATTATTATCAAACTAGAGGCCCAGTGCACGGATTCGTGCACTGGTGGGGTCCTTTGGCCTGGGTGCAGGGATTAGGCTGAAACCAGCTCTCCGACATCCCCCAAGGGGTCCTGGATTGCAAGAGGGTGGTTCTCAGGTGACACACCCCGGAATCAGCTCCCTTCTCTCTGGTTCTGGGTGCATCACCTGAGAACTGCAGCTGCCAAGTCACCGAAGCTCAGCAGCTCCTGCGTTGAGCGTCTGCCCCCTAGCGGTCAGTTCACGTCATAGCTACCGGTTGAAGTGTCTGCCTCCTGGTGGTCATTGCACGTCATAGCTACCAGTTGGACAGTCGCTTAGACTTTAATATATATAGATAACCCATCATGATATAAAGAGTGACTATGAGTGATAATGATCAAAATACTAAAAAAGTGAGTAATGAAATAAATGCTCAGAGTGAGAGATGGAGAGGTGTGAGTCATATGGAGAGAAAAAAGTTTAAACAGAGAAGGGGAAATAGGATGTGAGAAATTCTCATCACCATCAATATCATCATCCTACTTGTGTGCTGCCAAGCATTATGCTGAGTAGTTTATAGGCAACATGGCAATAACCCTGTGAACTAATTATTATTATTTCTACCTCACAGGTCAGGAGAGTAAAGATTTAAAGAGGGACAGATTCACAGTAGAAAGTTAGAACCAAGATTTGAACCAAAACACTCTAACCATAAACTATGTTTAAGTAAAATGTCATAAGATAAAAATTTCTCATTTAAATAGTATAATAATTGGAAGTAATATTCTTAACTCAGGACCATGAAGCTAATAAACTTTTTTACAGGATCAGCAATGTGTCAGAAAAACAGATATAGCAACTACAAACTTCTGTATCATTTAAAGGGTAAATTATCCTCCATAACATAAGTATACACCCAGGGGTCTTCAAAGCATTTAAAAATGCACAAGCAACATAATAATAAATATAGGGTGGGCAAAAGCAGGTTTATAGTTGTCAGTGTGTGAAATAGTTTATTCTTGTGTTATTATTTATTAATTATTGTATTGTTTTCCATACAAACAACTGTAAACCTACATTTTGCCCTCTCTGTATAGCTCTTTTCAGAATCTACTGTATCAAAAGTGTGATTAATTGCGTAAGCCACACTAAACAGTTAATTAAAGGTAATCTCATTTGTCTCCTTAGACTTTAGAAAAACTTTTAGGATGTTTGAACAGGCCAGGGGTGTTTAAAAGCTGCCTCGGCTTGGCTGGTGTGGCTCAGTGGTTGAGAGTCAACCCAGGAACTAAGAGGTCACTGGTTGGATTCCTCGTCAGGGCACATGCCTGAGTTGCGGGCTTGATCCCATGTAGAGGGCGTGCGGGAGGAAACCAATTGATGATGTTTCTCATCGCTGTTTCTATCTATCTTTCTCCCTTCCTCTCTCTCTAAAAATCAATAAAAATTTTTCGCAATGTTTAAAAAGCTGCCCCCCCCCCAAATTTTACAACTTGCTTTCTTTTTTCCTCAGTGCCTTCTATTTTTCTCATTATATTTAAGATTATGTCATTTGGTTCAGAATCAGACTTGACAGCCATCAGAGTCCTTTCTACTCTGCTGAGAAGCTATACAAGTACAGGAGGCATCAGAAATGTCTCAGAGACCTGCTTAGGCAGGCAGGCAGGCAGAAGACCATCCTAACTATGGTGCATGTGTATAGTAAGTATGTGTGCATACTTGTGCATGCATACCTGTACATGATCTGTGTGGGCACATATGGTATGTGTGTTTATGTTCATGTGTGCATACGTGTATGTGTTTGCATGCGCATAAGTGCATGTATCGGAGGACAGAGAACAACATGCAATGCTGTTTCCTGAAAGGCAATGAGTGCGGAGGAGGAGGGGGAGGGGGAGGGGAGAGTGCAAGACAAATTCTTAATCCTTGTTTAAGGAAGTCCTTACCAATTAGCCCCTAGAGCAGTGGTCTCAACCTTCTGGCACTTTAAATACAATTCCTCATGTTGTGACCCCCAACCATAAAATTATTTTGTTGCTACTTCATAACTGTAATGTTACTACTGTTGTGAATCATATTGTAAACATCTGATATGCAGGATGGTCTTAGGCGACCCTTGTGAAAGGGTCATTCGATTGCCAGAGGGTTGAGAACCGCTGCTTTAAACAATAAAGAATTACAATATTTTCTTTTAGCTCTTTTTTGAGTTTGGTTTCCCAGAACCAAAGGTGAGGAATTGAGGTGATTTATTAAGGAAGGTTTCCCAAGAGAAATCAGTATAGGAGTTGGGGTTAGGGTAGGGGATGGGGATGGGGGAAAGGGAAGAAACCACAGAGGCTGCCATTCAACCCTATGCTGCAGGGAACTCTGGAGTGCAAGTCACACCTGAGTCTGTTTCAGCTGAAGGCAGGAAATCACACTCGCCACCCGTGGGCATTCGCTAAGGGCTACAGCAGGGGGATGAAACTACTAGGCACTTCCAGAACCTTGCTCTTGAAGGAAGAGTGGCTCCAGCAGCCCCTGGGCAGGTCCCCAGAGAAGAGTCCTTGGTGCAGGCCATTGTAACAAAAGCACACTTGAAACTGGAGAAATTACCAAAATGATCAAAAGATCTGGAGGATATGGGCAGAGTACTAATTCAGGCATCCTCTACACAAGAAGTCTACACAAGACCTACTCCGGGGAATATGTAGAAGGTACTACAGTGAAGCAGCACAAACCAGGAGGCGATGTCCTTAAGAGGCATTGGAAAGTCCTGCAGTACCACAAACAATTAAGACAACTTTCAACTCCGGACCTCTTGTTGATGGTTATTTTTTGTTAACCCCTTCTGTTGGGAAGCATCAGCACATGGTGCGTAAGACATTGGAGCCAGACAATTCTGGTTTTAAATAGAAGATCTGTCACTTATTAGTCAAGGGAACTTTTGGCAAGTTTCCACGCAACCCCTCCCCTGCCCCTGTGTCTGATCTCGCCCCCAAGGGACCTTCCCTGCCAGCCTGATATCGCCCCTAACTGCTCTCCCCTGCCAGCCTGATCTCGCTCCCAACTGCCCTCCTCTGCTGGCCAATTTCTATGCCAGTCAGTGTCAAAAGCTCTGCCCCCTAGGCAGCCCTTGGCTCCTCACAGTTGACCCAGATTTGGTTCTGATTGGTCAGTTTCTATGCCAGTCAGCATCTCTGGGCCTATCAATGGGGCCTGATCAGAAAGGTAGGGCTGATCAGCAGCGCCAGTGGAGGCCTGGAGAGAAATGGAGGCGCAGGTGTTGGCCAGGCCGGGAGAGAAAGAGAGGCAAGTTCTGATCAACAGCTGCCACAGAGGCTACAGATCAGACCCTGCCTCTCTCTCTGCAGCCCTGTCTCTGGGCCTGATCCGCAGTCCCCTAAGCAGTCAGTGCTGGGTCAGGGCACCCACAGTGGCCCCAGTCAATGCTGGGTCACCAGGACAACCCAGCACTGATTTCCGGTCTGGTCCAGCCTTCGGTCATTACGACCCTGGCTCTTTATTATATAGACGTACCTTATGGTGGTGATTTGTTGTTGTCATTTTTGTTTTTTCAAGGGATATATAGCATAGTGCCTGGTATATAGTACATGATCAAAGCATGTTATCTGTTATAATTTGGCCCAAATTCCTGAAACAAGCCTCACTCTTAGTGAGCTTATGTAAATACCATTAGCTTTTTGGTTAGTTATGGTTTATAAAAGCAAAATATAAAAATTTTATTATTCTTTCAGGCTGAGAGGAACATTTTCAGACTTTACAAAAAGTTAGTAAAATCTGATCAGTGGCTCTGTTGGCTGGAGCATCATCTTGTACACCAGAAGGTTGTGGGTTTGATTACCAGTCAGGGTATGTATGGGAGGCAACCAATCAATGTTTGCTTCTCATGTTGATGTTTCTCTCTCCCCCCCTCTCTCTCTCTTTCCTGTCTCTCCCTTCCTCTCTCTCTCTCTAAAATCAATAAACATATCCTCGCGTGAGGATAAACAAAATCTGTTTTCAAAGCAACTTCTGTTAGAAGCTTGATGTGTAAACCAATGAAGCTATTTGGCTGAGGCTTCAGGAGGCAGGAGCCTGGACAGCTGGCCTCTCCCTCCCTCAGCCAGCGCCTGAGACACCTTGGGGAGCCCTGGGCTCCTGGAATAAAAACACCCACCATGTTCCAACACTCTCCCTAGTCTCTCCTATTACTTTTGTCTGAAGTTCACCAGGTGGGGGGTGGGGAGCAGGTGGAAGTGACTCATTCAAGATCGCCGCGACCTTGACAATAACAGAGTAGGCACTTAACTCCGCAGTTGTTCCCTTTGACCCTTTCCTACACTTCCGTCACTGGAGGAACACCTGAATAATTTTTGTTTTTGCTAACTAGAGTACTATTGATTGATTGATTGATTGATTGATTAACAACTACTTGGTGAATATAGTTTCTTGCAGTGATTCCGCTCTCTCCCTCTCTCTAACTCTAAGCCTTGTTATAAGCAATTGCACATTTGAGAATATATTTTTTGCCATACATTTAGACTAACAAATATGAAAATAAAAATATATATTTGTTCACATACCATTCAAAGTCCATTTAAGTGTGTGTACACACACACACACACACACGAGTATTTCCATAGTTTTTTCTTTTTTCTTTTTTTTTAAGTTGAAAGAAGTACTCTTTATTAGACACTGAACTACATGATCCTTTCACCCAAGTTTTTATTGATTTTTTTTTTTACTCTTTATTGATATGTTTTTATTGATTTTTAAAGAGGGATGAGAGGAGAGAAAGAGAGAGAGAGAAACATTGATGTGGGGGAGAAGCTTGGATCCGTTGTCTTCTGTTTGAGCCTGACTCGGGGATGGAGCCCACAACAGTCTGGTGCACAGAACAACGCTCCAACCAACTGAGCCACTCGACCAGGGCCACGTGCTCTTTTGAAACTGTTTCCCCATCCTCTAATTCAGTGTTTTACACACTGTGCGATGTTTGAATTTATCACTTTTAAGAACTTTTCTGTAGGTCTTTAACGTGGACACTTTCCATTAAGAACGTGGCATTCAGTCCAGCCTCTGTAGTCACAATAAGATGCTGCAGGGCTCCTGTGGAGGGGAAGTGATTCGCACCTTGGAATGTTAATTGCACTTGCTCCTCAGCCCTGAGGCTCACTGTGCAGCAGGATCATTTCACAACAGGGCACGCCCCGTCTTGTCTGGCTGGCTCTGGCTTTAGGAATTTTGAAAGAGTAAAAAGGTAAAGGATGATAAATGCTGATAGAAGGAGACTTGACTTTGGGTGGTGAACACAATACAATATACAGATGATGTATTTTAGAATTGTGCACCTGAACTCTATATAATTTTATTAACGAATGTCACCCCAATAAATTCAATAAAAAAATTTTTAAATAAATTTTTAAAAAGAAAAAAAATCATTTAAGTTTTGCCTAGAGTTAAGGTTAGTCTTTTTAAGGGTCTCTCCTCCCTCACCCCACTTCGGATAAAGCAACCTGTATAGACTGTACCAGATATGGAAATTTAATGCTTTTTCCATCCTCTTCAAAGGTAAATTCTTACAACGAACTTTTTCCATTTGGTTCATCTCCTATCATTGACTGGTCACCTTAGATCTGACACAAACGTAATATAACCCAAGGCAGGTCAGCTGTACGTCTTCCTTTGCATTTCACATTCAGAACATCTAATATTTTTTTCCAGTTACACAAGTACCAGAGTCCCAATATTTACAAAAGCCTTTCAGAAACTTTGGGAACACATTAGCTAGTCAAGCTGGTCCTCACACATGGACCAAAAAGATAATAATCATTTTAAATCATCAATACTCTAGTTGAAAGCACAGACTTGCGTTTTAGACAGACCTGAGTTTGAATCCTGACTGCACTGACCATCAGACTTGGGGCAAGTTCGTTAACTCTCTGTGCTTCAACGTCTTCACTTATAATGCAAGGATACGAGCAGTCCCTATCTCTCAGGTTTGCTTTGAGGGTTAAATGAGATCATGCACACAGAGTATTTAGCACAGTGCTGGACACATAGAAAGCCCTCCAAAAAGGCTATTGTTCTCATTACGTCCCTCACGATTGCCACCATGCTGTCACACAAATTACCTGTGATAAGGTCGTTGTGACAGATTCCAGGGATTGACTGGCCCATACAATATCCATTCCAACCTTTTCTAAGACCCACAGTGCCTGGATTCCTTTGTAGCTAGGATTCTGCAAAGAACCCAGGTTCTACCAAGCAGATGCACATGTGCCCCAGAAAGGTGACAATGATTCAAATAAAGTGGCAGCTGCATGTGGATGGGTCCATCTTTTTGCAACATGAGGGTGGGGAAGCTTTGATAGAAGTTCCAGTGTCCAGCTTATAGCATCACAGCAGCAATGGGGTTTCCATGAGAACAGTCCTGTTTATGGTTGGGCATTTCTCCTGGGATTGTTGTGGCTGTGTGGGAGCCTCACCTGTTTCTCTGGCACTGTTGGAAAACCTCTGAGCTACCAAATACCCTGTTCCAATCCTGTTCTGTTAAAAGTAGTTACAGTGGATTATTTTATCTGCCACTAAGAACCCAGTAATTATCAAAATGATCAACACAGTAATTATCAGACTAATCCTAATCACCATGTCAAAAGGTTTCTTTATTAAGTACTAGAGGCCTGGTGCACAGATTCGTGCACTGTTGGGGTCTCTCGCCTGGCCTGGATCGGGCCAAAACCGGCTCTCTGACATCCCCTGATGGGTCCTGGATTGCAAGAGGGCAGTTCTCTAGTGACACACCCCGGAATCAGGCTCCCTTCTCTCTGGGTCCGGCGTGTGGGTGAAGCAGATTCTGGCTTACAGTGCCCCAGCAGCAACAAGGAATCGGGCTCCCTCCTCTACTAGTCAGAGCATCTGCCCCCTGGTGGTCATTGCACGTCATAACTACCAGGTGAACAGTGTTACGGTCAGATGGTCACTTGGGCTTTTATGTAGATAGATATTTAGGCTACTAAGCGATAAAGAACAACATGTATAAAAACCTAGTCCTTACCTTCAAAATGCGTTTATCCTAAAAGATACCACATGAAGGGAAACTTTTCTTTTAAAAGGCTTAATTTTCTTTGGCAGTCAAAAGCCTTTTGTGAGGAACTCACAGAATGAACTGATTAAACTACTTGGAGCTTTACCCTCCAGACAGATTTTGAATGAATGAAAAATGATGGTGTGATGGATACAGGCCTGGGTCAAGTGCAGTTTCAGTTTTACCAGGGGCTTTCATCTGTCTTTGTTGATGTTGTGTGTTTTTTTTGTTTTGTTTTGTTTTTATCAAAATGTCAAA
>NW_006291007.1:3067527-3072862 GCF_000327345.1 Myotis davidii
TCTCCAGACAGATTTTGAATGAATTAAAAATGATGGTGTGATGGGTACAGGCCTGGGTCAAGTGCAGTTTCAGTGTTACCAGGGCGCTCAACTGTCTTTGTTCATGTTGTGTGTTTTTTTGTTTGTTTTGTTTTGTTTTTATCAAAATGTCAAATTCTTGCTCCCTACAAATACTGCTCTTACGGCATATTCTCTGAGTGACTGTGGCCCCATTGACAACTTCCTTGACATTTTAATTTAATATCTAACATTCCATTCCCTCCCTTTATCTCCTCCTGGCAAAATGAAATCGATCTCCTCAGAGAAGATCAGGTAATTTCCCACAATAGTAAATGAATAGGCAGAACTGTCAGGTGTTAAGATGCTTGTTTTCTGTCTTCCTCAAGAAAAGCGCACTCTCTTATAACACTCAGTTCTGGAGGTCAGAAATCTGAAATCAGTGTCATTAGGATTTAGCCAAGTGTCCTGTCTGCAGGACTGGTTCCTTCTGCAGGCTTCTGGGTGGAATCCCATTCTCTTGCCCTTTTCAGTTTTCCAGGCCACCTGCACTCCTTGCCACCTGGCCCCTTTCTCACATCACTTCAACTTCTTGTTTCCATGGTCACAGCTCTTACTACTGACTTTGACCCTCCTGCTTCCTTCTATGATGACCTTTGGGATTGCATTGGGCCCACTTAGATAATCCAGTCTCTCTATCTCAAAATCTTTAATTTTTTAAATTGATTTTTGAAAGAGAGAGAAACATCGATCAGTTACCTCCCCTATATACCTGGAAAGGGGATCGAACCTGCAACTTGGGTATGTGTCCTGATGGACCTTTGGGTGTATAGGACAGCGCTCCAACCAATTGAGCCACACTGGCCAGGGCTCAACACCTTTAATTTAATCACATCTTCAAAATCCTTTTTGCCTTATAAAGTAACAATCACAGGTTCTGGGTATTAGGATATAGACATATGGGAGGGAGGGCTTATTCAGTCTACCACGGATAGCAAGAAACAGAGTTCTAGTCAGGTTTTCTCAGTCAGTGGGGCTTGCTATATGGTTACAAGGAGAAGTAAGTGAGAAAATAGGAAATCAAGAAAACCAACTGGCATTTGAGATACAACACAGGTACCTGCTTATCTAAATGAATAGGCAGAACTGGTAAGTGCTTAAGTTACTTGTTTTCTGTCTTCCTCAGTTGTCGGCTTATCTTGCTGGCCTCTCAGCAGCGGGTACCTTTTGCTTGAGACTCTAGACTCCAACCTGCATCATGACTGTCTCTACTGCCTCTTTTTTTCTGACTGTTTGCCTCAATATCTCCAGCAGTCCAACTGAGTCAGCCAGACACCAACCTGCAGAAGGTGCTCCTTTTCTGACAAACTTGTATCAGGACATCTCATGGGCTGCTGTCTGGCCTACAGAGGATAGCTTTTGAATCAGGTGTCAATCCTTGGTCCAAACAGCTTTTGTTGAAACATGGGCCCAGATACACAAGGACCACAGACATTTTTTCTCTGAAAGGAGATGAGAGGTGGCAGGGGAATTCAGAAATTGTTAGACTTCTCTCCAAAAACAATGTCAGTGACCTCAGGGTTTGGGCAATCATGTTTTGCTTCCTGATTTTAAAAACTGGTATGTTTAACCCAGCCGGTGTGGCTCAGCAGTTGAGCACCAATCCATGAACCAAGAGGGTCAAGGCACATGCGCAGTTGCAGGCTCGATCCCCAGGAAGAAGCATGCAGGAGGCGGCCGATCAATGATGTTTCTCTTTCATTGATGTTTCTTTCTGTCTCTCTCCCTTTCTATATCTCTAAAAATCAATAAAAGCATTTTTTTAAAAAACCAAAACTGGTATGTTTATGGGTGCTTGTTCAAATGGGCTTTAGTTACCATTTACAAAGTGTTCTTTTTTTTTTTTTTACAGGGAGGAAGGGAGAAAGATAGAGAGTTAGAAACATCGATGAGAGAGAAACATCGATCAGCTGCCTCCTGCACATCTCCTACTGGGAATGTGTCCGCAACCCAGGTACATGCCCTTGACCGGAATCGAACCTGGGACCTTTCAGTCCATAGGCCGACGCTCTATCCACTGAGCCAAACCGGTTTCGGCTATAAAGTGTTCTTAAGATGTCCTAAGAAGATAAGGAACATGCAGGAGATGACCCAGCTATCGAGTGGCAGCCAAGATTTGAGCTCCAGCCTGTCCTACTGCAAGCCTGTACTCTCACTTACCATGTGCAGCGTATTTCAGACTGTAGTCATCTAGGTATCCCGACAACACTTGGAAATGGACTTGGGACTGTGCATTCCAAACATGTACAGTCAATGCTTGGTTGCAAGCAGCAGGAAACAACTCTGGTTACTGTAAACAGAAAGGAGATTATAAAGCTACCAAGAATTTGGAGAACCAAACAAAATTAAGATAGGGGCCTAAGGAGAAGAACACAAGATAATCATCTTTTAGCAAAAACAATCCAATTTGGGTTCCTCAGTCAGATCCTTCTAATATACAGGGATCCTAACTTTTCTTTTTCTTTTTTTAAAAATATATTTTAATTGATTTCAGAGAGGAAGGGAGAGGGAGAGATAGAAACATCAATGATGAGAGAGTCACTGATTGGCTGCCTCCTGCATGTCCCCTACTGGGGATTGAGCTTGCAACCCAGGCATGTGCCCTTGACGGGAATCGAACCTGGGACCCTTCAGCCAGCAGTCCAACGCTAACCACTGAGCAAACCTACTGGGACCAGGGATCCTAACTTTTCATTCACTTTTGCCTCATTTACTCACAATTTAAAGTCCCACACAAGAGCATCTGATTGGCCAGCCTAAGTCATTTGCCTTTGTCCTAATTAAGGACATTTGTCCTTGTCCCAAGAGGTTAGCCTCTAGATCTTCCTACTTCCCTAGTGGAAGGTGAGGCTTGCTTTGATTCACACAGTGGGAAGTTCCCCCCAATAGAGGGAAGGCTTAGAAGCTAAGCAGTCGCAAACTTGACAAACGTCCTCTACCATGGGTGAATTAATTCAGGCCTACTATAATGACTGAATCACAATTTATGTTATATGTTAGTCCCTTGCTGATATTAGAAAAACTCCAGAAATACATTTACAAGTCACCACAGTTTATACATATGATTTCATTTTATTTTGGTTTTTAGGCGGTGATATTTTCTTTTCATTTTTTTATTTAATTTATTGTGGTGACATTGGTTAATAAAATTATATAGGTTTCAGGTATGCAATTCTATAAAACATCATCTAAAACAGTGGTTCTCGACCTTCCTAATGCCGCGACCCTTTAATACAGTTGCTCATGTTGTGGTGACCCCCAACCATAAAATTATTTTCGTTGCCACTTCATAGCTGTAATTTTGCTATTGTTATGAATCGTAATGTAAATATCTGATATACGATATGTGTTTTCCGATGGTCTTATGCGATCCCTGTGAAAGGATCATTCGACCCCCAGAGGGGTTGTGACCCACAGGTTGAGAACCGCTGCTCTAGAAGGTGACATTTTCTAACTGACCTGGGGTCCTCCCGAATGGAGAGCCTACAGCCTCCTGCACTTGATTAAAAGAGCCCATTCATAAAACTGTCCAGGCTCCAAGCTGGAGAGAACCATCCCCACCTGAATGGGGACGTTCAAATCCAGCGGTAAAGATTTGCCTTTTGATTGTTGTTAGGTAAACTGTCATTATAACAGCACAGCACGGGCTCTTCCTGCCTCTTGGGCTTTCAGCGCACCTGGCCTTCCTGCTACTCACCTGCCAGAGCTGTGTTTACCTTCCGCCTAAATCGTGGGAAGGCCAAAACGGGCGATGTGAGGGCAGCGGGGCCAGCTGTGTCTGGGACAATGGTAGTTCCATGTTTTGTGTCCCATGGAGGCTGCAGTGGCTTGAGAGGTGGGGAGGGACAGGGGACTCATTGGCTACTGCAGGCCTCCCTAGTGAACCTAGAAGTAGAAGTAGGGGCTGACTAGCAGCCCATTTGATGAAAAGGACACGGCCCCATTCCCAAAGCCTGCTCCCAATATCCTCATCGGACTCTCTGTGTTTCTCTTTTCTTTCCTTTTTCTTTTTCTTTCCTTTCCTTTTCTTTTCTCTTTTCTTTCTTTCTTTCTTTCTTCCTTTTGTTCTTTCTTTCTTCCTTTTGTTCTTTCTTTCTTTCTAATAAAATGTTTTGAGGTCTCAGCAAAACTTGAAAACGGCTATAATAAGACACCTACATTACAGCTATCTCAGCTCTCTATGACACATATGAACAAGCTTAAAAAGACATTCAAGGTCAGAAGATACCAGACTTGGCAACACCCACCACCTTGGCTTAACCTGCCCTCGCAGTGGCTCCTCAGTGACAGGGGCCCTTTTCTGTAATCCTTGCCTGCAGTTTCTGAACACACTGTCATGGAACCTCTTTCTCAGAATCATGCCTATCTTAAAAATCATGTCTAAAAACAGCCTCTCCACCTGAGAGAGAGCCCTGACATTTGAGTGAGGACCCCAGTTCCAGAAAAATCTGTGAAAAAAAGTAGAGAGAGACCCCATCAAATAAATGCCCTCAGGTGCTTTAAGAACTATCCAAAGTGTTCCCTGCCCTCCTTTGAGGGCTGACATTAAAACAGAAACATATGGGCTGTGGCACCAGAGAATTTTCATGAGAATCATGACTGCTTATTACACACTAGAGGCCTGGTGCACAAATTTGTGCATGGGTGGGATCTGGCCCGGCCCAGCCCCATCAGGGCCTATTGGGCCAGGCCAGCTGGGGGAAGGGGCTGCAGGCAATTGGCCAGCTGGCCCAGCCCCTGATTGGGGTGGGAGGGGCTGACCAGGGGCAGGGCTGGCCAGGGGGAGGGGCTGCAGGTGGTTGGCTGGCCGGCCCCACTCCCTGGTCAAACTCCCGGTTGAGGGGACAATTTGCATATTAGCCTTTTATTATATAGGATAGAACTTCAGGTAAATTACTCCATATTTCTAAACCCCAGTTTCCTCATCAGCAAAGTGAAAGGTCATAATAATGCCTGACTCATAAAGGTGTGAGCATTGGAGGAATCATGGTTTCCTGGCACATTGTAGGTATTCACTCTGGATATGCCCAGTTCCTTGGGCTGCTCATTGCTACTGGAATGACTTCTACCAGGAAATCAAGGTGGCATGGCTATCAAACGGATTTGTTTGTCAGGTTATATCTGGTGCCCAAGCATAGGAAACTGGTCCACCATGTGTAGAACCTGGGAGACCTGGGACCACTTGCACCCTGTGTACTTGAATGTTTGTATGGCCAACAGCTCAGAAGGGAACTGTGCAAATCCATCTCACATCTTGCTGAGCCTACCACAGCTCTGT